>NC_090933.1:871051182-871354213 GCF_040938575.1 Ambystoma mexicanum | reverse complement strand
TTTCATTCCATTCATTGGCTATGAAGTACGTTCTCCAGATGCTGACGGGTGCTGAAGCACTTTTCACACCACTTTCTCCTTAAATGACGAAATGATTTGATAAATATTGTGTGTGTGTAGCTACAAATTATATATATATATATATATATATATATATATATATATATATATATATATATATATATATATATTACACACACACACTAAAACTGTCGGAATAGCATCACTATTAGTATTAAGACACTTACCTTCAAATGACTTGAGTACTTTGCCTTTAGGACGTTCCCAATCAATGAAGAAGACATCTATGCTAAGTTGTGAAATTAGTACGTGCAGAAAATGTAGTGCCTACAAATGTTAAACACCAACAATAAAATGAATGGTGTGGAGACAAAGGGAAACCGCTATTAAACTCTTATTCAATTCATTTTAAACAAAATAATGTTGAATTAGAAGAGTTGGTGACAACTAACCAGAATATATTTTGGAAAATGTTGTTCTTGAAGTTCATGTTAATGAATACCGATGAACAATTGTGAACATGTGCAATTAATGAAACAAAGACTTATGATTTAAGAATAAGACATTGCAGGTATAAAAAAAAGTATTTTAAAGGCCATACAAAACACCAGATCAGATTCTAGGCTCAACATTACCCACAAACATATTGATGACCAATTATATTAACTTTGTGACTTGAGCAACTCAAATGAATTAATTAAAACCTCACCACTAAATTGACACAATGATATCATTTATATTGTCCACCATTTTCTTTGCGATGGAGAGCTCACCGATGATTAATCTCCAATTTTCTAGTCATAGCTCGTAGGTTGTGTTCAGCTGTTGTCCACCTCTTTCAATCTTTACGATAGGCATACACTGCGGGAATGGTGATATGTTTAGCTAAAATGTAACTGCACCAGCAGCTTTGTATGTTGGGCACTGACAAATCCTGAGAGATTGCCACTGCTTTTGATGGGGAATGCCCCTCGCTATGAAGCCAGGGAAGTGAGGCTACTACCCGAAAGTCCACCTGTGGGTGGTGCTCAGCGGGTGGATCGCATGGGGAGGGAAAACCCCATTGAAGGTAGCGACGATTAGAGAGAACACAGTATCCTTTTGACACTCCCATCTCTGCTTATCAGACTTCCCCCTCATCTAATTCTGGAGACGCCCATGTATTTCTATTACCCATCCCAAGTAGGGACCACTGACACCAGACTGATCTTTATGATAGTTAGTAATAATACTTGGACAAGGAAGATACAAAGAACAATGAAGATTACCCACAATGAGAACCAACAGTGACTCTCTAGTAATTCAAGAAACCCTGTTGGTCAGCTGTGGTTCAAAGACACAGAGGGAAGAGAACCATGGTGTTTTCAGCATCTCAGCGTTAGCTGAGAGCACAGCAGGCCATCTGAAGGCGGGCAGGCCGGAAAGGATCACGGCATACAATGAGAGACCTACACGCGGAAGCTTCACAAAGCAGGATGCACACCGAGGGGGAAAGCAGACCCTTGCCGGTGGTCGGTGTAAAGACTGTAGGGGGTGATCTGTACTCCTGCTCTCTATATGGCAGAGTCGAAGCACAGAGCAGCCCAGCCAAGATTCTCTATTGTTGGTAGCAATGGACGAGCAATCAAGGTTTAGCTCTCAGGAGGTGATGCAAGCTGGTTCTTAAGTACAGTGTAGTCCCCAAGCACACACAAAGGAATGTCCACACACTATATTAGTGAAAACACAGTTCTTCATATAAATAGGCTTAAGTTATGTGCACACTCACAATAACACCCTTTGTGCTCAAGATAATCTAAAATGGCAAATATATACAGTTTCTATGTGGTACCACAATTACTCTGATTCCATTAAAATGCATTAACTGTACTCAGTTCAAATGTCATACAAATCAGTAAATAATGTGAACCAACAATAGACTTGAGGAGGAAAAACAAGTTGGTTAAACAATTGACAGAATACTGGGCCCCTTTCGTTAGGCACAGTTCTGTATGAGGATCCCCCCCCACCTGGGAAACCTGCAAATAAAGATATAATACAAGCCCAATCCATATATTGTTTATAGGAGTCTTATTTCCCTCTAAAACTGCTCTACCGCCCCAAGGTACCTGGAATAGCAGAGTTCGACGTCGGGTCGGCGACGGATCCTTCTTGAGCGGCTCCCTTTAAGTCAGGAGCCACGGATCGTCGAGATCCCATGAGGAAATGGTGAACAAAAGGCGTTGAGGCAGCAGCTTCGGTCCTGGCGGTGCTCGTCAACGATCGGTCGTGGACATCGTGCGGAGATGAGGTGTGCAGGACACCTCGACAAGGATAGTTTGTTACCACAAAGAGTTACTGAAAAACTTTGGCCCAGCAAGAGCGTTGTCATCGGCGTTTGATCTTTTGGTGACGGGAAACTCATCGGCGGATTCTACTCAGTGCATCGACGGCCTTGACTTTCTGCGGCGGGACAAAGCAGTCAGTGATGAGCGAAGAACACTTCGTTCAAAGTGTTCTTAGGCAAAGGAGCACTGCAGCTCCAGTCAGCGACGGCGGTCGTCGACGGGGATGGACTTTAATGTCCGGGCGCTTTGCTTTGTGATTCCTCAGCGGCCCCCATTTCCGGTCAGCAGCCTTTCGAGGGTCTGACGTCCAGGGAGCTTTGGCAAAGATCAGCTGGTGCGTGATGGGCCCTCGTAGCTTGGGGAGAGGTCCCCTAGTCAGGTCCTCTCTTGGATCAGTTCCCTGAAGGCACAGCAGCTTTCAGATTAGCAAAAGACAGCAGCAGCAATAATTCTTCCAGTGGGCTTCAAGTTTACCATCAAGTATCAACTTCAGCTTCTGAATGTTTTCCATCAGTGAGAAGCCCCCAGATATACTGTTGATTTCCCATTCACTCTGTTGGGTCACACTCAGGCAACCAATCATTCAGAAGGGCATACATGCAGACAGGCAGCCAATCGGGCTCACAGTGCATTCAGGCCATTCTCCTCCCTCCAGACACTCACAAGGAATGTGTATTGGGACAAGTACCCAGCCATTCAGCACTCCATACGGCATTCATACCAGTTTCGGGCAGGGCTGTCTCATTCATTGTGTTACATACTAGAAACCAGACACCCATAACATGAAGTGTATATTGGACACACACTCCACTCACCCAGGTCCCACCCCAGGGGTGTATCCACAACATACAGTCACTGGGAAGGCTCCAGCCAATCTGGCCTGGACTTCCCCACAATACCATATATGGAACTTCCACCAATCAGCCAGTCAGGAGGAATGGACAGAGTCAGGGCTTCCCAGGACTTTGGGAAAACAAGGTAACAGGCAATAGAAAGCAAGAGGCTACAGAGGCTATCTTGTCTCCTATCAGGAATCAACGGATTCCAATGGCAGGGCCTGGGTATCCCAAACTGAAGGATACTCAGAGCACCTGTCAAATTCAGCATGGAGCTGCCACCAGCCCATACCCGGCTCTCTGGGCCACACACAGGTGCCCAAAAACATACATTAGGAGTACAGGGTCGTACTCTCACCCATGGGTGCCATAAGGGTATCCCAAGGGTATGTTCACCAAACCAAAAAGTGGAAGATCTGCACCGCCAGGAGTGCCACATGAACTCCTGCGTGGAAAACAAGACAGAACATACATAAAAGCATAAAGGACAAGGATACAGAGGCCCTGTCCCTCCTATGCGTTTCCAGCATCACATTGGCCCCACCAGTCTGAGGTTAGGGCGTCTAATCTCCCACGAGACTGACACCCTCATCCAGACGGTCAAAAATACCTTCTGGAAAGGCCATCTGCATTATCATGACTCTTCCCTGGTCTATGCTCAATGGTGAAATCTAGCCCTTGCAGGCTAATGGACCACCTGAGCAGTTTTGGGTTTTCACCCTTTATCTGCATAAGCCACTTCAGGGGCTTATGGTCTGTTAGGACAGTGAAGGTAGACCCTGTAAGGTAGGGTCTAAAACGCCTAATGCTCCAAACTATACTGAAACATTCCCTTTCAATAGTAGCCTACCTAAGTTCTCTACCCTTGAGTTGCCTACTGATGAATATGATAGGATGTTCCCTCCCTTTGTCATCTAACTGGGACAAGACAGCTCCAATTCCGGTGTCGCAGGCACCTGTCTGGACGATAAAGGGTTTACTGCAATCAACAGACTTTCCTTCAAGCCAACAAAGGCCTCCTGACAGTCTTCAGTCCAATTAACCTTGCTTGGTTGTTTGGGCGAAGTCAGAGCTGTCAGAGGGGCAGCTATGGTTCCATAGTCTGCCATGAAGTTGCGATAATACCCAGTGAGGCCAAAAAGGCTCTCGCCTGGGTTCGAGTAGTGGGAGTCTCCCAGTCATGTACATCCTGTACCTTACTGGGGAGAGGTTGGATTCAACCCCCTCCTAGTTCATGACCAAGATAAGTGACTTTTCCCTGAGCTATCTAGCACTTGGTGGCCTTGATAGTGAGGTTAGCCCTTTTCAAGGCCTGCAGCACCTTATCCAGGTGAGTTAGATGCTCTTCCCAGGTGGAACTGTAGATAGAAAGTCATCTAGGTAGGCCACGAAAAAGGCCTCCAGCCCACTGAGCACATGATTGACTAATCTCTGGAAGGTGGCAGGTGCAATTTTCAACAGAAAAGGCATGACTCTAAACTGGTAGCGCCCCTCAGGTGTTGAAAATGCAGTCTTTTCCTTGGCATGGTCCGTCAGAGCTATTTGCCAATAGCCTGAGGTAAGGTCAAAAGGTGCTCACAAATTTGGCAGCACCTATGGTGTCCACAAGCTCATCAGGCCTGGGCAATGGGTACGCACCAGTTTTAGTGACAGCATTGACTCCTTGTAGTCCACGCAGAACCGCCAATCCTTGGTAACTGCCTGGGAACTTGCCTTGGGGACAAGGACCACTGAACTGGACCAGGGACTGGTTAAGGGTTCAATAAGACACAGATCCAACATCTTGGCCACCTCAGCCTGGATGTGGTTCTTAACAATGTCTGACATCCTGTAGCATATGCTTTTGACAGGTGTCAATTTCGTGCCTGCACCATGGGGATAGGCCTGGTGTCAGCGAGAACAGAGGGACATACTGCCAGAGCAAAGCCCTGCAGGCGCTGTGCTGCTCTGGAGTCAGATCTGGAGAGAGATGCACTCCCTCCACTGAGCCATCCTGAGGGTTGCTATGCAGCAAATCAGGAAGGGGCTCATTCTCATCCTCTTATTGCTCTGAAGCCAGCAAGAGACATGAGACGTCTGCTCGCCTATGTAAAGGCTTGAGCCAGTTGACGTGGAATACTTGAGGGGCTACCCCAGGGACTTCCATGTCAACCAGATAATTGACTTTGCCCATCTTGGAGATGATCCTGAAGGATCCTGTCCACTTATCTACCAAAGCTCTAGGCTTGGTAGGCTCCATCACTAGGATCTCCTCACCTGGAGTCCAATCCACTTGTGATGCTTTAAGGTCATGCCAGTATTTGTTCAATTCCTGGCTTGCCTTAAGGTTTGCTGTCGCCTAGCCCATCATCTGTGTCATCCTCCGTCTGAGGCCTAACACATAGTCCCCCACTTGCTTGGTATGACCTGGAGGGATGGCTTCAAAACCTTCTCTGATCAAGGCCAGGGGCCCCCTCAATGGATGTCCAAAGAGTAAGGGGCTGAAACCAACACTCTTTTGAGGGACCTTTCTGTAAGCAAACATCAGGCATGGCAGGAGGAGATCCCATTTCCTCCTTAGTGACTCTTCCAAAGCACCCAGCATGCTCTTGAGAGTTTGTTAAATCTCTCAACCAGACCATTGGTCTGGGGATGGTAGGAGGCAGAGAACTTTCCACATTGTTTTCATCTAACTCGACATGAAGTTGGATCCTCTGTCAGAGACAACCTCCTTAGGGAATCCAACCCTGGTAAAAATGCCCAGGAGTGCCCTGGCAACCACCATGGCAGTAACAGGTGCCCAAAAACATACACTAGGGGTACAGGGTCGTACTCCCACCCATGGGTGCCATAAGGTTATCCCAAGGGTCTGTTCAACAAACCAAAAAGTGGAAGAGCCGCACCGCCAGGAGTCCCACATGAACTCCTGTGCGGAAAACAAGACAGAACATACATGATAAAAACAAAGGACAAGGGTACGGAGGCCGGGTCCCTCTGATGCATTTCCAGCATCACAGACAGAAATGCTGGAGTGCTGTGAGGTTACCATCGAGCAGCTGGGGAGACCTGCAGAAGACCGGAGAAGGCTCTGGTACACCAACAAAGCTGCAGAAGATCCCTGGAGACCCGTGTACAATGGAATGGTAACAGTCAAGACACTGCCGGTACTAGGGTGGTTCAGCCAAGGGTTTGGGATACCCAGAAGGGGGTTGTGGACCAATATTGGGGAAGCGCATCCCAAACAGCAAACAAGGGTACAAACTTTGCATCTGAGAGAGAGATACACAAACAGAAAGAGAACAAACTTTGACTATTTGGAACATTCACAGTGGAAGGCAACCAGGTGAGGGAGGTCGGGGGTACGAGTTGGGGAAAACACATCCCGAATAGTGAGGAATGAGAGAAAAAAAAAAACCTGCTAATTGTGAATGGAACACACAGACATTGGCAGGCTGTGCGTCAGCCAAGGCCGTGGGTCAGTGAGAATGCATATAACAAAGATTGAAAGACACTCAACATACCCGTTGGCAGGAGAGTGAACCAAGTGGGTATTGGAAATAGGGTCTGGCACCCTCCACACAGCTTGGAAAAGGCATCCAGGCTGTTCTTCGTCGCAGTACCTGGAAGCCAGGTCTACCCAGAAGCATCCACACAGCTTGGAAAAGGCATGCAGGCTGTTGTTCTTCGTCGCAGTACCTGGGAACTAGGTCTGCTCATAAGTTTGAGAGGAGTCAAACCCTTAAGCTTCAGTGAACATTGTTTTCCATACTTCTGAAACTTTAAATTTGAACTGCAAAGCAGGGCTGCAGGTGGGCAGCCAAGAGACCTTTTTTTTGCCTTTTCACCTTTTATTGAGTTTAGCTTGTAAAGGATAGGTTAGGATTTGGACACAGGATGGAGGACTTGGAGTTGGACATCTTGACACAGTTTCATCAGTTAGTTTTGTTGCGGTAGGGAAACCCCTCATAAAGTTTGGGCTAGTTAAGATTTCATCCACCCATTTTTACTTTTAATAGAAGTCTCTGCCAATCAACATGCCATTCTTGTGTCCGATTCTTACTCATACACTCTCACAGCACATTTTGCTTTCAATGTGTAATAACTCTAGTAGACACAGTCTTAATCAAAGCCTCAAGCCTCCTTTCAAGGAAACCAGCCTGTTTGCCTTACACCAAACTCCAGAAAACCTAAAAAGAACAAAAAGATACTCTCCTGTAGAACTGCAAAACAATTAATGCTATAGGCGCTCTTCCCTTACTAACTTCTGGAAAACGTTAGTGATGGGGCTAGAACCTGCGCAGTACAGTATAAGTTTCAAAAAGTCAAGGAGACCCACCAAAAGCCCAGGTAGACCACACATCCCAGTTCCCAAAATGGCAGTATGGTAGAAGAGGGTTACGTTACCCGCTTGGTACAGTGGATATAAGGACTGCTACAACACAAACACAATTTAAAAACCAATAAAAAACCTTTCAAATGCATAACTGCAAAAACTGTGAAAGAAATGAAATTATCATTTAAAAGCAATACTTTAAATAATCTTAGCAGTTGCAAGGCTACATATAGGTTAAGTTGTAAGTTGCGGGTCAAAGTTATGTGTGGCACTTTTTTTTATCTAGGTACTCCATGTCTTCATAATGTGCCAACAGACAACTTCAACACTCATTTCTTTTTTTTGAACTATTGTTTTACAACATGTAACAACCAACAACAACAAACATCACACAGAAACATGCACTGCATGTTGGGATTGCGCTCTCCGTTATTAGCTTTCTTGGCGCATTTCTGTGGCCTCTCTGGCCCATGTCCTCAGTGTTCTGTAACGCCACCATGCTGTCCCACCAGGGTCCTGCATTGGCTGGGCTGGGTCCCCTAAGCCCCCTCCTTCCTCAATGGGGACTACCCCCCGCCCCCCTCCACACCGCTGCCAGCTTATCAATAGACCTCTGGCCCACTGGGGTCACTTGTACTATCCCTTTCTTTGAGTTTGAACAGTTCCTGTATTAGCAAGTTCCAATCAAGTATCTTGGCTCCACTTTCGCTCTCTCCCCTTTGCAGCGCTCGAGTCCACACTGACATTGCAGCTACTGTCCATTTCTTCAGATCTGCCCACCATGTCTCTATGTTCGGCCCGTGATTGAGTTCCATGTCATAGCTATGCAGCGCTTCGCCAGTATGCGCATTAAGTCTTTCAGTTTTGCTATGTGTGTCCTTTGTTTGCTGTCTCTTGGGAACAGGCCCAGTAGATAGGACTCCGGTGACCACGCTTGCATGTGGATTCGGCCTTCAGCCCCCTTTGCTCTAACAATGTCCGAAAATGTTGTTATCACGGGATGACCAAAACATGTGCAGCATGTCTGCCTTCTCTGCTGTGCATCGCAGGCAGCTCAGGGTTTGCTGGTTACCCATGGTGGACATTCTCCTGGGCGTAAGGTATTGTGAGGAATCACCCACGCAGACCTGGTGGCGAGACCGGGGTTCAGTTAAGCGCATAGTGTAGCCGTAGAAATCTTCCCGACAATGCAACTCCCAATAGTACCAAAGGACTGTTTGGAAGGGGAATTGCCCGGAAGATTATGGTGAGTCGGAACACAGCCGCCTAGACAGAGAACACAGTGTCATGAGTTGGGTTCACAAAGCAAACAAGAGCAAACAATAACTGAGCAAACCAAAGTACTCACGTAGTGGGATACCTCTGGGCAATGATAGCAAGTCAGACAGAGCGGAAGGCCAGAGATATCCAGGAAGCCAGTCTTGGTGCTTGTCCGTGAAATTGTTCCAGCAGTGGAAGTGGAAACCCAGAAAAAATAGGAAGTCCGTCCGAGGAGCGTGGTTCCAAAATAAAGACAATCCAACCTAAACCTGTACCCGCCAGCACGCGGACGCCTGTAGGGAAATGGAAGTCCGTGACAAGTTCCCAAAGTGAATGCGTTCCGTGTGACAAGTCCCCAAAAGTGAAAAGAGTTCCTTTCTGGATGAAGAGGAGAGTTTGTGCTCACGAAAGGTCCGGGGAAAAAACAGATGATTGATTCCGTGTAACAGGACGTGCAGGAAGTGAGTTCCGAGGCGACAAGACAGAAAAACGTAAGGCAAGAGGAATGGTCATTCGTTCGTTCGTTCCGAAGTCAAGGAATACAAAGTATCAAGTACGAGGCCAGGGGTGTCCAATATCAATCCGTAGGGCAAAAACAAGGTTGTGGTTCAAGGTAACAGGTAACAACAAGAAGAGAGCTCCAAATGACAAAATTCAGAAGCAGCGTTCTATGGTCAGGGCGGAGATTTATACAGAGTCACATGACCGCGAGGGGAACTTTGCACACGCCGTAGTCGTGCACGTACGTGCTCAGGCAACCAGCGTTTCCAAGGCAACCCCCAGCGTTGTCGGAGGGTTTGGAAACGTGAGGAGACGAAACGCTTCGGCTCCAAAGATCTCAGGGATTCGGGACTTGCTTGTTTGGCATAACGTTTGGCGGTACGGGGAGCTGGTTTCCTGACAGGTATGCTCTGTGTGTGAGGTAGATTTGTGCTTGTCTAAATTTTGCATTCCTGGCGAGTTTCTTCGTGTACCAGAGGGCCCTGGACCATTCCTCATCTGTGAAGGTTTTCTGGAGTTCCTCTTCCCATCTTGCTCTAGCTTGCAGCTCTCGCACGTTGATACTTCCTAGGAGTTGTTCATATAGTCTGGTTACTGTGTGTCCCCCTTCTGACATATCATACCACGCGTCCAGCGCCCCCTCTGTGTTTGCCCCTTCGGGCAATGCCGTCCACCGCTTTCTGGTCATCTGCACCATGCTGTGTACAGTATAAATTGACCTTTGTGTATGTCCTGCTCTTCCATCAGGGTCTGGAATTCCACCCATTGTCCATCTTGCCATAGTTCTCCAATCTGGGTCACCCCCTTGCCTTCCCAATGGGTTTGATATGTCGCCAGGGTCTCTGTACGGGCACCGACCAGTCCTGCAAGGGGAATTTGCGCGGAGCAGGGGTCCTGTGTCCCTTGAGTTTTCCATGCCCTCTTCCATAACGTTACTCCCAGTTTGACCATTGGGGGGAGGGGTTTGATCAGGGATTTGTCTATCAATGGCAGCTCGCTCAGATAGTATTGTCGCAGAGCCGGCTGAAAAAGCAGTGAGTCTATGGATCTGTCGTCACCCAGCCACTTTACCACAAATTGCAGTTGTCCTGCCAGGTAGCAACTTTTTTTTTTTTAAACGTTCGAAGTCCGGCA
The DNA here is from genome assembly GCF_040938575.1 of Ambystoma mexicanum. NCBI lineage: Eukaryota > Metazoa > Chordata > Amphibia > Caudata > Ambystomatidae > Ambystoma > Ambystoma mexicanum. Next base: position 871,343,822 of record NC_090933.1, on the reverse strand, counting down.
ACCTGACCCCACCCGACTCGTCATCTCTTTGTAGAGTGTTCAGGGCTATTCTGTTCCTCTCCACTCCCCACAGGAACTCCTGTGCCATTGTGTTTAACCGTTTGAAAAATGACCCGGGAATGTTATGTGGTATATTTGTGAAGTAGTATAACAGGCGAGCAACGCTGTCATTTTCAGCAGGGCCGCTCTACCTATCCTCCCTATTGGAAGCGTTTTCCAGAACTTCATTACTTTCTCGCTTTTATCTAGGGCTACCTGCGTGTTGGCCTTATGTGTCTCCATGGTATCGTGATATATGTTTACCCCTAAGTAGCGAAAGGTGTCTGGTGTCCATGTGAGGCGCAGGTCTGGCAGATGGTCCGGGGTGACCCGTCTCAGATCAGCTAGGGGGAACATCAAAGACTTTCCTTTGCTAATGGTGATTCCCGACAGTCTAGAAAATGCACCCATAGCCTCTAGCAGGTCTCGTGTTCTCATGGATTCTCAACATAGAGGAGCATGTCGTCTGCGTATATCGAGATTTGGTGTACAACCCTGTCTATTTCTATCCCAGATTCTTTATACTCCGCCCGGAAGAAAGTAGCAAACGGTTCTAGGTCCAATATATAGAACATTGGGGATAGTGGACATCCCTAATTCATGCCTTTGCAGATTTTCCAAGCCTCCGAGATATGTCTAGCTGTCTTCACCCCCGCCTTTGGCTCCCTGTATAGGAGCTTTATCCAGCAATAGAATCCCTCCCCTCTTTCAAAGTGGGCTAGTGCGCTCAGCAACCACTTCCAGTTTACAGAGTCAAAAGGCTTCAACAGCGTCCAGTGATGCCACAGTGCTTTCACCCAGTCTCTGGTTCGTTTGATCCACCATGTGGTGGAGTCTGCACAGATTCCACGTAGTGTTCCTCCCCGGTACATAGCTTGTTTGGTCTGGGTGCACCAACGTGGGTATGACTCGTTTAAGTCGGCTGGCCAGAGTTGCTGTTCGGATTTTGGAATTCTGACATATCAAAGAGATCGACCTGTAAGAGCCTTAGTCCAGAGGCGATTTCCCTGGTTTTAGTATGGGTATTACTGATTCCGACATGCTGTTCGGGAGCTGTCCTCTCTCATATGCCTCCCCATACATCTCTAGCAGCCTTGGGGCCAGGTTGTCTTTGTATTTCTTGTAAAATTCTCTGGGTAGCCCATCGGGTCCCAGGGACTAGCCAGTTGGGAGACTGGCTATTACTACTGCCAGTTCCTCTACTGTGAGGGGTGCCTCCAATGTCTGTGCTTGCTCCTCCATTAATTTGGAAAGTTTATACTCTGCCAGGGCATCGGCTATGTCCCCAGCCTCCACCTCCTGGGTTTGGGAGTACAATCTTTCATAATATTGTGAAAAAACTTTATTGATGCCCTCCTGGGTCCTGACTTCAGTCCCCTTTTCATCTTTTATTGCATTTATCGGTTCATGTGTATTCTCCTGCCTGGTTAGCCAGGCTAAGAGCCTACTGGGCTTATACCCTTCCGCGTGTAGCCTCTGTATATACCTCCCATAATCCAATCTCCCCAGTTTTCTCCCATATGGCAATACACTTCAGCCAAAGAGATGCAAGTTCTCCCTGTTCCTCCCCAGTTATGCCCGCCTGCATTTCAGCGTGTTCTATCTCCCTTTCTATTTCCACCCGCTCTGCCAGAATGCTCTCCCAGAGTCCTCCCGCCTTCCCTATCGCCGCCCCCCTGACCTCCACTTTAAAGGCTTCCCAGTCTGCTGCCTTCGTTATGCTCGAAATATTCATTTATCGTGTCCTGGATATGCTCTTGGAATTCCCCGTTCATTAATGCCTCTGCCCTTAGTCTCCACGTGGGTATGGGGTCCCTCTGTATGTGTATGCCCATGATGCTACTAGCGGAGCGTGGTCCGATAGCGTTTGTGCATTGATGTGTTACCCCGTGAATTCCCCCAGAGTCTCCCTTCCTGCGAGTAGGTAGTCTATCCATGTACATTTTCTGTGTTGGGCGCTGTAGCCTGTGTATCCACTGGCTTCTGCATGCACCTTCCTCCAGACGTCCTCCAGCTCCAGCTGATCCAGGAACTTCTGTAGGGCCCTCGCCAGTGGCGCTGGCTTTGTGTTTAGTATCCGATCCGTCCAGCAGCGGGTTCAGTGTGCAGTTAAAGTCCACTGCCCAAATGAAGGGCGCCTCCCTGAATGGGGCGAGCCTGGGTGCCACGTTCTTGAAGAACTCGGTTGTGTCGTGATTGGGGGCATACATGCTGATTAGACAAACTTCTTTATTTTACAGCATTCCATATACGATCACCATTCTGCCCTCCGAATCACTCTTGTTTTATAAGCTGGAAGGGGACTCCAAAAGCTATCCACGTCAACACTCTGCTGGCGTAGTTGGAATGCGTTGAGCTATACATTTGTCTGCCCCATTTGTTGGCTACCTTGGATTGCTTCTCTGCTGTCAGAAGAGTTTCTTGCAGCATTGCTATTTTTACTTTTGCCCTGTTCAGCCAGGCATATACTCTCTTAACATAGGCGTTCAGTCCCCGGACGTTCCAGGTGACTATCGTGACTTCTTCCGGGCCCATTTGCTTAATGTGTCTTGCGGCCCCTCCATTCCCACAAGCCCTTGTGCTGTCCTGTGTCCGACTACAGGCTCTCCTGTTCTTTCCTTTGCAGTTCTCCTCGTCTTCTGACCCTTTTTATCCATGTGGACACTGGTCTGCCCAGGTTTTGTATGGGTCCTCTGCCTTGAAGTACTGTCTTGACCCCGCCCCTGTTCAGGTGCGTTTCAATGTTATCGCCACTTGCGCTTTTTCACTGCCTTTGTAGCATGGTGTGTCCTCCATTTCTTGTGCCTTCTTTCAACCAACCAAACAACACACTAACTTTAACTTAACAAATGCCCAGCCACCCTCCCCCTGCTCAGGCTCCACCGCTTTCCTTGCATCACCCTTCATCCTGTGGGTGCGCTCGTTGCAGCGTGATGCCTCAAAACTGGCATCTTGAGTTCTGTCACTCTGTGGGGTTTCTGTTTGTGGCGTCTGGCGGGCAGCCCTCGGAATGTGCGGTCTCCTGCTTGTATATCCACTGGTCTATGTCTGTTTCATGTTGATCAACCATCATCATCTTGCTCTGTGCTTCATTGGGGAGTGTTCCTGTTGATCTGCTCATTTCCGTCTCTCAGTTGTAGGATCCCCTGCTGATGCATCCACTCGAGGGCTTCAGCCGTAGTCTCAAAGAGGTGTGACCTGCCAGTGTGGAGCACTTCCAATTTAGCAGGGTACAGGAGCATATATCTCACATTGGCGGCCCTGAGGTATTCTTTAGTCGGTCAGAACTGTGCTCTCTGCTTCTGCACCATTACTGTGTAGTCCGGGTAAATTGTTACTCTGGAGGCGTTCTACGTTATCACCCCTCCCTCCGTTGAGAATGCCAATATCTTTTTGCGGTCTTTAAAATTAATGATCTTTGCAATCATGAGTCTTGGGTGTGCCCCTTGGTGGGGCTTTCAGGTTCGGTGTGCTCTTTCCACTGCAAAGCTCTGGGATAGGACCCCAGCTTCCACTTCTTGGAGCAATAGGCTCTCAACGTAGTTCGTGGAGTCCCTGCCTTCCTTCCCTTCCGGCAGTTCCACAATACACATGTTGTTGCATCAGGCCCTCCCTTCTGCATCCTCTGCCCTATGTTCCAGGGATGCGTATGCGGTTTAGAGCATCTGCCATTTGAGATTGGGTGGTCGTAATGTTTACTGTGTTGCTCTGCACCTGCTGTTCCGCCGTGTTCACCCGCTCCGCCAAGGTCCTTACAACCTGTCTGAGGAGCCCCACATCTACAATAAATGCGTCCCTTTTGGACTCTATTGATGATTTCAGTGCCGCTGTGGCTGTGCCGCTGTGGCTTCGAGTATGGGGCCCTCCTCCTGTCCTTTTCCCAGCTGTTTGGGGTTGGGTGTGCTCGTGCTGGCCTATGGTGCCGCGGGCTGGGACGAATTCTTTTTCTGGGTGTATGTTTCCATACTGGTCTGCATTCCTTTTCCGCCTTTCTGCTTGTCTGACATGATTGCTCTTCTTGTTTGTGATGCGCTCATGGTCTCCCTAGTTATCCTCCAGCCGGGTTTTCTTAGTCTAGTCCTCTTCTTCTTCTCCCATGCATTGGAAGGAGCCGCTGTGTTTATGAGGGATCTGTGCTGCCTCTGTTACCACCCAGAGTGCTGGCGCACTGTCCTTATGTGTAGGCACTGTCCAGGGGGGTAGCCTGCCCCTGTATTGCTCTCTCTGGGCTTCAGTTGCAATACCCACAACCCCTGGCCTTGTGTGGGTCCTTGCCTGCCAGTGGCCTAACTGGGCAGTATAGTTTTGGGAGAGTCAGCGGTCTGCCACACCTCCCTTGGCAGGCCAGGGCTGATCTCCTTTCATTGTCCGCAGTGCCACCGTAACTGTCGGTGGATTGTGCTCTCCCACGTTGATGCTGTGCTGTGTAGAGGTGCCGGCTAGTCGTAGTATTCACACCTATGAGGGCAATCGTTTAGTTATAGCTAATGGTGGCTGCTAGCGTAATGTGGCATATGAACCCCCTTCAGTCCCGGCACCCCTTCTTTGCATTTGGCTTTGGTAAATTGCGAGTTGTTTAGGCACCCACTTTCTTTAATTGCTATGTGTACCTCTCAGTTTCCCCTCAGCAGTACAGTAGGTTACGCAGATGTGTGTGCAGGAGCAGGCCGATGGCGACATACCCTACTGTTACGTTTTTTGGGTGGTGCTCTCTGCACCCCCTTCCCTTATGCTCAAGTTCGTGTTTGCTGTCAATAATGCACAGGCAGCGCCTTCCTTTGGGTTATAGTGGTTAGCCTCTTGCTCCTCCTGGCAAACCTAGCAAGTTGCTCATTATAGCCGCCGGCACTGAGGTTATCTGTCCATGGACTGTGCTCTCCCACAGCCAAGAGCTGTGCACAAGCAGTAATAAGATGTGCCCACTCAGCCTGTGCGTGTAGTCCGCTTGTGTCGCAGACATTAGTGTCTCTGAGCTCCTCCACACGCCTTCTATGTTCATATCTCTCACCTTTCGTGTAGCTGCTGACCACAACCTTGGTCAGCTGCACCTCTGGGCAGCAGTGGTCCTGTCTCCCCTATGCCTCCCGTTTGTGCTCGCCATTGCCAAAATTGTCCTGATGGATTCAGGGAGTGTGATGGCTCTTTTCCCCTTCCTCGATGGTTCGGGCTGGATACCTTTTGCGGTAGCCCGCTCTGACCTTTTGTTTCGTGGTCCGTGGACGTTATGCTGTTCCCGGGAATCCAGCAAACAGCGTCTATTATGACCCCTGATGGTTGGAACATGTCTGGTTATCTTCCTTCCTCAATCTCCCCGGCCTCCAAGTCGCCTGTTTATTGCAGCTCCCGCTGGGCGTCCCTTCCCATCTGTCACCGCCTCGGCAGCGTGGGTTCCTCGGCGGGCACCGCTGGTCTGCCTTCTACCCATAAAACGTGGGCGTTGACACCACGGTGGCTTTCCGTCCCTCTGTGCGAGTCTTCCGCACCTTTCACCGCTTCCAGCCTTTAATGTACCGGGGCCTGGTGGTCTGCTACTTCTCCTTTGGCCTCGTTGCCATGTTGCCGCTGTTCTGCCGGAGGGACCCTGAAGGTGTCAGCCCAGGCTTCCCCTCATCTGGTGTGTCAATCTTTTGGGGCTCACAGCTTATCTTCCCGGTGCGCAGCTCTGCGGGTTCCCTGCGTGCCCCAGAGCTTCATAGCTGCGAGTCTTGTGAGTCCACCTACGCCCTTGCATGGTCCACCGCGCCAGGCCCAGCTAGCTGTGCTCCTGGGTCCTCGGCCTAAGGTCGACCCGCGCACGGCGCTCAATACCACTATCCCAGGGCAGGGCGTACCAGTTCTTTATTTCGAGCCCTTTCGCTCACCTTCCTGTGCCTCGCAGCCCTTTACCAGCCTCTCTGCCGCCTGCTGTCTTGTACGCCGCCTCTCTTCTGTCCATCCGCCGGGCCACAACTCTCCTCACCTCTGTGCTTGGCTCTTCGCGTGGTGGGCGGGCGCCCCCTCCACTTCCATGGGGTGCGGGAGCCCTCGCTGTGTGTGGTTGTGGTTGCTGTTGCAGTTTGCTGCTCTTGGAGCACTCTGCTGTCCTTCCTGACACTGTTGTTCTCCCGCCACCACTCAGTCTTCCCAGCCAGCTCCCCCTTACGCGCTGCTCCTCAGCGAGCTAGATGATATGTGCCTGCCATTTTGTCTGCCTGTGGGCTGGCCGCTTCGAGCCGCTTCTCATCCGTTCCACACCCCTTTATGGCTCAGGATTTTCCCCCTTCGTTCTGCGTACCCTCGGGCTCTGTTTTCTTATGTTTTCTGTTGGTTTTCATAGCGAATCAGGCCAGCTTCAGTCAATCTGTCAGGATCATGCGGGAGCTCCGAGGTGCTGCTTCCTATTGCATAGCTGCCAAGCCACGCCCCCTTCAACACTAAGTATTATGCGGAATTTAGGAAAGTTTCTAAAATCTATCATTAGATACCCACCTGTGATGTTCTCTAAGTACTGGATGCCACCGAAAATTTAGATACCAAATCACTCTGGAGTCAACACACCGACAGACTCTCTTTGGAGTTTTCAAATCCAATTTAAAACTTCTGGTGCAAAACATAACCAGATTTTAAGAGGCTACGAATTACACAGTATGCTCAACAGGATAGGGATGGTACCACCCAACACCCTCCTACTGGCCACTATGAAAATCTAGTAACAAAAAGGTGGGACCCGTAAGTCTTTTAAGCAAGAGGCTAGTAACCACCCAGGTTAAAGAAATAGCTCAAGACCTAAGCATAGATAATAGTCACCACTGTCCCAAACGCGTATGTCTGTCCCCAAAATGCCAGCTTTTTTTTTTTTCACAACAACATGCAAACATGGAGTGATACTCTCAAAAAGTGACCAACTGGATAGACATCCGAGTCCTGATCAGATTCAATCCAGCACAATATTTTTCATTTTAAAGGAAGACTTCCTACAAACCTGGAGAACAACCATGCATGCAAGAATGACAACTCAGTATTCTTATCTTTTATTGGTAGTATTAGAATAAGAGTTCTTACAAGAACAACCCAGGCAACCATGTATTTATCTATGAGCCAAAGATTATTTATACAGGTAATCAGGGTAACAATTGCTACAGAAAGTCCTTCAGTTTGTCCAAAGTGTACACCATTGCACAGACAAAACATATCTTTCGCTGCATTCATAACAGGGGGATTGAACAGCAATTTGTAAATTATGGTACACAAAAAACACAGTAAGGATTAGGCAACCCTTTATCTAAGCCATATGGAAATGTCAACAACATACAGCCAGCCAATTGGCCTTTAATGGGAGGAGAAGGAATAGAGAATCAGCCAGTCTCAATACAGTATTAATGCAGCACTGACAATCAAATTGATAGGGAAGAACAAATGACTTACCTCTCGTTAGTGTTCTTTCTGATGGATGTGCGTCCCACAGATTCCTCATCTATGATATTTCTTTTACATTATTTAGCGAATAAATCATCTAACAATATTGTGGGGGTGGGGGGTTTAAAGGCATATAGGGGTAGGGGTGGGGTATAGGGAACAGATAATAGGGGAGGGAGGGTTTGGGACCCCCCCCCAAAAAAAAGATTTTTGGCAAAAGAAGCAGCGAAAAAGGTACTGGGGATGAAGGAACATAGAACTGATAATTCCATCCCCAGTGCAGCTGTTCTCTGAAACCTTTCCACCACCAGAGAGCACAGCGTCACTCCGGTCAGCTTTGTCCAACGCCTCTGTGCATTCGGCATGATGTTGGGTCCAGTATATATTGAGGCGCTGTGCCTGTGACCTTAATTCTAATGTTTTTCCATAGCACTGTGAGGCTAAGGGACTGTAGAACCAATGGCGTACAAGCTTTCCGCCAAGGACAGGTAAGGTGTCGGAGGCGTACTTGCACATGTAGTGTAGCAGGGGAATTCTTCTAGCTAATGTACCTGATTGGCTGATAAGAGTGTACAACCAGCACGGTTAATTAGCGAAAAGATAGGATACCAGGATCGATGAGCGGAAACAACAAATGGAGGCAGATGGCAGGAGGCGGCACAGAATACAGGATACAGAGGCTGTAGTTGGTCAAGACTGCAAGGAAAACAAGGATTATCACCGGGCAGTCTGAAATACTATGGCAATTAGCTTACAACTGATAATCCACTCACCTCGACTACTAGGAACTTGGTAATGGTAATGACAGAGGCCGTCACCTGAAGTTGCCCTGCAACAATAAGTTCAGTAAGCCTTCAATTCAACTGGGATGAGAAAAACCACCTGAGCAGACTTACAAAGTAAAGAAGGTTTACCGCATGGGATCCTAACTGTAGGCAAGCAAGGAAGCTGGTATATCTCGAGGTACAGGTAGGAAGTGGCAAGATGACAGTTCAATCCGAGGGAAAGAGCTGCAGTCCACAACCACCTGACACCGATGGCACGAGGACGCCTAGAAGAGGGCACACCAAAAGTCTCTAGTCCAAGTACCCTGTAGTAAGTCTTCAGAGAGCCGAAGTAATACGTAGGCAAAGGTACTTTTAAGGAAATCACATGACAACCATGCGCGTTTTGCGCCGCAGGAGGCGGGGCCTGGACAAATGCATTGGAAGCCAACGTTGCCATGCCAATTTCCAGGCACCTGGCAATAGATTCCTTAAAGGGCCAGATGCACGTTGTCTGCAGTGTAAACTATGAGTGGGAGACGAGCGTTTGAGTCGTGCATGGCGCCTCCTGGTCTTCACTGCAGGGGGGTCCCGAAGCCTGACATAAGGATGGAGATGAGGAATATGTGGCAGGACCATCCATCAGAAAGAACATTACAGAGAGGCAGATCATTTGTTCTCCTAATGGAGTCCTTCCTCCCACGGATTCCTCATCTATGATAGACTCCCAAAGCAATATGTAAATCTGGAGGAGGGAGGAAACCAGAAAACTCCGGAGGACTGCCCTACAAAACAGGCATTGGGTTCCACAAGGAAATCCAAGCAGTAATGCTTAGAAAACATGTGCAAAGACGTCCACGCTGCCAACTGGCGAAACGTCTAGCACGGGGACTCGCCTCTGCATGGCAGAGGTGACAACCACGCCTCTGACAGAATGATCTCCGAGACCCTCAGGCATATCCTTCCAAGACAGATCGTAGCATTCTGAAATGCATAGAATTATCCACCTTTGACAGGGTCTGTTTAGACACAGCGCTGCCAGCACGGGCGCCAGTGTAACTAATGAAAAACTGGTCATCCTTTCTAGGCTCTCGTGTACGACAGACATAGTAGCAGGGGGCCCGCTCCGGGTCTAGCTGATGGAATCTTTCCTCTGCCTTCAAAGAATGAGGTAGAGGAAAAAACACAGAAAGATGGATCTTCTGAGAGAGAATACAAATCTGACGCCACTTTTGGGAGAAAGTACGGCCTCACTCTCAAAGTCACCTTCTGTTTGGAGAAAACCAAATAGGAAGGTTTAACGGACAATGCCTGGAGCTCACTTAACCATCTCTCGGAAGTGATGACAACCAGGAAAATCTCCTGAACAGTGAGCAATCTAATAGAACAGGAATGAAGGAGCTCAAACGGAGCTCCTATCAGGAAAATAAAAAACGGATTTAAATCCCACGCTGGAGCAATAAACTGGTGTGGAAGAAACTGGTTACACAAACCCTGCAAGAGCTGCATAACAGTGGGGATTGTGAAGAATGATCCCTGTCACAGGCAGGCACCTCTTGGACACCGAAATAGCAGCAACAAGGTGCTCCTTTACAGTACAGACCAAGGAGTTTGGGCTGGACTGCCCCTTTTGGGGTGGGACCAAGCCTGATTTGCATATGGCATAGCAGGCAAAGGAGGATGACCTGGAGGTTAAGGTGAATTCTAAACATTCCAGCCAACATGTCTTTTTTTTGCTTTTGTCACCCAAAGTGGTACGGGTATGCCCATACTTTGTTCCCATGCCTGCTGGGCCTAGAGACCTATGCTACTGATCACTGATGATGCCCAATGAGGTTGAAACATGTCTGGGGATGCTAGTGGTCTCGTTCAGAAGGTATGTGACCAAGCAGTTCAGGCTGAACTGCCCCTTTTGGGGTGGACCAAGCCTTATTTGCATATGGTCCTTCCCCTAAATTGATTAGCAGACAAACAATGGTCTGGGGCTTTTCCCAGAGCAATGTCCGAGGTTAAGATGAATTCTAAACCTTCCAGCCATCACCTCTTTTGTTCTGCCACTTTACAGTTACAGTTCCCATCTGCAGGCTCACTTGGGCCAAAGAAAGCAGAAAATCCAATACAGGGGATAAAAAACAGGATAAAGGGTCCAGATCCCTCTCCCTGCACCAAGCCAAGGATGTACACCATCTGCAGCCATAACTAGACTTTGAGGGGGGCCTCCGAGCTGAAAAGAGTACATCAAAGATGCTGTCCAACAAGCCCCACTATCGGTATCTCAGCCTCTCAGTAGCCAAGCATGAAGATTCAGGCTGCCGAGGTTTGGGTGGAGCACCCATCCCTCCAACTGGGAGAGCAAGTCTGCTCTCCTCGCAAGGCGCCAAGGAGGGCAGATGGCCATGTCCAGCAACTTGGGATACCAAGTTCTCTGAACCCAGATCAGAAGAATCAGAATCAGCGTGGGTCTGAACAGGCACAAACTCCTTAGAACTAGCAGAATGACAGGGATCGGCAGGAACGCACAAAGGAGGTAGAAATGTCCACTCGACCATCAGGGGGTCCCCCAGAGCTCCCTGACAAGGAAATCCCCTGCAGCAGAACAACTTGCACTTCCTGTTGACACTGGAAGAAAAGAGATCCACTTGAGGAGTCACCCCAACAGTAGAAGACCTCCTCCAGAACTTCCCGACAGAGCTCCCACTCATGGGAGGCCAAAGTCTGTCTGCTCAAGGCATCGAGTGTGACATTCTCTGTTGCAGAAAGATGGACTGGCGTCAGATGCTGTTCTCCAGAGCCCAGAACCACAGTTGCATTGCTCCTCTGGACAGAGGCAAAGACCCAATACAACCTGGTTTGTTGAGGCAGTGCATGGCCACTGTGTTGTCCATTAAGATCAGCACAGTTTTGCGTTTCACATAGGGTAGAAAAGCTACCAGGCCTGGCCTGATCGCCCTGAGCTCCAGTAAGTTGATGCATTCCCTAGACTTTGTGGGAGATCACAGTCCGCCCACTGTCAGATCTGACAGTGGAGTGCCCCAACCAGTCAGACGGCATCCGTGACCACCGTTACCTGAGGTGAAGATTGACGAAACAATGCGCCCTTCAGCAAGTTACCGCACACGGCCTACGATGCAGTATCCTGAGCAATCTGGTCTGAGACCTGCAAAAGGTCTGACATGTGTCCCTAAAACTGTGACCATTGGCAATGGAGCAGCCACTGAAGCGATCTAATGAGGAGACGCGCCTTCAGCACCACTAGGATGTTGGAAGCACAAGTCTGGGTCTCGTTTCTGGGACTGAAAGACATGCAACATCTGAAAAATATTCACCACTCAGTCCTCTGGCAAGAATGCCCTGCCCAGGTGATTGTCCAAGACTGCACCGATGAATCCGAGAGACTGGGACAGTGAAACCTGAGACTTTTTGTAGCTGTGAAAAGGGGTGCATGTGCAGAGAAGATGCTCTTACACTACACTAGGTGAGCGAGCTCGGACGAGCCAATAGTCCAGGTAGGGAAAGACATGGATGCCCTCCCTCTTCAGGCAAGCCACCACCATCGCTAGCAGCTTGGTGAAAGCCATGGGTACCTTGGAAAGACTGTCCGGCAGGACTTTGAACTGCTAATGCTGTCGGCCAGCCACCAACCTCAGGTACTTCCTGTGTCTCTGATGAATTGGAATGCGGAAGTAGGCATCCTAAAGATTAGTGACACCAACTAATCCTGCAGGTCGAGGGCATACAGTATTCATGCTAGGGTAACCATCCTGAACTTGTCCTTGCAAAGGAACAAGTTCAGCAGTCGCAGATCCAGAAAGGACACAAGCCTCCTTCCTTCTTCGGCACTAGAAAATAGGTGGAATACCACCCCCTGCATGGTTCTGAGCGCAGTACCAGTTCTAGCACTCTCTTTGAAAGAAGTTGACAGACCTCCACCAAGAGGACGGGGTCCAGAGGCAGGGTGGCGGCCTGACGGCTGGGGTCCGGGGGGCACTTAATGAGCGGGAGACAATAACCCTGATGAATAACCTGTAAGGCCCATGCGTTGAATGTAGTCCTGGACCATTCGGGCTGAACAGGGAAAGTATCCCTCTCATCGGTGTACAGTACAGAGCCTGGGGTGCGGAGGGGGTGGTAGCCATAGCCAAAGCGCCTCTCTGGGCACCTCCACCTCTGTCCCTAAGGAAGTGTCTGCCTTGCAGCCTTCCTGGGCCGGCCTGGCCACGGCGTAAGGCAAGGGACAAAAACCCCTACCTAGGGCAGGCTTTGCAGAGGTCCGCTGCACACAAGGACCTAGCCGTGGCCTTTGACGACTGCACTTTCTGGAGAGCTGTGTCCACCTTCGCTCCTAACAGGTTTCAGCTGTTGAAAGGCATGTCCAATAGCCTAGTCTGCATATCAGCCACAAACCCCATTATCCTCAACCAAGAGTGACACCTGACTACCGTTTCTGTGGACATGGACCTGCTCACATAATATGCAGTGTCTAAACCTGGCTGGAGGCCTCCCTGCCAAACAGCCTGCATCTACCCCTCAGGGATGTGATTGCCACTCCTGCCAAAGCAGACCGTAGGCTGAAAGAGAATTTGGCTATAGCTCAAGAAGAGTTCACTGCACGTAGAGCATGACTGCCTGGCCAAACACCTTCTTGCCCCTTGATCTCCCTGTCAGTGTTAGGCAGAATCCTGTGCAGTTCCCTTAGGGAACACTGAAAAAAGATTAAGACTACAGGAGTAAGGAGCCAATTGGTAGCAGTCTGCACCACCCAGATTTACCTGGTAGCTGTGGCTGAGCAGTCAGACTTCTCTCAAGAAGAGTAGGGCAGTATATAGAGTATAGACAATAGGGCTAAAAACACAGTAGAACAACCAAACACTGACCAGAGCTTTGTATAAAAAAAGTATATAATTATTATTTAAAACAAACTTTAGTCAATATACTAGCACTCTAAATCAAAAGCAAGTTAAAACACAGTCAGGTAAAGTATACAAACCTCCCTTGATAACTATCAGACAAGTCAGAGTTAAAACACCACAATTTGTTAAAACAGATGTGAGCGCGTAACCTGATGGCACTCCAATAGTTCAGTTAAAGGGAGAGAAAAAGGCAGAGCATAGTAATATAACAGGTCCCAACACCTGAGTTCTCAGCAAGGGACTAAAAGCAGTATACACTGTAGAGCCAAAGTTCATAGGCCAGGCCCACTTTAAATTAAGCGAAGTAAACTGTGCCCAGGATCACACGGTTTAAAATGCACGAAAAAGTCTTTGCAGAATGTTCAAAAGAGGTTGGGGTGGTTCAAGAAGTTAATGTTAGAAGGTCTGGGGCCAACCCAGTTGGAAAGCCAAGGATTTAAGGGCCACCTTGGGCAAACCGAAGAAAGGGAGGCCAGGCAGGACACAGTACCTTAATGAGAGAGGAAGCTCCAGTGGTGGCAGTTCTTCCTGGCAGTGGTTGCAGTTCGTTGTTTCGACCAGGGGAAGAGAGGATCTCGTTGAGGAGGAAACGTGGAGTCGATGCACTGCACAGGGATGAAACCAGCCGCAGAGTTTGTTGGTAAAAGGTGTGTTCCTTTTATTCGCGGTCACAGTGGTGAAGCTTGGCTATTCAGCCGCCGGGGTGCTTGGCACTGGCGATTCGACCAAGAGACGTCCTGGAAGGTGAATGGCGAACTGGGTGTCCCCACCAGCTCAAAGGGAGAAGACTCTTACAGCAGAAGATCTTCTCTTGTCGTCGGGAAGGTGGTGAGGTTGTTGCAGCAGGGCTCCACCGGTGGTGTCATCGTTGCCCATGGCACAGCTTCTCCCCTCTTCGGATTTCTTAGGTCCTGTGGCGACTTCTGAAGTTCCAGTCCTCAAAGCCCTGCTTTTATGCAGAAAAACCCCCATTGAACAGCCTAGCTGTGACTCATACATGCTAAGTGGGGAGCCGGGCAGCTCACCACTGGGCCAATCAGAACAGTGTGCGACTTGGGTTGCTAAGGCAACGCAGTCCAGGGTTCCAATTCCCCCACCCACACATCCTGTGGAACCCAGAGTGGCACCAGTTGGAGGCTTCTGTGGTATCTTTAACATTGCACCAAAAAAGTGGTGCGTTTAAAATCAATGGGAAAATCCCATAGGAATTATTCCAGTGGAATATTTCGCGTGGTAACCACTACCACCAGCCAGAAACTCGACAAGGGGGACTGGACAGTGCCCCCTTGAAAACAGACCCAGGGGCAATATAATTAACCCCTTCCAGTACTTCCACAATATGATGGTTTGTACTGGTTCTGTTCACAATTTAGGACTAGTAAAGTCAATGGTGACTTTACATGCCCTGGGAGACAGTAGTCAGTCCCAGGGTATGGAGTCAATGTTTGGGGGTCACTATGACACCCCTGTGTTACTGCACTGAGGGTGCTGTGTAACACACACATAAAAAAGAGATGATTCCCTATGGGGTAAAAAGAAAACCCCATAGCCCATAAGCACACAAAAAGTCTTAGACATACTTCAAATCATGCCTCAGAGTGGGAGGAAGAGAGTCTCACTCTTAGCAGGAGAAAAACCAAACCCCAAAAATACAGCAAAGCTGCTGGGGGACTCACTAGGTTTGGGAAATTAGCCTTATAAGAGAATTCTCCCAAACAGTCAGGAGGGAGGGAAGGGACAGTGGAGGTTTTCAGGTTTGCCGTCGCTGCCTGAACCACCAAGCTTTCTGGGGAGGCATTGGAAGACAAACATCTGATCTGATAGTACAGGGAGGTGTTTCCTTGCCAGTTCCCTGTCAACTGCTCTAGCAGAGGCACGTTTCTCCCAGACTTCTCTCACAGGTACTTCTACTACTACATTGAAGGGCAGCAGTGTCTCCTTCTTTGGGGCATCATCCAGGATATCACAAAGCTTGTATTTGATCTTGGATCTGGATGGCGAAGAAAGCCTCAAGGTATCGCCTACCTTGGCCATCATGGACCTCGACCAGCCCCATCAATTCCTCACCTTCCCTTTATAACTCTTTGGGAAATTCTCTCTCCCCCCTGGCAACCATGGTTTCCAACCTGAATGGTAGCTGAGCACCTTCTTCGTCGTAGATGGCGTACATTCTGGACATCATGGCAATTCTTGGGAGGGAAGCATACTGCCAGGGAGCTTCGGCATCTCTGACGTCAATCAGAGCTGATCACATCGATATTGAGGCCAAGCCCAGTACCGGGACTGCAGCGCCTATAGGTGAGGTTCATCCGGCGCCTAGACCCTTCAGTTGTCAGTGGACCCAGGTGCCCCGGCCGAAGCCATCTTCGCAGGCACTGATGGTACTGCAGCAAACCAGAAGCCACCTTCGCAGGCACTGATGGTACTGCAGCAAAGATGTCAAGCATCTTAAAGGAGAAAAGTCTCAGATTCCTTTTCAGTGGAGGACTGGGAGGGAAAAGAAACCTGTGCCTGCCGTTCTGGAAACTGCCTGGAGCGATAGTTTCTCTTCTTAGAGAAAGAAGAGTGACGGTGGGAGGAACCACTGGGAGAGAATGACCTTTTTCAGAGCTACTTCTTCTCATCCTTCTTTAATCCTCTTAGCGTGGAGCCTGTTTTTCGCGACAGCACTCTGACTCTTCACCTTGTCGACGAAGGTGAAGATTTTCGCCGCTCTTTCCCAGAGGCCTTTGGATGCATGGACTGGCACGACCCACAATCCTGGGTGTCGTGACGCTTGCATAGGCAATAAAGACAGATTCAGTGCATATCCAAAACCAACATTTGCCATCTGCAATCCGCACACAGTTTGAACCCTAGGCAGCGCCACAATATATACTGGCCCCAGCGTCATGTCAGGTGCAGGGCGTGTAGAAGCGTTGGAAGGAGCTGCACTGTGCCCCCTGGAGGCAGAAAAGTTTCCAAGAACAGCTACGCTTGAGATAAGATTATCACAGATGAAGAATTAGTGGGAGGAAGGGGTCCATTCGAATTTTATGATAAATTCGAGAAGTGGCTACCTCAGAACACACATGACAAAGGGATAGGCTTCAACATATTTATTGTATTCTGGAAAAAGGGGTTGGAGAAAGGCTTAGAGAATAGGAGTTCAAATTAAAAAAGGAGTCTAAGCAAACAATATGAGGCAGTTCTGGGAGGGTCTATTCCAAAGGATGTAGCTTTCAAACCCTGATTCCAAGGTTAACTTTCAAACTCCTGCATGTGGGTCCCGGAAATAGGATTTTAAAGTCACTCACAGTCACGTGTAGTTCCAACAGCCCCAGCACCCTTCCTGGTCATGGAATGGGCTTTAGGTCTTTGGTCTTTTTTGTGAAACTGTTTGAGCAATTCCTACCTAATATCCCTCTTACAATAAGAGTTACTCCAGTCTATTACAGGGTCTAGACCTATAACCACTGCCCTTACCCTGGGGGTGGTTCTATACAATTGCTGGTAGTAATTCTATTCACTAACTGGGTATTTCCAAACAAGATTTTCCCACTCTGCCTAGGTTCTCAGATGTTGCAATATTCTTTAGTTGAGTTGGTGACACCGGGATCTTGGCTGGAGTCCCCAGCTGACTTCTCCTTACTGTTTTCCTCAGGGCAATTCTCACACAAGTCTGTGGGACCAGGTTCCTAGCAGGCTCTATAATGCAGCCTTTCCCTTTGACCTTTCCTGATTAATGGCGTGGCTTAATTGCTGGTGTCACCTTATATTCAATCTACCAATCTCTCAGTGATGCGACTAATTCAGGGAATCCCAAGGCTCCCCTTTAGAACTGGGAAAGTGGGCCCGCTCAGCTTAACACCCCATAGGGGACAGTGCAAGCAGGATCGCACTGGGGGTGACCTCTTCCCCTTCGATGACAGGGAGTCCCTAGAAAGGAATATTGGTTATCCTCACTGTTATCAAGATTCCAATACTCCCTTTGTTCACTACATGGGAGTTAAAATGTATAATGATTGGAAACTTCCTGCAAGGATGGTTGGTATGGTTTCTGACCCTCTATGTGCACAGCACTGAGAGCGCCGTGGGAATTCCCACCCCTTAACAAAGGAGACAATCAATTTGAAAATGGAGAGAGACTTCTGCAGAGCTAGAGACATGCAGAACGTTCCCCTAGGAGGTGTGGCAGGAAGAGGAGAGCGTACGCCAAGCACACGAAACGTGGACAGCCCCGCAAGACAAGTAACAGATAACGTCCATCAAGAGAAACAGCCAGGAGCACAACATACCCGACAACAGGCAGGCCGCGGAAACGCTGATGGAAGCCTATGTGAGAAAAGTGCAAAGACGCAGAGGAACGGCAAGGCCTGTACGAGACTCAAAGACTCTCCCAAGGAACACCACAAGGAAATGAGAGGTACATGGTGGCTCCAGGGATCTGGGACACAGATGCAAGGTCCAACCAGACCCTGGTAGGGGAAGATGAGATGCAATAGCCCAAGGCGGGGTGAACAAACCCAAAGCCCAGCACGGTATGAGAGCAACCATACTGCAAGGCAGGGTGAGGGAAGCAAGACCCCAAGGCAGGGCTTGAGAAACCATACCCCAGGGTGCAGTGAGAGCCACCATAATTAAAGGTAGAGTGAGAGAAGCAAGACCTCAAGGCAGGGCTTGAGAAACCAGACCCCAAGGAGGGGTGAAAAAGGCCAAACCCCAGGGTGCAGTGAAAGAGACGGCACCTCAGGGAGAGTGCGAGAGACCAGATCCCAAGGCGGGGAGTACAAAACCATACCCCAAGGCTGGGTAAAAGAAGGAACAAGTTACTTACCTGTAATGGGGAACGATTTGCTAATGTTTAGGAAATTACATCAGATTCATCAGAGTAATGTCTGTGATAAAGATACAACTTCTTACATTCCGTGACATTGCTGATCATTTCTACAGTGCCAAGATGCTTTTGGGCAATAGCTGTGGTTTATACAACTACAGCTACATACATAAGCTATAGCCAACAGCTTGGTGAAGACCATGGGTGCTGAGAATAGGCCAAAGGCCCAGGACCGAAAACTGGTAGATGGACGTCAGCAACCACAATTCTCAGGTGCCCTTTATACTTTGGTGTATAGGCACATGAAAGTAAGCCACCCGAAGGTCTAGGAACAGCAGTCCGTTCGGAAGACTCAGGGCCTGCACAATCTAGGAACGGGTGACCATCTTGAACTTGTCTTTGCACAGGTACAAGCTCAGTAGCTGAAGATCCAGGATGGGGCACGGGCTGCCATTATTCATCGGCACCAAACTATAATTCCATATAATGCTCTGCAGCAGGCACAAACTAGAAAGGGAGGCAGTAGCCCTGGGAAATGATCTGCAACCCAGGCATCCAAGGGGGCTTTTCCCAACTGGAGAAATATGGACAAAATCAAAATTAAAGAGTTTTTGGACTGGGTCTCTAAGGAGAGCGAGGAGGCGGATCCCCTGGGGGTACCTATGTCCCTAATCTGGTGGGCTAAACACCTGTGGTTTTGGTTTCTCGTGGGAGCCTGATCCCTGCACCTGTCCACAGAATGCACAATCCCGGAAGAAAAGGAGAAGGCTGCTGTTTAGCTAATCCCAGAGATTTGGTTCTGGCCTTGGATGCCGTACATTTCTCCAGCAATAGCCTTTGAGCAAAACTGTGTGTCTCCATGAAACGTCATGGAGCTTAGTTTGAATATACTGAGCATCCGTAGCTATGCTTGCCTCGTGGGAGCCAATCAAGAATGCTACACGATCATGCAGGATTGAAGGATTGGTCGTGCTGTCTGCTTGCCATCTGACAGCAAATGACTGAAAGTCACCTTCAACTCAGGTACAGGTAAGTTTGCATGCCTGAGAAATTACATTACCCAAGGCTGTATGAGGATATTTTGCTAGAGCATAATCTGCCTTGACAGCTTTTAGATCCAGAGTGCCAGACAGAAGAGTTTGCAACCTAGGGTGTCAAACTTCTTATTCTCCATGTCCGGCAGTAAAGAAGGTAAGATACCCTCCTTGGATACCATAGTTGATGCCTGTACCTGCAGGCTCTCGAGGGTATGCCAAAAAGCCCACATCAAAAGCAGCAGGTGGTACATCTTTGCAAGTTTCTGGTTTCAGCCTTGAGCCAGACCACTTGGATAAGTTCTGTGATGGTGGTGTTGAACAGCAGTCATTATAATTATAATAGTTATTTTATGACGCGCTTAATACCAAGAAGTGTTTTCTAGGTGTGTGATTCGGATTCGAACCTGTGTTGCACTGCATTGTTTTGCTGCAAAGACAAACACGTTGCCCCTCAGCTATGTTTCCTCCCGAAGCATCTCTGTGAGGTCATAATGGACTTTAGGCACCGAAGGAGCAGACAGTCCAAGTGTCAACAGCTTTGGCAATGGTCCTTTGAAAGGGCTCTTTGAACTTTCTATGGGCTGAGGCATGCCTAAACCAGAGTGTGGGTGAGGGATCTATCCCACTGGCATCGCATAAACCAGAGACCAAGGATGCAAAGTCCTCATTCTGTCCATAGACCTCTTAGGAAAATCATCAATCTCACCAGCCTCCATCGATTTCAAATCACGGGGGATTGGGTCAACTTAATCATCAAAGTTCTGGCCCATATTGGAGATGAATCGTGACCTAGATGCCGGAAGAAATCTCTGGCTTTTCTCCCCACAGTGGTGTCAGCGCAGTTTGTAGCCAATGCGCCTAAGCTGCAGCAATGGAATATGGAGCCAAGCAAAATTGGAGGGGAGAGGTCTTCATGCTTGGGGCCCAAAC
The DNA here is from genome assembly GCF_040938575.1 of Ambystoma mexicanum. NCBI lineage: Eukaryota > Metazoa > Chordata > Amphibia > Caudata > Ambystomatidae > Ambystoma > Ambystoma mexicanum. Next base: position 871,323,931 of record NC_090933.1, on the reverse strand, counting down.
TGAACCCCTGACATGCAGCTGTAGGCCAAAGGGGAGCCTCTTCCAGCCCTAGAAGGTGCAGGTGGCCTTGGCTCTACCTCACTTCACTCCTGCACACCCTTCTCATTACACCCCGCTCCTCTCTACTATCGTTACTCTCTCCTGAGAACCACTTCCTCTCACTATGTCTACTACCCTCATTCCCAGTACTCTTTTCTCCCACCCCTCACTACCCTCACCTTCACAAGCACTCTCTGACTCACTGCATCACTTTCACAAACTGGTACCACTCTCCCACAAAAGATACCTCGCCTTGCACACTGCCCGATTAATTTACCTCCATGCCTCTTCTGCACCATCCTTACTCTGTCTGGTCTCTTGGTCTGATTTCGCCTCTTCTCACCCGAACAACCCACACTCCACCTCTCCTTCTCTTTCCTTTTATATCGTGGTTCTGTCTCCCCCTCCACTTTCCATTGGCTGCAGCACTCACCCCCCTCTATAAACTAATCTGTGCCTGTCTTTTCCCCAAGCACGGGGTTACACAGGTGTGAGGATTTAAAAACCCCTCTATGCCCCTCCCTCTTTTCCAGCACTGTTTTGGAAATAGTCTCTGGTCAGGTAGCAGCAGGGGGGCTCAGGTTGCTCGTTCTCCCTGTGGTTTATCTAAAGGTGTTGGGGAGTTTTGTTGCCAATTCGATTTGGGGAGGGTTTCTGCGTTGCACGTGTCAGCCTGCACAGTTTTGTCCTCACTCCCAGTTCATTCTCTGCTGCTACGGCCCCCCCACAAAACCCCTATTCGCATGTGGTCCATTTAGGGTGATCAGTTTGGGTGTCTCATTTCTGTTCAGCAGGGAAATGTAATGCATATTTCCTGGCTGTTCTCGATTCTGTTCTCCTTACTCCGATCTGGGTTTTCTCAGTTGCTCCAAGGAGCACTGTGGGAGCTGGAGTTCTGAAATGGAAAAAAGTGAAAACTGACTAGGAATAAATGCTAGGAGTTTTTTTGCAACAGAGGGTGGCATTATTCACAGGCATGGCATATAAAGGGGTCTCAGAGGTTGAGGTACCCTGATCTCCCTTTTCTCCCCCTGACAAGGGCATGACCCTGTCACAATGTCCTTAAAGCTTTTCACACATGTCACTGGTTTTAATAACTGAATGTATTTCATAAAGTCCTATCCCTGTATGCAATTTTGTTTTAAGTACTTGTTACATACTTAAATAGCTCTCAATTCCCTTTAACAAAGATATCTTTTGCAGTGCACATTGCTGTGTGTTGCTTTGAGCAGCACATGTTGGGGGTGCAAGTTATGGCTGCATTGGCCAGTGTTAGGCAGAATCCTGTGCAGTGCCCTTAGGAAACACTACACACAATTAAGACTAAGGGTGGCAATACAAGTTTTACCTTTGGTACAAGCCTGAACCGCTATTTCAGAGTGGTAGCAGTGGCGGAGCAGCCAGGCGTATCTCAAGAGTATATGAGCAGTAGCAGAGATTACACAATGGGACCACAATTACTGTGACTCAAGCAAACACTGACTCAAGGTTTCAGGTAGAAAAATATAAGTACATTTATTTTTAAACCATTCGTTATAAACACAACACTTCTATTAAACTTAAATAAAAACCACACGTTAAATACACTACAAATAACCAATTCACTTTGTACAGTAAGTCTCAAGGTAACTACCTTGTGTTTGAATGAACCGGTGTTACGAACAAAACACGTTACCGCGAATACGATTGCGATCACTTTTTTACAGTTCGGTCTACTAAATAAACTCGTATCCGTGACATGAAATGCTACCGGGACAAAAAACACTTAGCACCTGAGATACCCAGAGGGAGTTGGAGGCAAAAATCACAGGCGATATTTCGGTTAGGCAGGCAGAATCAAGAAACACTCAGACAGGAGTTTGAAAGTCAAAGAGCCGGAGCCAGGGTCGAAAGACACCGGGGCCTGTTGCCGAAGATCACACAGTCAGACAGTTCACGATTCAACGTAGCCAAAAAGTACTTCGATATTGTCAATGTTCGGAAGCAAAAGTTATAAGAAGGGGAAAGACAAGGGCAAGCCTTGGAAATGAAGGGGTTCACCCAGTTTCCTCAAGTAGAACACAGTGCCTTGTTCCAATGGTGCAGCTGGTGCCCTAGCAGTTGTTCCGCTTCCCGCAGACCCACAATTCCTGGAGCTTCGTTGTGAAGGAGGACGTCTGAAGGGGGTCTGCACCACACAGGGATGAAGCCGGACGCAGCGACGAAGAATAAAAGGTGTGCTCCTTAAAAACAGGAGAGGCTCTTCAATTGGCTATCCGGACCACTACAGCAGCGTGCAGTGATTTAGACCAAGGAAGAGGTTCCTCTGGCTGTAGAAGATGAGCTGGTTGTTCCCACCAAGCTCAAGGGAAGGAGACTCCGGAAGGGAAGATAGCTCAGGACTGCAGCAGGGCTTCACCTGGATGGGGTAGTTGCAGCAGCCGTCGTTCTCTCTGCTTCTCTTCGGTTCCTTGTAGTTCCAGTGGCGACTCTCTGACTTCTAGCCCAAGAGACCTGCCTTTTATGCGAAAAACCCCCATTCACGCAGCCTGGCTGTCAATCACCCAGCAGAGGGGGTGTCCAGCCCGGACAACTACCCTGGCCAATCATGACAAAGTGCGACTTGGGTTTCCTAGGATACCCTGTGCAGGGGGTGACTACACCTCTCCCTCACATTCAGCCCACCTAGACACCCAGGCGCCTTGAGGAGGGCTTCTGAGCAGAAGCCCGCCAGAAGACAGTGAACAAAGAAGGCGAACCTAGTTGGCCGCGCAAAGTAAAGCACAAGAAGGACTTTAACAAAAAGAAATGGCGAATAAACCCAACCGGAGCCAAAAGAAAGACGATTTGGTCAAGCGGGTTTATGTTCGAGGCTAATATAATAGCCAAGAACAGTACCATGTTTTATCTAATATAATCGCGGTAGAAAAGTTAGGGTAGATACCACTGCCACCAGCCAAGTCTAAATGTTAAAAAAGCGAAAGAATGCTCTAGGAGGTACAGATACAAAGGGATACGAATTAACCCTTTCCAATACTCCATGGAAGATGGGGTGTACTGGATCTGTGGTAGATTGACTAAGTAAAGTTAATGGTAACTTTACCCCTTTTCTGGGGGGACGGTAGTCGCCTCAGAAATTGAGTCGAGGGAAGTCTCAGAGACAACCCAGTGCCACGACACTGAAGGTGCTGTGACACAAACAAAAAGAAGGGGGCTACTGAAGTGGTGTACTTCAGAGTCCACTAGCACAAAAACAGGTAGAAACACATAGCAAAACACAGGTAAGAGTGGGGGAAAAGCTCTCAACTCTTACCAAGTGGAGAAAAAATAAACTCCAGAAGTCCAGCAAAGCTGCTGGGGGACTCACTAGGTGAAGGAAATTAGCCATAAATGAGAATTCTCCCTAACAGCCATTCACCACCAAGTCACCCGAAGTAGTCACTGCTTGCCTGGCGGGACCTGGGCACTGTTGTCCAGGGGCCATAGCTAGCGGTCAACAGGCTTACTATGGTGTTTGGGTGACTACTGGTGGCTACTTTGGGTGGATAGGCCATACCATAGGCAATGTGGCAACAGGACATGGCTGTCAGTGTGCGCTAGTTTCCAGTGATGTTGTAATAATTGAGAACAAAAGTCAAATCATTGGTGATGCCATCTGTGATGTCCTTGCGCTCATGGGCTGCGCAACAGAGGACACAAATTTAAGGTGGCATAGCTTCCAAACACTTGCCGAATTTCAAGTATTTTTACACTTTAAACCATCACCTTATCTTTTGAACAAAAGTTTTTTTTAATGCTATAGGACCCACGGATTCATATTTGGCCTGATCCTATTTTTGGTAGTATTTGGGTTTAACAGAGCCGGGCTGGATCCACAGATTCCAAATCCAAAAACAGCAAAGACCATATTTCACCATTGTGGGCATGTTCAAACATGCACACAGGGCAAAATATGCCCCAGAGGGGTCCTATGTGCCCTCTTCTTACAGTTGTCCACTATCATTTTGCCACATTGGATGCACTCACTTAAAAAGGGTATTTAAAAATAAATAAATCAGGGGAACAATAGGCAATCAAAATTCCCACATTTTGTGACGTGGGGATCAATGAACATTTGCGATATCCCTAGGTCCTCACCTGGCCAATTACATTTAATTTTTTAAAGCAATCGAATAGGTTTTTTTTATTTAAAAAACAGAGCCACGAATGTAACGGTATTACACACACTTTTGCCAAAAGGCAATTTTACCAAATTCATGTTTGCTGCATTTTTTGCTGCTTTTAGTTTTTTCACCACAAACAGGTAGATGGTAAATTGGGGGTACGGTATATTGTAAAGGGGTGGGGGATGAAGTGGGAGCGAGCGGAGCCCCCCCACCCCCCCCCGCTCAGTGTTTGTTATAGAAAAAAAAGCAGCTAAATCGGCCAAAAATAATTCTGCAAATTTGCCAATCGGCATAAAGTTAAAAAGAAAAACTGCAGTCCTTCACAGATTACATTTAACAGCAAATATATCAAAATATAAACATGGTCTACATCATTACTTTTTTTTAAAACGCCAAAGTCAGTGGTTGGATGTTCAAGTTTGAAAAAGCAGGTTTTTCAGCACCAGCCATACTTCTTTGCTACAGGCGAGAACAAACATTCCGTATGCGAAAACAAATGGGAAATGCTACTTTTGGGACCCTCTCTATAACTCTCCTCCCTTACCCCCCAAGATGGAACTACAAAAACGTTTCTGAAACATTTGAGAGGTTCTATTCTATTCGCCTAGTTGTGTGCATATTCGTCGAATGGTACCAAGGTTATAAGCGTCTCAAAATTGCCTTTTCCTGTGTAAATACCAACCAAAATATAACTGCAGCATCGTGAATGTGCGTCTGCCCCTCTGCCTAACGCCACAGTATTATGATGTGTTACATAGTTGTGTTCCATTTACAATTGTGCATTTTAGGGAAAAGCTCGTGTAGCAAGAATGCTTTGATATTACTTGAGCATTCACGTGCATTGGACCGGATTTAGCCAATCATGTTTGCTGCCAGGCTTTCCTCTTAGTAAATACAATTCGTAAGTCAAAATACATTACAATAGAAAATGCACCACACAAAAATGCATGCAACAGATACGAAAATGGATCCTAGCGCGAAGGTCATCAGAAGTTAACATGATTAGAACAGTTAATTAGAACGCAAAGGCAATATTCTACGACATTAATGGAGTTAGTATGTCTACTTAAACGGATTCAGTACTAACATGTTGGCGGCACACGGGGCCACATAGATAAAGCTAGCATTATTTTGTTCTGACGGGTATGCCTGCAGATTAACGTTTTCATTTTTTGGGGCACTATTTCTTATTCCCATTTGCATAGGGGATACTGTGCAGCTTTTGCTCGTTTTTTCAACAGTTTTTTTGAAAGCATAATAATTACCTTTAAAATAAAAGCACATGCCACATATGTGACAAAACTCTTTTCATCATCTGGTAACGGTAATAATACAAATACATATTGCTGTGCCTGTAAAAGAAAAACAGATTGCATTTTAAGCGTCTGGAGGATGAATCGAAGACAATGAGCACATTTGGGCAGGACGGAAGACGAAGTTGTGTACCTCTCGTAATGTTCAAGTGGCCAACAATCACATATTTTAATTTGTTACTTTTCAGAACAGACCGAGTACTACCAGGGGGGTGTTTTGGTTAAGTATGTTGCAAACGGAGCATTTAAAATCATATTTAGTTAGTAACACTTGTCAAAGCAGTGGTATTGAAACGTTTTTGGTGAGCACCCTTAAGTAAAAATATTGTTGCCCCAACACCACCCAGGCAGGGACGTCATTTCACCAAAATGCCAGGGGTAGCGGAAGTGACATCACACGACTTGACCTCTGATGACATCATAGGAAGTGATGTTATGGGACCCTGCCCTGAAGTGACATCATGGGAAGCGATGGAACAAGACCTTTCACCCTTTGACAAAACTGAAGTGGCATCACACAGCATTGTTCCTAAGTACACTACGGATAATATGGTTACGATATCACTGTAATGTAATATACGTTGCATACAAGAATGGATCACCATATGTATGTTAATATCAGTGTGTATAGGCCCATATTACCAAATTACTGTGAATGCAAGCAGACGTCCAAGGCCAAATGATAAGGAACAAGTTACTTACCTGTAACTGTTGTTCTCCAGCATGGGTCTGGCATGGATTCACATGATCATGAATATTCCCTGTCATCAGGTCGGGAATCCTCGGTAACAGAAAAAACAGTTTCAGTTTCGTTTACAAACTGTCTTTCTCCTATAAACCAATCACAGAGATCTGGGTTATACTGTCCCCAGCCAATGACTGCCCTCTACCCAAGCCCCTCCTCTGGAAGTCATCTTCAGATTTGGTAGCACGTAAAGTGGCAGTAAGACCAAGAGAAGAGCCGCAGAGGGGCAGGCGAGAGAGTTTGCATGTGAATCCATGCTAGACCCATGCTGGAGTACAACAGTTACAGGTAATTAACTTGTTCCTTCTCCAGCATGGGGTCTGGCATGGATTCACATGCTCATGAAAAAAGAATACATAGCAGTACACACATGCACAACCACGGGAGGTGGCAAGGCTCAACAGAAGCAATCTCTTACCTCCTCACCAGGCTCACCTTCAAGCGAACAGGTTGCGCAGCACTGCTTTGCCGACTCTGGACTCCTCCCTGGAATCCCTGTTGACGCAGTAGAATCTTGTGAAGGTGTGAATCGACCTCCACGTAGCAGCCCTGCAGTTGGCCAGGAGGGGCACACCAGACAGGCACGCAGTTGTAGCAGGGATCGCTCTGGTAGAGTGGACTCTTGGACGGCCAGGCAGCAGTTGGTTTGCCAACCAGTGACAGTGAGTGATACAGCCGGACAGACATCTGGAAATGGAAGCCTTGGACAGGGCCTTCACATGGTTCACAGGACCAAAGTTCACAAAGAGCTGAGAAGTTATTCCGGAAACTCTTTGTGCGGGCCACATAAAACCTCAGCGCTGGAGCCACATCCAGCAAGTTCAACGTCCTTTCAGTCTGCGACGAAGTTGTCAGAAAAAACACAGGTAACACCAAGGGCTCGTTTAGATGGAAGTCCGACGGCACCTTGGGCATGAAGGGGGGATGCATACGCAGCACCACCCTTGTCTTGTGGAAAGTTAAGTAAGGTGGTTTACAGGACAGGACCTGGATCTCACCACCGATAGTGCAGAGGTGATAATAATAATAAAATAATAATTTAGCATTTATATAGCGCTACGAACCCTCAGGTATCTGAGCGCTGCTTATTATTACCCACGGTGTGTGGTACTCATTTATCGACCTCGGAAAGATGAAAGGCTGAGTTTGGCCCTACCGGGATTCAAACCTGCATCGGCAGGATGTGCACGGATGTCAAAGCGAGCGCTCTACCCGCTGTGCCACTTGACCGGCTTTGATGGCCATGAGAAAAGCTATCTTCCATGACAAAAACTTCAGCGGAACTGTGTGCATAGGTTTGAATGAAGGCCCCATGAGCCTAGTCAGCACCACGTTGAGTTCCCACGCTGGAGCCGGAGCCTTCACCGGTGGGAAAAAACGGAACAGTCCCCTGATGAATTCCTTAACAAGACAGTGCAACCACAACAAGGACCGTCCCAGAGATCTGGTGTAGCGGGAGATAGCCTCCAGATGAACCTTGATGGAGGCGTGCGCCAGTCCGGATTTAGCCAATGACAGCAAATATGGCAGTACTTGAGGGGCCGTAACGCTCAGAGGGTTGATCTTCTGCGAACTGCACCAAATTGCGAATCTCTTTCACTTGTGTCCGTAGCATTTTAAAGCAGACAACGCCTTGGCGAGCACCTCCTTGCAGTATGCTGGAAGTTCGTAACCCCGAACTCTAATGCTGCAGGAGCCAGGCTTTCAGGTTCAGAGATCCTGGGTCGTGGTGCAGTATTGTGGCTCCTTGCCTGGCGAGAAGATCTGCAACCACTGGAAGCTTGACTGGAGGGGACGCTGACATGCTAAGAAGGTCCGGGTACCAGATCTGCCTCGGCCATCCTGCACCGGTACCATTTGAGTTTATTGATGCCTCGAAGAAGCAACGGCAGGAACGCATACTGAAACAGGCCGTCCCAGAGGGATGAGAATGCGCCGCCCATGCTCCCCAGCTGGGAGAACCTGCTTGCAAACCTCCGGCACTTGGTGTTCGTCGCTGTCGCAAACAGATCGATCTGGGGATTGCCCCAGGTTGTCCACTTGGTCCTGCCAAAGCTCCCATTCGTGGCAAGAGCGTAGCCCCCTGCTGAGAGAGTTGGCGACAGAGTTCTTTAATCCTGCCAGGTGGAATGGAATGAGGAACATCCCCTGAGCGATGGCCCAGTGCCACAAGTCTTGAGCCTCCCTGGAGAGCGCTGGGGATCTGGTGCCCCCGGCTTCCGGATGTAAAACATCTTAGTGTTATTGTCTGTGAAGACCCTCACCACTTTGCCCTTGAGGGATGGCAGAAACGACTTCAGTGTCCAAAATACAACCTGTAGTTCCAGTACATTTATGTGTGGCGTCTTCTATTCCGGCAGCCACAGGCCACTGGCGTGAAGATGTCCGGTATGGGCTCCCCATGTTTCCAGGGATGCATCCATGGTGAGTGTCTCCTGGTACGGGGGGCTCTGGAAGTCTGTGCCTCTGGCGATATTGGAGCGTACGCACCACCATCTGATCGCTCGTTGGAACTCCTCGTCGAGCGTGACCCTGCCGTGGAATCTTTCGGACACCTGGACCCAACGGGCATCGAGGAATCCTGCAGCGGCCACATCCGCAACCTGACGACATCATGCTGAGCAGTGACTTGATGGTCCTCACCGTGGGATCTTCATTGCCAACAGCCGTTGCACCTTGCCCAAGATGGCCAATATCCTTTCCTCCGATGGTGACACAAGGCAAGACACTGTGTTGAGCTTGGATCTCAAGAACAGAGTGTCCTGCGATGGAGTGAAGCAGGATTTTGCATTATTCACAGAGACCCCCAGAACAGAGAACCCCAGATCAGTCAGCAGATGGACGGTCCGCTCCGTGTGTTCGACGGCAAGGTCCCTTGACTTGACCTGGGTGAGCCAGTCGTGCACGTAGGGGTAAACGTGGATCCCTTGCAGTCGCAGATGGGCCGCCACTGGCGCCAAGTACTTGGTGAAGACTCTGGGCACCGACTTCAGTCTGAAGGGAAGAGCCTTGAACTGATAATGCTTCCCATGAACGACAAAGTGCAGAAACCTGTGGTGTCCTTTGTGTATGCTGACGTGGAAGTACGCGTCCTCCAGATCCAACAACGACAGAAAGCCCCCCTGCTCCAGCTGGCCGAGCACGTGCTGTAGCGTGACCATCCTGAACTTCTGGTACTTTATGTACTTGTCGTAGATCGAGAATGGGTGTCCAGCTCCCGGTCTTCTTTCTTACGAGAACGTACCTTGAGTATACTCCAGAGCCCCAGAGTCGCTGTGGAACAAGCTCTAGCACACCCTTTTGTAACATGGTCAGACCCTCCAGCAGCAGCTGACTGATGCGGTTTTCCTCCCGGGCCACCAGTGGTATTCATGGGAACTTTCAATGAAACTCCAAGGTGTGTCCGTGGGCGAGAGCGTCCAGCACCCATCTGTCAATGGAGATGGTCTCCCACATGCTGACGAAGTTTGCCAGCTGTCCTCCCACCGGGTGCATGGGTGGGGGGCCCGAGGTCCTGTCCTGCTTGGAGGTCGAGGGACCACCCTGCGGCCCCTGATGACGACGGCGTCTGCTCCCAAAGGCCTTGGAGCGACCCCTGTTGGCTTTCTGGGTTGAGGAGCAGAAGGGCTGGTGGTAAGAGGACGAACCCCTGCCAAAACCCTTCGAAGAGCCGAAAGACTTCTCTCCTGAGGGACGAAAGGACGGTTGTCGTTGCTGTAGAGTGCCTAGGGCACGTGCTGTCTCCATGTCCGTCTTGATGGCATGGAGGGATTCATCCATGGCCTTCTCGAACAGTTTGCCCTTGTCAAAGGGCATGTCCAAAACCCTTATCTGGGCCTCCTGTCTAAAGGTGGTGGCCTCGAGCTAGCCACAACGGCGAAGACAGACCCCATTTCCCATCTGACGGAAACCCATGTCCAGGGCCACTGATGGGGTGGTCCAACGCCACCTTGCCTTCTTGAAGGATCCCCAAGGCCTTGACCCGCATGTCATTGGGGAGGAAATCCAGCAGCGGAGCCAACTTAAACCACAGCTCCCGGTCTTACCTGGCCACGACAGCGAAAGCGTGGTCAGCCTTGATTGTCGTTGTCGCCAAGTAAATAACCTTTCTAACCATTGCATCCAACTTCTTTCCCTCGTTGCCCTGAGCGGTGGAGGAAGAAGAGGATGCCCAGCCCGATTACTTCCTGACGGCCGCCAAGACCACAGAGTCTGGCGACGGTTGAGACTATAAGCACTTGGGTGCAGAGTCTGGCACCCTGTACTTCTTCTCCAACCGGTCTCTTTTTGCTGGGGCTTTAGCAGGAGCCAGCCTTTCATCCCACACATCATCCAGGAGCAGAACCAAAAGGATGGTCTTCCTCTTCGCCTCCTGGCGCTGATATAAGAAGCCTTCCTTTGTCTTTTCCTCCGGCGTGAGCTGGAACAGCTCTTATGCTCAGGTGATCATTGCATGGAAAGATCCCACCTCGTCCGGCGCAGAGGCTCTGGGCACAGGCAACAGGAGGTCCCCCCATTCCGCTGTCATCATCCGTGCCCGTTGTCGCTGTGTCTGACTCTGTCTCCCTTGGGGGAGAGAGGGACAATGGGGAGGGGGGCGATGGGTGGCATGGAGGTGTAGGGTGCCTCCTCCTCTTCTTAGCCGGCGGTTCCCCCCGTGTCAACAGGGTGGCCGGAACTGGTGCAGCAGGAGGAGTGCTCGGAGGGGTCGCTGGCAACCTCCTCTGTATCTCAGACACCAGTGTGTGGAGGGTTGAGAGGATGTCCAGTGAAAGGTCTCTAGGCAGTATCTGGGGTGTAGGAGCGCTAGGGTGTCACGGTCCATTTCCCCACACATCAGGTGCAGACCAACCTGCCCAGGACTTCGACTTCCATGAGGACCTTTAAGGCCCCAAAGACTCTCTCAGGGGCCTCCTCGACTTGGTCCTGGCACCGTTGGCGCCAGGCTCATGTTGCCATTACCAACATGGCAAGTTTCAAACAAGGTAAAGCACGTGTGGGCCAATCTGAGGCAGGCTGAAGGGACTACTTGCCTAGGGAACTATTTACTTGGGTGTGGTTGCTGGGACTACTTTGCCTGGGGACTACTTTTCTGAAGCTATATAAACCACGCCTTTAGTACAGAACAGGCTTCGCGTTATTCTGCACTCCTGCAGCGTAACGCTCACCGTGTCTGTTACCTTCAGGCCAGTCAGCTACAACGCCAGTCCAGTTCCTTCTCGAGCAACCTGCAAAGGAAGAAAAGGAATCAGGTTAGCCGCGCTGACCAAGGATCTACATCCCTACCCAGCATTTTGTTCGTACCTACCTGAGAGCTGCTCTTCCCGGCGAACCAATGAACCTCCATCCCGCGACCACTTCATCGTTCGCCCACCACGCCTGAGTCGCCGCACCTGTCGGACGAAAAGAAGAAACATCAGGTTAGCGCAAATTGGGAAAAACACCATTCGAAACAGTTAACTCAGCGACATACTCACCTGAAGGCCGCTCCTACTAGCGATCCGCTGATCTTCGTCACGCGGTCCTACAGCACCGACAAAATAAGAGAGCAGCAGGTCGGTCGCACAGAAGAGTCATAGCGCATATACAGACTTATCACAGAACGCTGGAGTGAACTTACCTTTTCTGGGAAAAACAACTCTGCGTTCTACGAACTTTCGCATCAGTAAGAACCCTACAAAGGAAAGACAACATAGGGAAAACCTGAACAATTTCAACCCTTTGGCTAACCATTTTAAGGGTAAAGACTTACTCATTGAGTCAACGTTGTCTGAGACTCGACAGGATCAGTGAAGTAACTGGATCCTAGAACTCTACACGCCCCTGCATACAGCTGTAGGACGGAGAGCCTGCCATCCTTAAAGCAAAGGTGAGACATAGCAGAGGGGCTTTCAAAAGACCACGGGAGGCGGGTGTGGGTCTTCCGCCTCACAGTTGGGTAACGCTTCATTTAACCCTTTAGGCGCATCATTGTGGGGGCACAGATACAGAGAAGACATGTGGGCCATCTAATAGCAGACCTGCCAGTCCCGTTCGGTGCCCCTGTGGAGACCAGGTGAGCGTAACATAGGGTTCAGGGCCCTCATCGTCCTGAGGCCCCTCGTCATCGCCTCCATAGATGGTAATCCCGTCGTCGCCCCGAGAGGGGTCGTCTCGGGCTTAGGTCCGGCATCCTCTTCTCCGAAGTCTTCTCAATTGGTATACCCGAAGTCTCCCTGCTGGGAGGAAGAGACAACCTGGTCGTCGAGGTACCCTGCAGGTCCGCCCCTACAACCTCCAAAAGCAGTGCCACCACCTCCTCGAGGGAGGGTGATGATTTTTCCTGGTGCACTTGTGCCTTCACCGAAAGACTGGATCCCTTGTCCGGTTTGGCCTTTTTCTTTCTGGCCATGTCAGCCACCTTGCCCTGCTTGGCCTTCTTCAGGCCTTGTCGGAACCCTTTTCTACCTTGGCCTTCTCCGTCACGTGTGGGTCGGGCACTGCACCCTGCTTGGCCTTTTCCTGCTTGGCCTTCTCCGGATTCTCTATCAATTTACCCGGGGTAGCGGACTTCCTCTTGCACAGCGATCCAGAGAAGTGGCTGGAGAGCGATGCCGATGGGGATGAGGACCGTGCCCTGACTGTCCCGGGACCCGCAGTGCTTGGCCTTGGACTGCAGCCACGATTCCAACCGTCGGTGTCGATCCTTCAAAGTGCGCTTCGTGAAGCCACGGCATACGACACAATCTTCCTCCTTATGCGTGGGGTGCAGGCAGTACAGGCACTGGGAATGCTTGTCGTCCATGTACACATTCCGCAAACCTCAGTTGGAGCACAGCTTGAAGAGGGAAGCGCTGTCCTTCTCGTCCGACATGATCCACGTGGTGTAGGCCTGAAGAATCTTCTGGAAACCTCCAAGAAGAATACTCAACGAAAAAGCCCTTGAGGGGCGCTGGAAAATCAGAAAAAAGGGTCCACGTTAGTGGGAAGTATGATCGATGGAGCACAAGGGCTCGATTGACCGAAAAATAGAGTATAACTCTCAAAAAAGTGAAAAACGCAGCAAAAGCTCGAAGAGCAAAGCACGAGGACACCCAAAACTTGAATGTCCAGTAAAAATCTGAAGATGGCTGTCAGAGGAGGGGCTTAGGTAGACGGCAGTCATTGGCTGGGGGCACTATGACCCAGAGCTCAGTGATTCGTTTATAGAAGAAAGACAGTTTGTAAACGAAACTGAAACTGTTTTTACTGTTACCGAGGATTCCCGGCCTGACGACGGGGAATATTCATGTGCATGTGAATCCATGCCAGACCCCATGCTGAAGAATGATGTGTTATTAATTAGCACTTATGCTTAAGCGCTTTAGTTTATTGAGAACAAATATGCATGCAATATCACCCAACCTGTGTTGGTACTCATTTATCTACCTCAGAAGGATGAAAGGCTGAGTTGGCCTTGCTGGGATTCGAACCTGCAGATCACACACATTGTAGCAGCAAGCGCTCAACCCACTGAGCTATCTTACTGGCTATAGCTATCTTACTGGCTATAGTAAAATTAGCAATTACATGCCTGAATGTTCTCAAAGTCAGAAAGCAAATTACCCTCTGTAGTGGAAACCATTAAACTGGTAACTGAGATTTGACAGCAGGTCAGGTCATCTGCAGGTCTGGTGCAAAGTTGCCCACATATCAAGCCTCCGTGGATCTACTTTACAGGCTTCAAAGGTTGGCAAATACATACCATTGGGAGGGTTCATAACTGTGTGTTAAAGAATTTAGTGTAGAGCAGGGAAAGCAGCAAACTCACACGGCATCCCCCTACTATGGGCACTCGTTACCTTATACATGCAAACAAACATCCTGAACAGCATGGCAGAAAAGATAGACTCATTACAACAAAACAATTGTGGCACAATTAAATCAAGGGACACTTTATGTGCTATGGTCATACATGTCTACACTGTACACAAGCTTTTAGGCACAAGGATTTTGTCAAGTGACCTAGGACACCGAGATGGAATCTGCTAGGGAGAATTCTCTCTTTAGGCTGAATTTCCTAACCTAGTGAGTTCCCGAGCAGCTTTGCTGGATTTCTGGAGTTTGTTTTTTTGTCCTGCCAAGAGTGAGACTCTTTTCTCCCACTCTTGAACATGATTTATGGTGTTCCTTTGACTGTTAATGTGTTTTATGGGCTATGGGGTCCTTTACTCCATAGGGTCTCATGTGTTTTTCCTATGTGTGTTACACAGCACCCTCCGTGCAGTAACACAGGGGTGTCATAGTGACACCCCACCATAGACTCCATACCATGGGACTGACTACTGTCTCCCAGGGCATGTAAAGTCACCATTGGCTTTACTAGTCCCAAATTATGAACAGAAACCAGTACAACCCATCATATTGTGGACGTACTGGTCGGGGCAATTCAATTGCCCTGGGGTCTGTTAGTCGAGGGGGCACGTCTCCGTCCCCCCTGATCGAGTTTTGGCTGGTGGCAGTGTATACTACTTTTTATATTCGACCGCGAATATATCCCTATGGGATTTTCCCATTGTTCGAGGCTACCAACTTTAATTATTTAATTCTCATCGCCTCGAACATACTGCCGGTTTATTTATTTAATATTAATTCTCTGGTTGGTATTTTTTGCCAGGACTCGATTCTAAAATGGCGTTTGTGTTCTCTTCTGTGACTCCAACCCAAGTCGAGCCTTTTGTTCCACTTTTTGGCGGGCTTCTCCACAGAAGCCTCCAAAAGTGGTGCCACTCTGTCTGGGTACCACAGGGGTTGTGGGAGGGGGTTTAGGCACCCTGGACTGAGTTACCTTGGCAACTCAAGTCGCACTCCGTCCTGATTGGCCCAAGTGGTGAGCCGGCCGGCTCACCACTTGCATGTTTGATTGACAGCTAGGCTGGGTGAATGGGGGTGTGCTGCATAAAAGCAGGGCTTTGGGGACTGGAACTTCAGAAGTCGCCACAGGACCTGAGAATCCGATGAGGGAGAAGCTGAGCCGACCTACCACGACGACACCACCGGTGGAGCCCTGTGGAACCGACTCACCACTTCCCGACGACAGAAAAGATCTCCCGGCTGGAGAGGCTTCTTCCCCTGACTGGTGGGCACAACCAGTTTACCTTCTTCTCTTCGCATCCCAGGCCGTCCTGTGGTCGAATTGCCCGTGCCAAGCACCCTGGCAACTGGATAGCCACTTACCACTGGACCGCGAATAAAAGGACCGCTCCTTTTACCTGAGAACTCCGCGGCTGGTTTCTTCCCTGGCAGTGCAACGGACTCCTGTCTTCCTCCCCAACGAGATCCTCTCTTCCCCCGGGTGAAGCACCGACTTGCATCCGCTGCCAGGAACAACTGCCCCCACTGGAGTATTCTCACCACTTTAAAGGGCCGTGTCCGCCAGGCCTCCCTTTCTTAAGATTGCTACAAGGTAATAATAATCCCTTAACCTTCTGGACTGGGCTGGCCGCCTTGACCTTCTAACTTGTCCCTTTCTTTTGGTCCAACACTTTTTTGAACATTTGCAAGACTCTTGTGCACTTCAACCGTGTGACCTTGGACACGTTTCGTTCTGATCCTCTTAAAGTGGATCCGGCCTTCTGAACTCTAACTTCACAGTTTTACTTGCCTTTCCCTCTTGTGTTGTTCTTATGAAAGTGTTGGGATCTGTTTCATATCATACTCTGCTTTTCTCTCCCTTTTAAAACAAATTATTAGAGTGCCATCTGCGTTAAGCGCTCACCGCTGTCTGAAAATAAGTGGGGTTTTACATAAGACTTGTCTAAAATTATTCTAAGGGAGTGTATATCTTTTAGCGACCGTGTTTTTGAATTGCTTACTATTAGTCCCTGTGTGTTTTTCTAGATGTGGTTTTAAATAAATAATTATATCTCTTTTACACCAAGCTCTGGTCAGTGTTTACTTGTTCTACTGTGTTCTTTTGACCTATTGTGAATACTATGCCTAACTCTTCTTGAGGGAAGTCTGACTGCTCAGCCACAGCTATCAAGTGAATCTGTGTGGTACAGACTGCTACCAAGTGGGTTTACTGTCAACACTTGTAGTCTTAAGCCTTTTGCAGTGGTCCCTAAGGGAACTGCACAGGTTTCTGCCTAACAACATCGAATAGGACACACTGAATTATCTACCTGCACCTACACTCCCCGTCTCTCATTCGCACATCCTGCCCATTTTAGAGCTGTGAATACAACCACGATGAAACATTTGCTGTATGCTGTCTGACTCTCCGGTCAGCCATTCCCATAATCTTTGTATGGATCACTCATGTCTCCGTTCTTGTGAGAACGGCCCACCTCTGGTGCCTGACCACCAGGTCAGTACTCCGTCAACTTGGCCCCACAGTTATTCTCACCATCCCTCCTTTTGGGTGTCCATTCAAAGCACCTGAAAACACTTATTTGGTCATAACAAGTTTATGCTTTTGTTCTGTGTACCTTCCAGCGCTATTGTTGTGTTATTTTAATATTCCTATGACTCTATGCAAAGTACTTCCCCAAGGCTTCACTCAGCCTAACTGTATTTCATATTTCTAGTTGTAAGCTTTTCTCTGCAATATTTGGATTTCTATCCAATCTTACTGCTGAGCCTTTAACTTGTGGGAGTAGCCCACAGCTTACCAAACTTCTGGCCCCTTCTGCAAAACATGAGGCAGCCCTCATCGTCCTCAGATATCTCCATTCCTATGACAGGACATACATAAACTGTTAGTGTCCACACCTCAAGTATGCAGGACAATAAAACCCCTTAAATAGTAACTCACAATCTTGGTCCTTTGGTGAGGGTCCTTTTCCCACATTGATCTATTGGGCACCTTTGTGTTGCCCTCTACCCCTGCCCTCCGCCTCAGAATTGAAGCATCTTGCAACTGGGTGACTCCCACCCCCCCAACACCTTTCGCCCCAACCGCACGACCCCTTGGTAAATGATCTGCACGCCTGTCCAGAGCCAAAACCCCTGTGTGCTCGATCCTTTTGCCTCGGTGCTGAGGGGCCTTGATGAAAGGGCCACCACTCAATTTTATGGTTGGGCTCATCCGTACCATGGTATGAGTGCATGGAATGCCGATATGGGGAAAACCGAAAGTGAACATTAAAAGAACTAGAAATACTGAATTGAGGAAAAGATATACAATTGTGAATGTAAAGACAAACTGTTAAACATATGGAGTTAAGAAGTCCTGGCAGGCGAGTAAAACAAGCAATTGCAAACCTATGGAGAAGTCGCAAGAAGAAAGGACAGTGTTTGATTGAGTAAAGAAAGAACTTTTTAAAAGAAGGAAACCGCAAAGCTGTCTAGCCTTGTGGTTTCCAACAAACAGAATTGTTGTGGGCCAAGGAAAGACACAGAACTGTCAGAACAAAAGACATTGCAACACTATTGAAGAATCCAGGGAAGGGAACCACCCTCTAGAACCAAGGTTCGGTTACCTTGTAGAACTTTTATGTTGGAGCGGTTATATTTTCATTTATGAACACTTTTTGCAAATACCAGGTTAAAGACATTTCCAAAGTCAGGATAGAATGTTTGGACACAAGGACAGTTTTGATTTCTGACATCCTGACAAAGACAGATCCTTCGTTTTTGGTTTTAGGTAAAGAAATTCCTCTTAGAACAGGGCCAGAGAGGTATTTTCCCAACCCGTTTATGTTGAAGTCTTTAACCAAAAACATGACAACTTTGTATCCAGCTTTCATTTCTGACCACTCACAGTAGGAAGCCCCACAAACACTGTCCCCCTTCCCAGTCGGCCAACATATGAGCATGGAGGTAATCCTCTGCTTCTTGAGGATCCAATTCTGAACAATCTGACAGTAGGGCCCTTTTAATGGAGTCAGTATCCAAGGGAGCCAGAACCAAACCTTCCATAGGAGCTGGAGAGTCCTCAAAAACATGTTGAGGCTAATCACCCAGGTAATCCAAACTAGTTGCAAAGGAGTATCTTCTAGGGGTCTCAGGATGGGTACATTTTCCTCAGCTGCCTATGGCTGAGGAAGAGGAGTAGCCTGTGGTAGCACCTCCTTGAGAACACTTTTAAAACAGGTAGTTATGGAAAGAAGACACCTAAAATCTTTCCAAAAACCTGTCCTTTCATGCCACCCGAGAAGATGTAAATGTTGATGCATGAGTCAAAGAGACGGAAGAAGCTGGAGTCAAAGCAGTAAAAGGAGCAGGGTACCAAAAAGTTGCTAGTGGCTCACCGCCTATGGATCTGAAAACCTGAGGGAGCTTGTCAGCGTGGATATGAGGTGGGCTCATTGGTGACCATACAATGGGCAGTGCCAACAACCTCCAAAAAACTGTGGGTGGGAGCCTAACTGGACTAACATCATCCCCCGACAAGATACTCATGAGAAGAATGCTGAGGGGAAGCCTCATCTGAGCCTTGGGACAATGACATTGCAGAGGCAGAGTCAGTGGTTGTCAAAATGAGTATGCATGGAATGGTAAGGGAAAAATGGACGTTCCGCACGCAGAGATTGTCCTGAAGTGATGATTCCAGGGTGGACAAAGAGTCCATATGAGAAACTTGCACAGACTTGGGCATGTGGTGCAGATTTGAGTGAGACCTGGGATACGAGTATAGGCGGGACGAGTTTGGCAGAGATGGTGGCTTGTTTGCAAAAGGTACTCGTAGAGAAGGGAAAGGAGTGCTCAGCTTTGGGCAGAAGAGGTTGGATTTTGTTGCATGCGTTAAGAAAAGTACATCAGCAGAATGCAGAAATGCGGGCAAATGTTTTGAGACTTGAAAAAGAGTTGGCTACTGAGAAACAGATTGCGCTAATACAGAAACTTCAGATGAAATTATATCACGATAAGGCAGATAAATATCAGGCCATGGCCGAGAGAGCTGCCGTAAGAGTTGCCCAATACAAATATTGAAAAAGAAGAGGCAGAGTGAATACCCACAAGGTGGCAACAAGCGATTGCCTCTGCTGGGGTTGATTGGGATCCCGACCAGTGAGACGGGGGATGTATTCAACAGTACTAGTGACTCTAATCCACTTCAAAAAGCACCCACATTCAGCCGAGCGGTGCGTTTTGTTGCATTAAGGAGAAGTATTTTCAGCACAGCGAACGTTCGGGAGACTGCTGATTGAATTACAACACTGCGAGTCACCAAGGACTCTTTCTGTACCACGTTCGTTCCCTGGAGGGGGCGGAGCCTGCTGGCTGTCACGTGAATCATCAAGTGACTCTAATCCACTTCAAAAAGCACCCACATTCACCCTTGCAGCGTTAAGCCCGGCTGCGGAGTAAAGGGCGGTGCATTTTACTTTCATCGCAACTGTTTCGCTGCTGTTTGGCTCGGGGAGGCGTCGGGTCCTGGAGGTGATCCTGTGTGAAAATCAAGTACTTTTGCAAGTTTCTCCCACTACATGTATGTTGCTAGTATGGTGTACTAGCGCATTTAAGAGGACATTGGGTGACTGTGGAGGAGTTCTCTTTGAGCCCAATTACTACACTACTAGTACTGCTACCTAAGCTTTTGCCTTGCAAGGTAGCTATTCGCGATTTCCCTCAATGTATATCTAATTTTTTTAAAAGGAAATTCGTGTTGGCTACCTCCTGCATTTAGTTGGACATTGGGGAGGAGAGACGGACTAAGGCTGCTCCTCAAGCCATCTGGCATTCCCAAGGCAGTGTAAACATAATATAGCTATCTTTTTAATTCTATGCTATAGTGATTCTGAAATCTGTTGAATGTTATACATATTTTAATTATATTGCTTTCCTTCCCAGCCCGTATACATTCTTTTTTTTAAATCTTATTAGAGGCTGCGAGTTGACCTCTCCTCTTTTTTCTTACTTGAGGGGAGCGCTCCTGTATAATTAAATTATTCAAATATGCCTGCACTTAAAAGCGGGTTTGAAACTGTTGAGAATCAAGAGAATAAGATAGTAAAAGTTCAAGCGGACTTTCCGATACAATGTGAGGCGCCTGTAATATAGATTATATGGAAAATAAGGCTGCTTCTAATGTATCTGCTGAAATTAATAATGAAAAGTCTAGTCACACACCGGAAGTGAGTGAGGTGGCACCACCCATTAACGATTCTGCAGCTTTGGAGATCCAAGCTCCTACGGGGGGAAATTTAGACATATTAGACATAGGGGCCACTGGGGCCCCTGGGGAGATGTTGGATTTTAGACAGGAACTTACAGACGAAGAATGTCTTCAACAAAGTCTATTGAGTACTAAAAGGGTGGTCCATTTTCATGCATCTACTCCACTTCAGAAGATGTTTTTAAGTGGAAAAATGCAAGCAGGGGAAAGTAACGGATCAGATTTATCCAAATTGAATATAATGGGAAATAACAAGGGTAAATACCCATTTGGCATTAAGCATTCCACCCATATCTCGCCAGCAGTGTTTGTTTTTGGGAGGGATGAACAGGACGAGATGCAATGTTCTACTAGCCCTACCCAGTCTAAACATGCCAATAGGGGAGAACAATTTAAAGGGACACCGATCTGTCCTAATCATAATCTTAATCTACCTATCAGGGGGGGGGCGATTTGGAAGATTCCCTTCTCCTTATGGCAGACGCTACGGGTGACTTGCTCAAAGAAATTATTGATTTGGAGATACCGAAAGGCAGATTTTTATCCAAGGGAAAAGATGTGAGGAGCCTATCTGAGGGGGCTCCGAGTGGTACTATTAGAGATACTACTATGATGGGGAATCAACAAGAGGGAAAGCAACTAACTCCCATTTTACCGGTAGTAAAGACACCTCAAACTTGTACACATAGGAAGACAGCCTGTACTCAAACGGATAAGGGACGGCACCATCGACCTACAACAGTGGATAGTGCCACTGAACCCCATCAAACAATATTCGAAAGTCATTCTGTAGCTAAGGACAAATACGAAATACCATCTTCGGGTAGGGAGGATAGAGTAGATTATCTTCTGCCCCTCCTATCTAACCTACATATTAGTCTAAATTTGGCTCTGAAAACTATGGGTGAGTCCCAAGAGATGCTCGGTGGCTCCCTGGTAGGACAACAAGCTGCCTTTAACCAATTAGTCACTCGCTTGGCATTTTTGGAGGGCATAGTGGAGGGTAAGACCCATAATGATCACAAAAGTAAAGAACAGAATATATACAATAAATATAGAGAGGAACAAGATCTTAGGTTACAAACTATGAATGCAAAAATCACCACTTTGTTGGAATTTATGCTTTCAGGGGATCGCCCTACCTCTTCGGTAAAAGGGATAGTGGACCCTGACCTCATTGAACAAGGAGGCAAAAAATCCAAAAATAATAAATATGGAAATGAATTGAGCGGTCCAGATAGTCCTTCTGTCCTTTTGGATGCTATTGTAAGAGGAGCAGGGGGTCCTACTCAAGAACAGTTTTTGGAAAACTCTAGAGCCCAGGAACACGGGAGTGAGCTATCTAAGGAGGGGGAATGTTTGAATATCAGTAGTGAAGAAGCAATAATTATTCAACTTACTCCACCTAAAAAGGGGAAAAAATGTAAACAAAAGACAAAACACAGAGAAAAAACTAGTAGATCCAGCACTAGAAACGGGTGGAATGACGAACCCTGATGAAATAGGTCCTGATAACAACTCGGACTACGATATCAATGAGATACCCCAATCTCCAGAGTACAGACGTAAAAATGCAAAAAAACAGGCTAGGATGCCCAAAAAAAATTAAAATATGCCTAATACTAAAATAAAAGGCAGAAATTCCAATCTTAAAGCAATTAGGAATATCCCTGTTCAAGAAGAGTGTGATGATAGTGGGGTAATGATTGGCCCTAACAGGGAAGAGAGTAAGGGACGGGGGGAGGTTTCTAACAAAGGCTCTTCAGTCGGGGGAGAAAAAAATACCAACCTTAATATGGATGAGAGTAATTTACTGAAAATTGGACAAGACCGCCCCCAAACTAAACAAACCGAAATGACAGCCTTTGGTAAAATAACCAGCACCAAACATGCCAGAACATCAATAGGCATGCAACAAATTAAACCTGTTTCTGGGGCCCAAGTTATAACGCCGATAGCATGCTCCAATACTCCCCTCCCATAATGGGCCGATTGCCATGGCTGAGAGTGGGAGTGTAACGCTCACCTGATTCCCGTAGAGGCGCCGGTCTTGACTGGGCGTATACCGTATCTTCAAAGGTGATGTGTAACACACGGCTGGCTCTTTGGGCTGGACCTCTGTGCACTGTATGTCTGACTCGAAGGGTAAGATGTCTGCAGATAGAAAATATGGGATTAAGGAACTGGGTTATTGAATGTCTCTCTCTTCTTCCCTTTCTCTTCTCCTGTAGAACCCCAAAGGTTAACGCTCTCACCTTAGGTAAGTGAACGCTGTGCTCTCCATCTGCCTCGGGGCAGGGTGCTGTAACCAGTTTCTTCACTCGATAAGGGGAGCAGGCCTCTTGACTTCAGAGGACTGCTGTCCGTCGTTTACTGCACGAACGGTAAGTTTCGAGTAATTCTAATGTCTTTAAAGTCTTTAGTAATGATGTTTCTTGTTTTGCAGGGTTCCGGCGATGGCGGATGACGGGCTGAAGTGAGTTGAAGATGGAGCCCGTGTGATGAATAGAAGCGCCTGGAAGCACGTAAGTAAGCGCTTTTTGCCTGCTTCACGATGCGCTCTAACTGTCTTTTTATTTTGCAGGTACAAGTTCGGAGCGGCTGCAGGGTGCCGGAATACCCACTGGGTTAGATGTGGAAAGGAGTAATGGCACGTGAGTATTAAAGTTCCCCAATGTCCTTAAACGCACCTTGTTTTGTCTTTCAGATGCGGGATGCAGCGCCGAAGGCCTCCGGAGCGTGCGAAGAGTTGGTAAGCTTTTGTCTTTCAGATGCCGGAATGCAGTGTGAAGACCTCCGGAGCGCACGAAGAGTAGGTAAGCCTTTGTCTTTCAGATGCCGGAATGCAGCGCGAGGCGTTGGTGACAGCCGATGGACCAGGTAAGTGAAGAGCTGTCACTTAAAACCGTAATGCTAACCTGTTCTTTCTTGTCTTTATAGGTGTTGCTGAAGACTGGATTCAGGATGGTAAGCCTTTTTCCTTAGGCCCAGGATCAGATGCAGAAGACACGATGAGCGTTCTGCTGCAGAGGATGCAGAATAACGCAAAGCAAGATTCATCCATCGGGTGTGGTTTAAATAGCCTCCTGTAGTGCTTAGGTGTCTCCTTCCACAGCCACGCCTAGGTAAGAAAAGAGTTCCTGCTTTCCAGAAGAGTTCCAGTGTTCTGAATCTAGGGAGTGGCTCCTGCCCCACCCAACAGGAAAAGTAGTTCCAAACAGAAGAGGATCAGAGGCTCAACTGGCAGGCAAGTAAGCAGCATGGTCTGCTGCAGGTAAGTCCACCCAAGCATTATGAGCCCGGCGCTTCCAGCGCTGGGACTGGGCATATTTATGAGCCTGGTGCCACTGGCGCCAGGACTGGGTCCAAAAGGTCCCAATTGGGACTGGTTGGCACTCGGAACCTGGGTTATGGATCTGCTTCCAAGGGAGTTGGGAAAACCCTGACCTTTTGGAAGCAGAGATCATGACAGTACCCCCCCTCAAGGCCCCTCCCAAACCGGGCTTCTCCGGGGGTTTTGGCTTGTCAGGAAATGTTCGGTGAAATCTTTTGATTAGGCGAGGAGCGTGGACATATTCAGCAGGTTCCCAGGATCTCTCTTGGGGGCCGTAGCCTTTCCAGTCAATTAGGTAAAATAGTTTAGATTTGGAGATCTTGGAGTCCAGAATGCTTTTGACTTCAAACTCGAGTTCTCCATCAACTAGGATAGGTTTTGGAGATTTAGTTAGTCGGGTTTGAGGTTGCACGGGTTTTAATAGAGAGACGTGGAAGACCGGATGTATCTTCATGTGCGGGGGCAAGTCCAACTTGACCGCTACTGGGTTTACTATGGTAGTGATGGAATAGGGACCAAGGTATCTTGGGTTGAATGTGCGTGGCCCTTTTAGAGGTAGATATTTGGTGGATAACCAGACTTGATATTGAGGGGCTTCCTTCCGATGTTGATCTGCTCCTTTCTTGTATTGTTCTTTAGCCCTTTGAAGGTGAGAAACAGCTTCCTTAAAGGCTTGGGTGATTGTAGAATGCAGGTAGTCTACTGCTGGTGTTTCAAGATCTTGGAGGGGATCCAACTCCGAGGTTCGAGGGTGACTGCCGTACAAAAGAAAAAACGGGGTTTTCCCAGTTCCCGAATGGACAGAGTTATTGTAGGCATATTCGGCTATCCAAAGGATGTCTTTCCAAGTTTTTTCAGTTTGTTGCAGCATGCAGCGTAAATACTGTTCCAGAGTTTGATTGGTCCTCTCGGTTTGTCCGTCGGTCTGAGGGTGGTGACTGGTCGATAGTCTCACATCAATTTGAGCCGACCAACAGCAACTTCGCCAAAAATGAGAAATAAATTGACTACCTCGATCCGAAATTAGAACCGAAGGAAAACCGTGCAGTCGGACGATGTTTTCGAGAAATTCTCGGGCCAGAGTTGCTGCTGTTGGCAAGCCTTTGAGCGGAATGAAATGCGCCATCTTGGAGAATAAGTCCACGATTACTAGAATCGTATTGTATCCGGAGCATGGAGGTAGATCGGTGATGAAGTCCATAGAAAGCGTATGCCAAGGGCGAGGTCGGATGTCAATAGGGCGTAAGAGGCCTGCTGGTCTTTCCTTTTAACTCTTGTTTTGGGCGCATACTCCACAGGACATTATAAAGTCTCTGATATCTTTTTTCCAAGACGGCCACCAGAAGTAGCGCTTGATCTTTTCTGAGGTCTTGGCCATACCGGGATGTCCTTCCATTAAAGAATCGTGATAACAAGAGATTACTTTTTTCTGTAAATCTGTGCTGGGTAGGTATAATCGTTCTTGGAAATACAATAAGTTGTCCTTTACTGCAAAGTCCTTTCCCTGCAGATGCCAATTCTGTATGTCTGCTGGAGTTACAAGTTGCCTGGCTTTATCCTTAACTTCCTCTATGGATTCTGTGGCGATTACACCCAGAATTCTTTGTTCGGGAATGATTGGTACAGGTTTAGGGTTGATCAAGTGTTCTTCCACTCCCATCCGAGAAAGGGCATCAGCTTTACCGTTCTTTATACCAGGTCGATAGGTAATTATGAAGTCAAACTCTCAAAGAATAATGCCCAACGGAGTTGTCTAGAGGATTGGGCTTTTGCTGTTTTCAAATATTGCAGGTTTCGGTGATCCGTAATCACAGTAACGGTGTGTCGGGCCCCCAGCAGATAATGCCGCCAAGCCTTAAAGGCAGACTTGATAGCCAGAAGTTCCTTGTCAGTAATCGTGTAATTGATTTCAGGAGGCGAGAATTTGCGGGACCAAAATGCCACGGGATGCAACTGATTGGTTACCGGGTCCTTTTGTGATAGAACTGCCCCCATGGCAAGGCTTGAAGCATCAGTTTCCACGATGTAGGGGAGTTCGGGGCGAGGGTGGTTTAAGATTGGTGCAGAGATAAATTTAGTCTTCAAATCCTGGAAAGCTTGTTCCGCCTCGGTAGACCATTCAAAACGTTTGTTTTTCTTTAACAAGGCAGTGATGGGCTGGACTATTCGAGAGAATTCGGGGATAAACCTGCGGTAAAAGTTAGCGAAGCCTAACATGCTTTGCACACCTTTTACGGAGGATGGTGATGGCCATTTGAGAACTGCATCGACCTTCTTTGAATCCATACGCACTCCGCCAGGTGATAATATGAATCCCAAGAATTCAACTTCAGTCCCGTTGAAAACACATTTTTCCAACTTAGCGAAAAGTTTGTGTTGACGCAATCTTTCGAGGACCATTTTCACGTGATTCCGATGTTCAGATTCCGATGAAGAATAAACGAGGATGTCGTCAATGTAAACAACAACACACACATCTATGAGCTCTCTGAGGACATCATTCATAAAATATTGAAAGGCGGCCGGGGCATTGCAAAGTCCGAAGGGCATGACCTGATATTCAAATAGCCCATACTTTGTGCGGAAGGCCGTCTTCCATTCATCGCCCTCTTTTACTCGTACCAAGTGGTAAGCTCCTCTAAGATCCAGCTTTGTATATATGCATGCTTTTCTGACTTGGTCCAGGAGTTCAGGGATCAAAGGTAACGGATATCTATTCTTAACGGTGATCTGGTTCAGGGAGCGATAATCTATACAAGTTCTAAGGTCTCCTTCCTTTTTTGGTACGAAGAACAAAGCTGAAGAAGCAGGGGACTTGGAAGGACGAATAAACCCATTTGCCAGGTATTGATCCAGGTATTGTCGAAGGTGAAGGTTCTCAGGCTCAGTGAGGGCATAAATTCTACTACAAGGAGGAGTAGATCCAGGTATCAGGTCTATCTGGCAGTCATAAGACCTATGAGGAGGTAGAGAGTTAGCCTGATCCTTCCGGAAAACATCTTGGTATTCTAGGTATTCGGGAGGTAACTGGGGAGTCTCTGAAGAAATTGCTGCCAGTGCAACACCAGGTGGAGGGTGACAAGTAGAGACACATTCTGGAAACTGGACCGTTCTTGCTCGCCAATCGATCAGAGGATTGTGTTTCTCTAACCAAGGTATTCCTAGAATAATCTGAAACTGAGGGGCCTTGATCACATCGAACACGATCTTCTCATGGTGTCCATCTTGACTTACTAGCGTCACCTCTTGAGTGGTATGCGTTACTGGCCCGGAGGCTATCTCCGTACCATCCACCGTAGTAATGACGTCCTTTACAGCCTTGGGACAAAGAGTTAGATTCATCCTCAAAACCATTTCATGATCCACATAATTGCCGATGGCACCGCTGTCAACGTAAGCTTCAATTGCATGTAATCGATCCGGATTATCAGGGCTAATGAGGACCATAGGTATCACGAAATGCGAGGTCACGGAACTGGTTTTCACGCTCGGCAAGAGGACCTCTATTCTTGTCGGGCGAGGTCGTTTCCCTGCTCAGAGTTTGTAACTTTGGTAACTGCAGCTCCTACTGCCTTCTTGGCAGGTTTCACCGGACAGTCTCGAAGAAAGTGCCCTGAGTTTCTGCAATAGAGGCATAATTGCAACTGTTTTCTCCTTTCCCGCTTCTTTTGTGTTAGAGGACCTTTCAGACCCCCTATTTGCATGGGTTCCCCGGAGTCTACTCCTTTGGAAGGAGTTGGCGGTTTGGAAAATACTCGAGCATCAAACTTGGAATGATCGGCCTTCCTGTTCTGCAGTCTGTGATCTATTTGAACGACTAAGTCTATATAGTCCGAACAATCTTGTGGGGGATTCACTACTTGGGCTAACACATCTTTGAGCTCTCCACGTAGACCTCTATAAAACAGCGTAATCCTTTGTCCTCAAGCCATTGAGTTTCCACTATCAGTCTGTTGAAAGACGCAATATAAGCCAAAAGGTCTTGATTACCTTGTCGCAACGAAAGAAGCTCATTGTCCAAGGCCTGCCCCTGTGAATGTCTTGCGAACAGTTTTTCCATACTGAGCTGAAAAGCTTGAAAATCATGGAGGACCGGATCATCTTGATTTACTAGAGGGATCGACCAGTCTGCCGCATTGCCACTAAGGTACGAAAGCACGAAAGCTACTTTAGCTTGATCAGTTGGAAAGACTGCTGGCCGGCATAAGAAATGCAACCGGCACGGATTGATAAATACTGCAAACCTCTTTGGGTCACCAGAAAATCGTTCAGGCGGAGCCAGAGGTACATTCCCAGGTAGGTTGATCTGCACTGGATTTATAGAGGATGTAGAAGGAAGATTTCCCCCAGATGCGGGTAACGGGGTCTGTCCGGCTTGTGACTGTAGCAATTGTCTAGCGAGATCATCTGTTCGCTCCTTGGAAATAATCAGTTCCCTTCTTAGAGCGTTTGTTTCCTGACGGGCTGCATGCACTTCAGCCCTTAGTTCCCCAAGTAACTGGGCTAGCTGGTCGGTATCCGAGGTTTCCATAGCGCCTGGACGGGAGTTTTGTGGTAGGCTTTGCGTTCTGTAACGCTCACCTGATTCCCGTAGAGGCGCCGGTCTTGACTGGGCGTGTACCGTATCTTCAAAGGTGATGTGTAACACACGGCTGGCTCTTTGGGCTGGACCTCTGTGCACTGTATGTCTGACTCGAAGGGTAAGATGTCTGCAGATAGAAAATATGGGATTAAGGAACTGGGTTATTGAATGTCTCTCTCTTCTTCCCTTTCTCTTCTCCTGTAGAACCCCAAAGGTTAACGCTCTCACCTTAGGTAAGTGAACGCCGTGCTCTCCATCTGCCTCGGGGCAGGGTGCTGTAACCAGTTTCTTCACTGGATAAGGGGAGCAGGCCTCTTGACTTCAGAGGACTGCTGTCTGTCGTTTACTGCACGAACGGTAAGTTTCGAGTAATTCTAATGTCTTTAAAGTCTTTAGTAATGATGTTTCTTGTTTTGCAGGGTTCCGGCGATGGCGGATGACGGGCTGAAGTGAGTTGAAGATGGAGCCCGTGTGATGAATAGAAGCGCCTGGAAGCACGTAAGTAAGCGCTTGTTGCCTGCTTCACGATGCGCTCTAACTGTCTTTTTATTTTGCAGGTACAAGTTCGGAGCGGCTGCAGGGTGCCGGAATACCCACTGGGTTAGATGTGGAAAGGAGTAATGGCACGTGAGTATTAAAGTTCCCCAATGTCTTTAAACGCACCTTGTTTTGTCTTTCAGATGCGGGATGCAGCGCCGAAGGCCTCCGGAGCGTGCGAAGAGTTGGTAAGCTTTTGTCTTTCAGATGCCGGAATGCAGTGTGAAGACCTCCGGAGCGCACGAAGAGTAGGTAAGCCTTTGTCTTTCAGATGCCGGAATGCAGCGCGAGGCATTGGTGACAGCCGATGGAACAGGTAAGTGAAGAGCTGTCACTGAAGACCATAATGCTAACCTGTTCTTTCTTGTCTTTATAGGTGTTGCTGAAGACTGGATTCAGGATGGTAAGCCTTTTTCCTTAGGCCCAGGATCAGATGCAGAAGACACGATGAGCGTTCTGCTGCAGAGGATGCAGAATAACGCAAAGCAAGATTCATCCATCGGGTGTGGTTTAAATAGCCTCCTGTAGTGCTTAGGTGTCTCCTTCCACAGCCACGCCTAGGTAAGAAAAGAGTTCCTGCTTTCCAGAAGAGTTCCAGTGTTCTGAATCTAGGGAGTGGCTCCTGCCCCACCCAACAGGAAAAGTAGTTCCAAACAGAAGAGGATCAGAGGCTCAACTGGCAGGCAAGTAAGCAGCATGGTCTGCTGCAGGTAAGTCCACCCAAGCATTGTGAGCCCGGCGCTTCCAGCGCTGGGACTGGGCATATTTATGAGCCTGGTGCCACTGGCGCCAGGACTGGGTCCAAAAGGTCCCAATTGGGACTGGTTGGCACTCGGAACCTGGGTTATGGATCTGCTTCCAAGGGAGTTGGGAAAACCTGACCTTTTGGAAGCAGAGATCATGACAGGGAGTGATTGTATTACTAATAATATGGGGGAAAGCCCCCTAGATACTCAGTCTGTTAACATCCAGGACTCTCAAGGAAATGCATTGCCTAAACCTACAGTTGATAACACAAAGATGCAATCTATTTTGGGCCAGCCCCTTGCAAAGATCCATACTGGGAAGATCCTGGGTTGGATTAGGAACAAGTTACTTACCTGTAACTGTTGTTCTCCAGCATGGGTCTGGCATGGATTCACATGCTCATGAATATTCCCCGTCGTCAGGCTGGGAATCCTCGGTAAAGAAAAAACCAGTATCAGTTTCGTTTCTGATCTGTCTTTCGTAGTAATAACCAATCACTGGTCTCTGCGTCATACTGACCACAGCCAATGACTGCCCTCTACCTAAGCACCGCCTCTGGCAGCCATCTTCAGATTTGGAAGCACGTGAAGTGGCAGTATGACCAAGTGAAGAGCCGCAGAGGGGTAGGCGGGAGGGTTCGCATGTGAATCCATGCCAGACCCATGCTGGAGAACAACAGTTACAGGTAAGTAACTTGTTCCTTCTCCAGCATGGGGTCTGGCATGGATTCACATGCTCATGAATAAAGAATACATAGCAGTACACACATGCACAACCACGGGAGGTGGCAAAGGCTCAACATTAAGCATCACATCAACTCAAGATTAAGCATCTTACCTCCTCACCAGGCTCACCTCAGGCGAACAGGTTGCGCAGCACTGCTTGACCGACCCTGGACTCCTCCCTGGAATCCCGGTCGACGCAGTAGAATTTCGTGAAGGTGTGCGTCGACCTCCACGTAGCAGCCCTGCATATGTCCAGCAGGGGCACACCAGATAGGAACGCCGTGGTAGCTGCGATCGCTCTGGTGGAATGGGCTCTCGGACGGCCAGGCAGCGGTCGGTTTGCCAACCGGTGACAGCACATGATACAGCCGGAGAGCCATCTGGAGATGGAAGCCTTCGAGAGAGCCTTCCCCTGATTGACAGGTCCAAAGTTCACAAAGAGTTGTGACGTCTTCTGAAAACCCTTCGTGCGGTCCACGTAGAACTTCAGCGCTCTAGCTACATCCAGCGAGTGCAAAGTCCTCTCAGCCGGCGACGAAGGCGACGGGAAGAACACAGGTAACACCAAGGGTTCGTTGAGATGGAAGTCCGACGGTACCTTGGGCATGAAGGAGGGGTGCGTCCTGAGCACTACCCTCGTGTCGTGGAAAGTCAAGTACGGGGCCTTGCAGGAAAGGGCCTGGATCTCTCCCACTCGTCGTGCGGAGGTGATGGCCACCGGAAAAGCCGTTTTCCACGATAGAAACTTCAACGGGGCCGAGTGCAGAGGCTCGAACGGAGGTCCCATGAGCTTGGTCAGCACCACGTTGAGCTCCCACGCCGGAGCCGGAGCCTTCACCGGCGGGAACGATCTGAACAGTCCCTTCATGAACTCTTTCACCAGACGATGAGACCACAAGGACGTCCGGCCCGTGGTTCTGGTGTATCGGGAGATCGCAGCAAGATGAATCTTGATGGACGCATGTGCCAGACCAGCTTTGGCCAGCGTCAGCAGGTACGGCAGTACTTGGGGAGCCGTAATCCGTAGAGGGTTAATCTTCTGTGCGTGGCACCAGACAGAGAACCTATTCCATTTGTGTCCGTAGCATTTAAGAGTCGAGGAAGCCCTGGCCTTTGCAAGAACCTCTCTGCAATCGGCCGGTATGTCGTATCCTCCAAACTCTAGCACTGCAGGAGCCAGGCCTGCAAGTTCAGCGACTTCGGGTCGTGGTGGAGGATGGCGCCTCCTTCCCTGGAGAGTAGATCCGCGTCCGCCGGCAGCTTGATCGGCGGGGACGCTGACAAGTCCAGAAGGTCCGGGAACCATATCTGCCTCGGCCACGCAGGTGCGACGAGGATCATCCTGCACCGTGACCTCTTGAGCTGGTTGACGAGCCGGATTAGCAGAGGCAAGGGAGGGAACGCGTAGAGGAAAAGGCCCTCCCAGGGGAACGAGAAAGCATCGCCCATGCTCCTCGTCTGGGGAAACCTGCTGGCGAACCTCCGGCACTTGGTGTTCGTCGCCGTCGCGAACAGGTCGATCTGGGGTGTGCCCCACCGTCGGAAGAGGCGATCCGCCAGATCCTGCCGTAGTTCCCACTCGTGGCACGAGCGCAGCTCCCTGCTGAGTGAGTCGGCGATGGTGTTTTTTATCCCTGCCAGATGAAACGGCACCAGAAAAATCCCTTGGGCGACGGCCCCATGCCACAGGTCCTGCGCCTCCTTGGACAGCGCTGGGGACCTGGTTCCGCCCTGTTTCCTGATGTAAAACATGGTGGTGGTGTTGTCGGTGAAGATCCTCACCACCTTGCCCTTGAGGGACGGAAGGAAGGACCTGAGGGCCCAAAACACTGCACGGAGCTCCAGGACGTTGATATGTAGGGACTTCTCCGTCGGGAGCCAGAGTCCCCTTGCGTGCAGATTTTCGGTGTGCGCTCCCCACCCTTCCAGGGAGGCATCCGTGGTCACAGTCTCCTGGTGGGCTGGGGTCTGGAAGTCCATGCCCGCCGTCAGATGCGCGCGGGTGCCCCACCACCGTATCGCTCGTCGGAAACTCTCGTCGAGCTTGATCCTTTCCTCGAAGCTGCCCGTCGTCTGGATCCAGCGCGCATCCAGGAATTCTTGCAACGGGCGCATCCGGAGCCTGCACATGGGAATGAGGTAGATGCAGGAAGACATCATCCCGAGGAGGGACTTGATGGACCTCACTTTGGCCGCGTCGGCCACCAACATCCGTTGCACCTTGCCCAAGATGGTCCTGGTCCTCTCCTCCGACGGGGAGGCCAGAAGGGACACTGTGTCGAGCCTCGCTCCCTGGTAATGACGCCCTTGGACCACGAATCTGAGGAATTTGCGGTGCCCCTTTAGGATGGGAATGTGGAAGTAGGCATCCTCCAAATCCAACGACGATAGGAAGTCTCCTTCCTCCAGCTGACCCAGGACGTGCTGGAGGGTGACCATCCGGAACTTCTGCGCCTTGATGAACTTGTTCAGACGTCGCAGGTCCAGGATGGGGCGCCATCCTCCCGTCTTCTTCTTCACGAGGAAGTATCTCGAGTAGACTCCGGAGCCCCGAAGCCTCTTTGGGACGAGTTCGATGGCGCCCTTTCTTAGCATCGCCTTTACCTCCAGGAGAAGTTGAGGGACGTGAAGTTCTTTCCTGGCCACGGGGGGGACGCGCGGGCACCTTCTTTGAAACTCGAGCGCGTGGCCCCGGGCCAGGGCGTCCAGCACCCAACGGTCGGTGGAGATGGACTCCCACACGCTGACGAAGCCCGCCAGCCGGCCTCCCACCGGGGTGCTTCGGTGGGGGCCCGACCCCACGGCCGGTTCAATCCTGCTTGGACGCGGCCTTGCCGCCTTGACCTCCTTGGCGACGACGGCGGGGTCCGCTAGACTTGCCTCGTCCTCTGTAGGCCTCTTGCGACGACGAGCGGGCCGCTTGACGGTAGGAAGCGAAACCGCCGCCGGAACCTTTGGAGGCGCCCTTGCCTCCGCCGCTCCGAAAGGGCGTCCGTCGTTGCAGGACTCCAAGGGCCCGGGCCGTCTCAGTATCCGCCTTGATGGCCTGAAGGGAATCGTCCACTGTCTTCCCAAACAGGTTGTTCCCGTCGAAGGGCATGTCCAGGACTCTGGTCTGGACGTCCTGCCGGAAGTCCGTAGCTTTGAGCCATCCACGACGTCGAAGGCAAACACCGTTGCCCAGCTGGCGGAACCCAGTGTCGGCGATGTCCGTCGCCACGGTGATGGTGTGGTCCGAGGCCACCTCACCTTCCTGCAGGATCTCAAGGGCCTCCGCCCTCTTGTCGTCCGGCAGAAAATCCAGCAGGGGAGCCATCTTGTACCAGAGCTCCCTGTCGTAGCGGGCCACGATAGCCAAGGCGTTGGCCGCTTTAATCGTGGTCGCTGCCGACGAGATGACTCTACGCCCAATAGTATCCAATTTCTTTCCCTCGCCGTCCGGCGGGGAAGTCGATGTGGAGGCCGCACCCCCCCCCCCCGCTTTCTTCCTGGCTGCCGCGGAGACGACGGAGTCCGGGGTAGGCTGCGCCCGGAGGCATAGGGGGGCCGTGTCCGGGACCCGGTACTTTTTCTCGTACCGGTCTCTTCTAGCTGGCGTCGTGGAAGGGTTCTTGAGGAGGGAAAGGCCCTCATCCCAAATGTCGTCCAACAGAGGCACTGCGAGGACCGTCTTCCTCTTGGCCTCGCGCCGCTGATAAAGGAAGCCTTCCTTTTTCTTCTCCTCAGGGCAGAGTTGGAAAAGCTCGGAAGCCCTGGAGATCATGGAGTGGAAAGATCCGATCTCGTCGGGCGGAGAGGCCCTGGTGGGAGGCGACGACGGAAAATCCTCGTCGTATGCCTCGTCGTCCGTACCCGTCGCTGCCGTGTCAGTCCCCGTATCATCCCCTCGGGTGGACGGGGAGGAGGGCTGGAAGGGGCGCGACGGTTGAAAAGGAGGTGGTGGATGGATCCTTCTTTTCTTGGTAGGGGGAACACCAGAAGGTCCCGGTTCTGGATCCCCCGACGGGAGAGGTTCCTCCGTCGGTAACGGTAGCCTCGTCCTTATCTCGGAGCATAAGGACTGTATGGCCAACAAAATGGCCGCCGAGTTGTCTTGCGGCGCTGGTAGAGGGGAATCCGACGGGCGAGCAGGGGCCCCGTCGGTATCCTCGACGATGTCGTCGTCGTCACCTGCGTCGGGGTCCATTCCGACGGGCTGGCCTTCTTCCACGCCTAGGCCGTGGCTTAAGACCTCGATCAGCTCCTCTTCTGAGGTTGAGGCCGACTCTACGACGACGCCCTGCCCCCCCTTCTTCTTCCCCACGGAGGGTTTCACGGGGGTCCTATCGATGGGCACAAAGGAAGACTCCCTCCGAGGAGGCAGGGAGATTCTGGGCCCTGAGGTCGCCACCACTGGTGCAGCCACCACAGGCTGAGCCAGGGCCGCCGCGACCGTTTCGATAGAGGGCTTGGTCGGATGGATCAAGGCCTTCACCACCTTAGGTGCACTCACCGCCTTATCCTTGAGGGAGGGGGCACTGCCACGCTCCTCCTCTGCCTTAGAGCTCGACCGGGGCCTCTCCAGGAGCTTCGCCGGGTGCTCGGCCTTCCTCTTACCCGACCCAGAGCGTTGGCTCGTGGTTGATGGTGCCGGGGAGGGTGCGCCCTGCCTGGCGCCCGTAGAGCCCGACCGTTCGGCGCTCCCGGTGCCAGCGGACTCGCGGTGCTTGGCCTTATGTTGGGCCCCCGTCGCCGGGGCGCCCTCAAAGGTCTTAGAAGACCGCTCGGATTTCTTCTTCTTCTCGCCAGACGGGCTCTTACCCTCCAGCCAGTTGGCGAGACGTTGATAGCGGTCCTTCATGGTCCGTTCCGACATGTTGCCGCAAAACGCACAGTCCTTCTCCACGTGCGTCTTGTCCTCATGAAGGCAGTAAAGGCAGAAAGAGTGTTCGTCCTCCTTGAAGACGTTCTGCAGCTGGCATCCAGGGCAGACCCTGAACAGCTTTCCGGGAGTCGAGCTTCCCTTCTCCTGGGCCTTCTCCGAGACAGGGCCTGAGAAGCTTCTGGAGTCCTCCGAAGTGTAGCTCGACGAAATCTTCACCCTTGAGGGGCACAGATGAATCCGACACGGGTCCCCGTTGATCGGATGTAGGATCGGTGGAGCTTGAGGCTCTTTTGACCGAAAGAATCGAAGTTTTTTGTAAAAAGCGCGAAAAAATAGCACTAACGCTCGAGAGCAATAGCACGAGGATCCCAACACATGAACGTGCGGTAAAAATCTGAAGATGGCTGCCAGAGGCGGTGCTTAGGTAGAGGGCAGTCATTGGCTGTGGTCAGTATGACGCAGAGACCAGTGATTGGTTATTACTACGAAAGACAGATCAGAAACGAAACTGATACTGGTTTTTTCTTTACCGAGGATTCCCAGCCTGACGACGGGGAATATTCATGAGCATGTGAATCCATGCCAGACCCCATGCTGGAGAAATAATAATAAAACAGACTCTCAGGCTAGTTTAAATAGAACACATCTTTTAAATGTGTTAAAAAAAAATCCTCTATTGCGGGCTATAACAACAGACGATATAGATGCTATCTCTTTACCCAATCATAATAACCATCGCATGGTAAATTGCTTCCACTCAGTGATGGTGGCAGACATGGTACGTGCCCAAGAAAAAAATCTTAAGTCCTTGGGATATGATTTAACGACATTAGAGGATGATAAAGAGGCTGATAATTTCCTTCAATATAAGGAATTGATTAACATTCAAACGCAACAAATCGCACAGGTGGATAATAAAAAAGCAGAAAATTCAGATCCAGGGATGGCTATAATTTCCAGCCTTCTCAATAGCGGCCAAGATTGGTCATGGTTGCAACCAGTGCTTAACACTTTAGAGACCCTTACACAAGGTAAGAGGTGCTCCTAACAGCTTTAATATTGATGTAATTTCCTGGAATTCATGTGGGGGACTACACTTGAACACATTCTTGACTAAAGGTAAAACGTACACCTGTCCCCGTATCTATTTCTTCCAGGAAACCATGATGTTGTCTGATATGTATTTAGAAGGATTCTATACTTTCTCCTCTTTAGCTTCTAGGGGGCTAGCTGGTCGACCTAGTGGCAGTTTGATTATTGCTGTTGATCGTAATTTGGGTTTTCATGGCAATGTTATTTTTAGGAGTGATTGGCTTCTGGGTGTTGTCCTATCATCAGAGAATAATGTAGATCCGATAATCCTGTTGAACTTATATTGGAATCCATTAAAAGTTACCATCGATACAGTAGAAGACTCTCTTGGAGAAATTCTGGGAGGTTGGTTTGATAAGGGGTTTGGAAATCGCATTATCTTGGGAGGTGATTTTAATTCGGCCTGTGCTGAGGGCTATATGCTAAATGAAAGAGAGGTGATCCCTAAACTGCTCCACCCTAGTCTTAAGAGAGGTATATGGTGGGATAAGTTCCTTGACCATTGGGATTTGGGGCTTTTAGAACACTCCTCGGATTGAAATTTACCCAAATATACCTGGAAAAGAGGAAGTACCAGCTCCAGAATTGATTTCTTCTATGTATCTAATAGTTGGATGCAAGCATGTGGAAAATTGACTCTCATGGAGGTAGAGTTGGGGGACCACATTCTCCTATGCTTTTCTTTATCAATTCCTAATTTTGGCAACAACATTAATCCTATGTTTTTTGGCCTAAAGGTGGCAAATAATGGAAGAAGGCTTATATGGCATAAGAAAACGATTAGGAAATTCAATACCTTGGTTATGGAGAACCTGACCCTATTGTCACATCGAATTAGTAGTGAAGAGGATATTGTAGTGGGGGGATTTTACTACAACAATATTATATTGTCATGTGTCCATAAAATCAGTAGGACAAGTAATATGGAGGTGCAGAAATTTAGGGGTAGAGGTATGTGATTCCAGAATCCTAAAATCCAAGTGTACTAAATGTAGGGATCTAAAAATATTAAAGAAATTACCCATCTCCTTTTCGGAATTCCAACTTAGAAAGAAAAAAATTATCCTGAAACATAAAAATTTGATGAAGTCCCTGAGAATGGATCGATATCTAGAAGCACACCAATTGATGAGGTAAAATCTCTGTAAAGGCAGAGATGTTAAATTTTGGGCTACAGTCAACAATACACTCACGCCGGTAAAAGATAGACTTGATTGCCCTATTCAAGCAAACGCATGGTGTACCTATTACAAGGATAAATTTGCATTGCCTTCAGCATTACTAGGGGGGGGGGGGGGAGAGAGAGAGAGAGAGAGAGAGAGAGAGAGAGAGAGAGAGAGAGAGAGAGAGAGAGAGAGAGAGAGAGAGAGAGAGAGAGAGAGAGAGAGAGAGAGAGAGAGAGAGAGAGAATCCCGCCATCGGTTGGCGAGGCGAGCCAAGTGGACGGGGAGCCAGCAGCCGAGCGGCGCCTGCAGATGTGCACCTAAAAGTAAGTATGGTACGCACAACGAGCAACAACATATTGTATGGGTGGGGGGAGGATGTGCGCATAGGGTAGAGGGTGGTATCACATTGTCATAACGTTCGATACCAAAGTGGTGGTCGGCACTTATATCAGTAGAGGGAAGGGAGCGGAGGTAGTCCCTTCTAGTGCTGGTTAGCATTTTAGGGGTGGGGCAGTGGGGCCCTAAGGGACGGAAAGGTTGTTGACCCGATAGATCTGGACAGTGAACACATGTGGGGGGATGTCTTTCCTATGAATCGACGTTGTAGTTCAGTGAATAGATGTTGTTTTCCTATTAATTGATTGTTTTAGCAGAGTGTGTGTGTTAGGGAGAATTCTCTTATAAGGCTAATTTCCCAAACCTAGCGAGTCCCCCAGCAGCTTTGCTGGATTTTTGGGGTTTGCTTTTTTCTCTTGTTAAGAGTGATACTCTTTTCCTCCCACTCTGAGGCATGATTTGAGGTATGTCTTTGACTTATTGTGTGTTTATGGGCTATGGGGTATTTTACTCCTAAGGGTATCATCTGTTTTAGTGTATGTGTTACACAGCACCCTCAGTGCAGTAACTCAGGGGTGTCATAGTAACCCTCAAACATAAACTCCATACCCTGGGACTGACTACTGTCGCCCAGGGCATGTAAAGTCAACTGGTGCCACTCTGTCTGGGTTCCACAGGATGTGTAGGTGGGGGAATTGGCACCCTGGACTGCGTTGCCTTAGTAACCCAAGTCGCACTCTGTTCTGATTGGCCGCCCGGCTCACCACTTAGCATGTATGAGTGACAGCTAGGCTGTTGAATGGGGGTTTTTCTGTATAAAAGCAGGGCTCTGGGGACTGGAACTTCAGAAGTCGCCACAGGACCTAAGAAATCCGAAGAGGGGAGAAGCTGAGCCATCTGCAATGACGGCACCACTGGTCGAGCCCTGCTGCAACAACCTCACCACTTTCCCAAAGACAAGAGAAGATCTTCTGCTATCAGAGTCTTCTCTCTTTGAGCTGGTGGGGACAACCAGTTCGCCATTCGCCTTCCAGGACGTCTCTTGGTCGAATCGCCAGTGCCATGCACCCCGGCGGCCGTATAGCCGAGCTTCACCACTGTGACCGCGAATAAAAGGAACACACCTTTTTAACTGAACGAACTCCGCAGCTGGTCTCTTCCCTGGGCAGTGCAACGACTCCAAGTTTCCTCCTCGACGAGATCTTCTCTTTCCCTGGTCGAAACCATGAACTGCACCCGCTGCCAGGAACAACTGCCACCGCTAGCGCTTCCTCACTCTTTAAGGTACTGTGTTCTGCCAGGCCTCCCTTTCTGCGAATTGCTAAAGGTGACCCTTAATTCCAACTGGGTTGGCCCCCAGACCTTCTAACTTTATCTTTCGCATCAAACCAACCTCCTTTGAACATTTCTGCAAAGACTTGAGTGCTTTTTAAACTGTGTGATCTTGGGCACATTTCGCCTTGCTCCATTTAAAGTGGGCCTGGCCTATGAACTTTGGCTCTACAGTAGACTCTGCCTTCACTAACTTGCTGTGGTCTTCTAAAAGTGTTGGGAACTGTTTTATTTTCATGACCTGCCTTTTTCTCTCCCTTTAACTTAATTATTGGAGTGCCATATAAGTTACGTGCTCACATCTGTTTTCACAAATAGTGGTGTTTTGACTTAGACTTGTCTAATAATTACTAAGGGAGGTGTGTATACTTTTTTCGATTGTGTTTGAACTTGCTTTGATTTATAGTGCTTAGTGTATTTCCTAAAGTGTGTTTTAAATAAATAATTATAGACTTTTGATACCAAGCTCTGGTCAGTGTTTGCTTGCTCTACTGTGTTTTTGGGCCTATTGTGTATCCTCTGCATACTGCCCTACTCATCTTGAGAGAAGTCTGACTGCTCAGCAACACCTACCAGGTAAATCTGGGTGGTGCAGACTGCCACCAATTGGGTATACTGCTTACTCCTGTTGTCTTAATCTTCTTGCAGTGTTCCCCAAGGGAACTGCACAGGATTCTGCCTAACAGAGAGAGAGACGTAGTGACAAACAGACTCCTGGAAAGATATTCGACAGCAGGGATTCTCGTGTATTGAGAAAAGACATGTTCTTGGCGCTACTGCAAGATGGGGTGCCACAAGAAGATATTGACGGGATTGAAACCCGGAAAATGTACAAGCTATATAAAAAGCGAGGGCTTGAAGGGAAAGAGCGGTACAAACGGGTGAAAAGACAAGACGTGTATAAGCAAGTTGGGGACAAGTTCCCTTCTGCGCCGCCTGAAGAGGAGGTGGATGAGGAGTCCATGGAAACGGCTTTACCAAATCAGCCGACTTATGTTGACTTGCAAAAAGTGGCGAGTGCGATGTTGGAGGCAGAGTCCAAATACAAGCATTCAAAATATGAATAGGATTGTGTTCCAACTCCGGTAGCGTCTGCCCGGATTAAGGGAGACAGAAGACCTCATGTGAATGTGAAATTAATCTAGCAATCAGGAAATACGCAAGAGGTTTGAGCTTTGATTGATACCGGAGCGGAGGTCTCATTGATCCATGGTAATCCTTTGAAATGTAATGGTAGGCATTTTACCATAACTGGACTGGGAGGGAAAGAGACCTCTGCAGTTCAACCAAAAGTGGATATGAAAATCGGTAATTTAAAGAGGAATAAATATCAAGTGTTAATTGTTCCCATAAATGAATATATTATTGCCTTTGATATTCTGGAGCAATTGACTTTAGGACTTGAAAGTACAACTTATCAGTTTGGATTAAGTGCACTGACATGTACCCCCATCATTGGGGGAAAAATGATGATGCCCCCAGTGCAGGTTCCTTTGGCAACAAAACGTGTGTCGATGAAGCAATATCGCATTCTCGGGGAGCAATAAGGAAATCTCAGATACCGTCAAGGGATATGTTGAAGCAAGCGTGTTATGTCTTGTGACTACGGCTTGGAACAATCTAGTCTGGCCGGTTAAGAAGCCAGATGGAAGTTATAGAATGACTGGAAAATCGCAAACTGAATAAATACACTCCTGCGTTAGTACCCACATTCCCAGATGCGGTTACTCTGATTGAGAATGTGCAGAGGTTTGAGGGAACTTGATTGTAGTGATAGATTTGGCAAATACCTTCTTCACAGTGCCGATTGCCGAAGAGTGTCTAGAGAAATTTGTACTTTCTTGGAATGTGAGGCAGTATACGTTTCAACCTTTACCCATGGGTTACATGCACAGTCTGACTACGTGTCACTGACTGGTGGCAGAGTATTTGGATAAGATGCTGTGCAAACCTGATATACAGATTTCACATTATATTGATGACATTTTGATTCAGGGAAAGGATGAGCAAAGGGTTCGGACGCACCTAGAAATAATCATTTAGGGACTGAGAAAAGAGGAATGGGAAATTAATGAGACTAAGATTCAGGGTCCACTAGAGACTGATTTTTCTGGGAATTCAGTGGCATAATGGGCATTGCGAAATGGTGCCGAAGGCTAAACTGAAGATTTGTGAGTTTACTACCCCTGTGAATAATAAACAAGCTCAACAATTCATAGGATTGTTTGGATTCTGGAGACCGCATGTCCTACATTTGGGGAGATTTTGGCGCCCCTTTACAAAGTGACAAGAAAGAAATTTGACTTTGAATGGGGTGAGGAGCAAGAGAAGGCATTTCAGCTAGCAAAAGATATGATCCAAAAAGTGCTTTATTGATGTCTGTTGAGAGCCAGTGAAGTTGAGTTAAATATGTCTGTGCATGAC
Source organism: Ambystoma mexicanum (assembly GCF_040938575.1). Lineage (NCBI taxonomy): Eukaryota > Metazoa > Chordata > Amphibia > Caudata > Ambystomatidae > Ambystoma > Ambystoma mexicanum. Next base: position 871,282,470 of record NC_090933.1, on the reverse strand, counting down.
AATTATGCCAATTGAAGTTTATGGCAAAAACAGGATAGGAAGCGTGTTCCTTTGGGATTTTGGAGTTGTAAGTTACCTGAAGCTGGTGACAGACACACTCACTTTGAAAAGCAGTTGTTGGTGTGCTATTAGGCTCTTGTGGATACAGAGCAAATGACGGTGGGTCATGATGCATTGATCCGACCACAAATTCCGATCATGGATGGGTACTGAGTTCTCCTAAAACACATCTGTTAGGGAGAATTCTCTGTTAAGGCTAATTTCCCAAACCTAGTGAGTCGCCCAGTAACTTTGCTGGATTTTTGGGGACTCTTTTTCTCCCATTCTTAGACATGATTTGAGAGATCCTTTGACTTTGGAATGTGTTTTATGGGCTATGGGGTCTTTTACCCCATAGGGCTTCATGTGTTTTTGGTATGTGTGTTACCCAGCACCCTCCGTGCCGTAACACCGGGGTGTCATAGTGACCCCCAAACATAGACTCCGTACCCTGGGACTGACTACTGTCTCCCAGGGCATGTAAAGTCACCATTGGCTTTACTAGTCCTAAATTGTGAACAGAACCAGTACAAACCATCATATTGTGGGCGTACTGGTAGGGGCAATTCGATTGCCCCTGGGTCTGTTGTTCCAAGGGGGCACTGTCCAGTCCCCCCTGAGCGAGTTTTGACTGGTGGCAGTGGATACTACTTTTTATATTCAATCGCGAATATATTCCTATGGGATTTTCCCATTGTTCGAGGATAATACTTTTTAACATAGCCTCAAACATACCGCCGGTTTATTTATTTAATATTAATTCACTGGTTGGTATTTTCTGCCAGAACTCGGTTCCAAAATGGCGTTTGTGTTCGCTTCTGTGACTCCAACCCAAGTCGAGCCCTTTGTTCTACTTTTTGGCGGGCTTCTCCACAGAAGCCTCCAAAAGTGGTGCCACTCTGTCTGGGTACCACAGGGGGTGTGGGAGGGGGTTTAGGCACCCTGGACTGAGTTGCCTTGGCAACTCAAGTCGCACTCTTGTGTGATTGGCCTAGTGGTGAGCCCCCCGGCTCACCACTTAGCATGTTTGAGTGACAGCTAGGACTGATGAATGGGGGTTTTCTGCATAAAAGCAGGGCTTTGGGGACTGGGACTTCAGACGTCCCCACAGGACCAAAGAATCCGAAGAGGGAGAAGTTGAGCCAACCTGCAACGACGACACCACCGGTGGAGCCCTGCTGAACCGACTCACCACTTCTTCCAACGACAGAGGAGATCTTCATCCCGAAGAGTCTTCTTCCAGTGCAACGACCTTCAGCTTTCCTCCACGTCGAGATCATCTCTTCGTCTGGACGACGCTGCGACTTGCATCCACTGCCAGGAACAACTGCCCCCGCTGGAGGATTCTCTCCACTTTCAAGATACTGTGTCCGCCTGGCCTCCCTCGCAATGGTCTGTGTGGGGTGTCTCGTAAATCCTCAACTTGCCACTTGGGTTGGCCCTAGGCTGGCTAACTGAACTTTTCTGAGCTGAACTGATCCCTTTTTAAACTCTCTGCAAGACTTTCCAAGCCTTTTAAACTGTGTGATCTTGGGCGCATTGGTGTTCTACTCTCTCCAAGAGGGAGCCTGGCCTCTGAACATTTTTCTCAAAAGTAGACTGACTTTCCTGCCTTGCTGAGTGCTTCTAAAGTATTGTGTTGTGTGCTGCTCCTAATTTCTGCCTTTTCCCTCCCTTTTTCTTAAACTTATTGGAGTGCCATCTTTAGTTAAGCGCTCACCTCAGTCTGGAAATAAGTGGTGTTAACTAAGACTTGTCTAATAAGGAATAAGGGATGTGCATATATTAATAGTGACTGTGTTTTTGAACTTGCTTATAATAATAGTGCTAGAGTGTTTCTAAGTGTGTCTTTAAATAAATAATTATATACTTGATACCAAAACTCTGGTCAGTGTTTGCTTGTGCTACTGTATTTTGGTACCTATCTTGTATACTCTATATACTGTCTAACTCTTCTTGAGAGAAGTCTGGCTGCTCAGCCGCAGCTACCAGGTAAATCTGGGTGGTACAGACTGCTACCAATTGGGTTTACTGCCAACACCTGTAGTCTTAAGCCTTTTGCAGTGGTCCCTAAGGGAACTGCACAGGTTTCTGCCTAACAACATCGAATAGGACACGCTAAAGAGGCCAGCATCATTAAAAGGAAAAGGCACATTCACGATCGTGCCCAAACAGGGAAGGGTGGAATTGCAAAGTTACATGAGCAAGTGGCTGGTTTTTCTAGATGAGACCGACATTTGTGAATCTCCTGTGAAATGGGGAGTCCCTTATGGGAATTTGACACGTGAACAAACGGAACAAGCTTGGTTCACTGATGGTTCAGCAAAATATATGGGGGGGCTGAGTGACACTGGAAGGCGGTATCATGCAATCCCAAAACGAAGACAATTTTGACAACATCCGGTAAGAGTAGTCAGTTTGCAGAATTGAATGTGGTATATCAAGCATTGAAGCAAGATGCGCTTGGTCAATGTTATGTGTACACTGACTCATGGTCTGTGGCTAATGGACTACGTGTTTGGCTGCCGACATGGTAGAAGAATGGGTGGAAGATTCATGCCAAAGAATTACGGTGAAAAGAACTGGGGCAAGATATCGCCGAAAAGTTGATGCATAGTAAAATAACAGTATATCATGTGGATGCACATTGTGCGACAGACTCATTGGAATGTTGGTTCAATTCTGTTGTAGATGAACATGCCAAAATTTCAGCTATGGACACGAGGTCTAAGGAAGATGATCTGGAAGAGATTGCTAAATGGGCACATCAGAAAAGTGGGCATCTTGAAGACTTGAAGAAAAGGCTACACTGAGGTGGGTTTAAGATTGAGGAATTAGCGATCCCTTAGCAGCAGTAAAAACTGTGATTTTGCAATGTCCAATGTGTGAGCATCAGAAACAGATCCATTCCACATGTGATTCAAGGCACGTTCAAGCAAGGTAAATTACCTGGACAAATTTGGCAGATCGATTACACAGGTCCGATGCCAATTAGTAGAGGTTGTCAGTATGCGTGTATGATTGTGGACACGTATTCGGGATACCTGATGGTATTACCTTGTAAAAGAGCTATGCAATTAAATACCATCAAATTGTTAGATCAAGTGGCAGAATACTATGGTGTACCTTTACAGATTCAAAGTGACAATGGGTCACATTTTAAAGGAAAACCGATTCAGGACTATTGTCAGGAGGAGGGCGACAAATGGATTTGCACATCCCTTATCACCTCGAGGCTTCAGGATTGATTGAGAGAATTAATGGTTTGTTGAAAGAACAGTTGCGAAAGACTGGTGATGGTTACCTGATAGGTTGGCGGGAGCGCATGTTGGATGCGGCACAAGTGTTGAATACCCGATCATTTGCAAATGGTGAAACTCCATTAATGCGTATGTTAACGCCAGCTTTACAAATGAAACCAAACAGAGCATTTGAAACGTTAATGTAATGGGAAATGCTATCTGGGACTCTAGCTCCTTATCGAATGATACCCGAGTCTGCAGGGGTGGAATTGCATCCTATGGAGGAGATCCCACTTCAGCCAGGAGGAATCAGTGTTACTGACACAGGAATTGGAGTGCAGATTCCATCAGAACATATGGGATTAATTGCCCCTAGATCTGGGTTAGCATTGAGAGGGATCCAGGTACTGGGAGGGATTATGGCTGGAAATTATCAGGGAGAAATAAAAGTAATTCTGGTCAATAGTGGAGAGTAAACGTTGCCAATTCAAGAAGGGGATCGAGTGGCAAAACTGATTATCGAACGTGTAAAATTATCCATGGTGAAAAGGGAGAGCCGCCCACAGTGGTTACTACACGTGGGGGACAAAGGTTTTTGCTTATCAGACAAAATCGTTCCGGGAGCGAAGGTTTGGATTGAGAAACCTAGTGGGCCGCTGCTTCCGGCAGATGTAATTGCAGTGGGAGAGGATCAAGTTGTTCTAGCAATGGAACCAGGAAAGAGGAAATGGAGTCACATTCCCGCTGACAAATGTTAATTACGTTAGTGATGTGCTTCACTGATATCTTATTTTTCCTGTAAATATTTTTTTTCCAGACCCTGTGTGTGGTGTGTGCCATTGTGGATTTGTGTGGAGTCTGTTCGGGAGGGTTTGGGGACATGCGAAAGGAGGTGGCGAATGTCTCCATTGTGCTGCTTACTCCGATGATCTGGGTGACTACTTACGGCTTTGATGTTACCACATTGCCTAAGACTGGTTCAACTGTAATATCAAGGAAACGTGACCATGGGAGTGATGCTTTGCCCTCTTCCGCGACGTCCATGCCTTTTGTGCGGCATAGCTATGCTGCGATTATCAAGCAACCTGAAAATGGAACAAGTTACTTATCTGTAACTGTTTTTCTCCAGCATGGGTCTGGCATGGATTCACATGCTCATGAATATTCCCCGTCATCAGGCTGGGAATCCTCGGTAAAGGAAACAATTAGTTTCAGTTTCGTTTCTGAACTGTCTTTCTACTAACAACCAATCACTGGTCTCTGGGTCATATTACCCTCAGCCAATGACTGCCCTCTACCTAAGCCCCTCCTCTGGCAGCCATCTTCAGATTTGGTAGCACGTAAAGTGGCAGTAGGACCAAGAGAAGAGCCGCAGAGGGGTAGGCGGGAGGGTTTGCATGTGAATCCATGCCAGACATATGCTGGAGAACAGTTACAGGTAAGTAACTTGTTCCTTCTCCAGCATGGGGTCTGGCATGGATTCACATGCTCATGAATATAAGAATACATAGCAGTACACACATGCACAACCATGGGAGGTGGCAAGGCTCAACCTTAAGCAATACAACAACTCAACATTAAGCATCTCTTACCTCTTCACCAGCCTCACCTTAAGCGAACAGGTTGCGCAGCACTGCCTGGCCGACTCTGGACTCCTCCCTCGAATCCTAGTCAATGCAGTAAAATCTTGTGAAGGTGTGCGTCGACCTCCACGTAGCAGCAGATGTCGAGCAGGGGCACACCAGACAGGAACGCCGTGGTAGCAGCGATTGCTCTGGTTGAATGGGCTCTCGGACAGCCAGGCAACCGTCGGTTTGCCAACCGGTGACAGTGCATGATGCAGCTGGAGAGCCATCTGGAAATGGAAGCCTTCGAGAGGGCCTTCCCTTGGTTCACAGGTCCAAAGTTCACAAACAGCTGTGGTGTCATCCGAAAACTCTTTGTGCGGTCCACGTATAACTTCAGCGCTCTAGCCATATCCAGCGAGTGCAAAGTCCTCTCAGCCGGCCACGAAGGCGACGGGAAGAAAACAGGTAACACCAAGGGCTCGTTGAGGTGGAAGTCCGACGGCACCTTGGGCATGAAGGAGGGCTTCGTCCTCAGCACCACCCTCGTCTTGTGGAATGTCAGGTATAGAGGTTTACAGGCGAGGGCCTGCATCTCTCCCACTCGTGCAGAGGTGATGGCCACAAGAAACGCTGTCTTCCACGACAGGAACTTCAACGGTGCCGAATGCAGAGGCTCGAATGGAGGCCCCATGAGCCTGGACAGCACTACGTTGAGCTCCCACGCCGGGGCTGGAGCCTTCACCTGCAGGAATGACTGGAACAGTCCCTTCATAAACTCCTTCACCAGGCAATAGGACCACAGCGATGGGACCACAGCGATGATCGCCCCGGGGTCCTGGTGTAGTGGGAAATCGCTGCTAGATGGATCTTGATGGAGGCGTGCGCCAGCCCCGCCTTGGCCAGCAACAGTAGGTCCAGCAGCACTTGAGGGGCCGTAATCCGAAGAGGGCTAATCTTCTGTGCACGGCATCAGACAGAAAACCTCTTCCATTTCTGTCCATAGCACTTGAGGGTCGAGAACGCCCTGGGCTTTGCATGCACCTCCTTGCAGTCCGCCGGGATATCGTACCCTCCATACTCTAGCGCTGCAGGAGCCAGGCCTGCAAGTTCAGCGATGCCGGATCGTGGTGGAGGATGGCGCCTCCTTCTCTGACGAGAAGAGCTGCGTCCGTCGGCAGTTTGACTCAGGGGGACGCTGACATGTACAGAAGGTCCGGGAACCAGAACTGCCTCGGCCACGCCAGTGCGATGAGGATCATCCTGCACCGGGACCGTTTGAGTTGGTTGATGAGTCGCAGCAGCAAAGGCAATGGTGGGAATGCATACAGGAACAGGCCGTCCCAGGGGAATGAGAAGGCATCGGCCATGCCCTCCTGGCTGGGTAAACCTGCTGGCGAACCTTTGGCACTTGGTGTTCGTTGCCGTCATGAAAAGGTCGATCTGGGGATTGCCCCATCGTCGGAAGAGGAGATCCACCTGATCCTGCCACAGTTCCCACTCGTGGCACGAGCACAGCTCCCTGCTGAGTGCGTCGGCGATGGTGCTTTTTATTACTGCCAGGTGGAAGGGTACCAGAAACATTCCCTGGGCGACGGCCCAATGCCACAGATCCTGGGCTTCCTTGGATAGGGCTGGGGATCTGGTGCCTCCCTGCTTCCGGATGTAGAACATCGTGGTGGTGTTGTCAGTGAAGATCCTCACCACCTTGCCCTTGAGGGACGGAAGGAACGACCTGAGGGCCGAGAACACGGCTCCGAGCTCCAGGACATTTATGTGTAGTGACCTCTCCTCCGGGAGATAAAGGCTTCTTGCGTAGAGATCTCTGGAGTGAGCCCCCCATCCCTCCAGGGAGGCGCCTATCGTCACCGTTTCCTGATAGGCCGGGGTCTGGAAGTCCATAACTGCCGCCAGAGGGACACAGGTGCCCAAACACTGGATCGCTTGTCGAAAGGTCTCATTGAGTGGGATCCTGTCTTCGAAGTTGCCCGTCACTTGCATCCAACAGGCGTCGAGGAACTCCTGCAGTGGTCGCATCCGCAGTTTGCAAAGGCGCACAAGGTAGATGCAGGAGGACATCATGCCGAGTAGGGACTTGATGGACCTCACCTTGGCCACGTCCATGGCCGACAGCCGTTGCACCTTGCCTAGGATGGCCTTCGTCCTTTCCTCCGACGGTGAGGCCAATCGCACCACTGTGTCGAGCTTGGCTCCCAGGAATAGGGCGACTTGCGAAGGTACCAGGTGGGATTTTGCGAAGTTGATCGAGAATCCCAGCTCCGTGAGCAGTTGGACGGTCTTCCCTGTGTGATCGACGGCAAGTTCTCTTGGCTCTGCCCGGATGAGCCAGTCATCCAGGTATGGGTAGACGTGGATCCCCTGCAGGCGCAGTCGTGCCGCCACTGGTGCTAGGCACTTGGTGAACACCCTGGGCGCCGACTTCAGTCCGAAGGGAAGGGCCTTGAACTGATAGTGCCACCATTGGACCACGAATCGCAGGAACTTTCAATGTCCTTTCAGGATGGGGATGGGAAAGCAGGCATCGTCCAGGTCCAGCGAAGATAGGAAGTCACCTTCCTCCAGCTGTCCCAGCACGTGCTGAAGGGTGACCATAGGGAACTTCTGGGATCTGATGTACTTGTTTAGACGACAAATGTCCAGGATGGGTCGCCAACCGCCGGTCTTTTCCTTAGAAATTCCAGTGTGTGCCCGCGGGCCAGGGCATCCAGCACACAACGGTCGGTGGAGATGGACTCCCACACGCTGATGAAGTTCGCCAGTGGGCCTCCCACTGGGGTGCTTAGGTGGGGGTCCGACGCTACAGCCGTTCAGTCCTGCTTGGCTGCGGCATTGCCGCCTTGGCCTCCTTGGCGACGACAAGGTCCCCCTGTCTTGCCGCGTCATCTGTAGGCCTCCTGCGACGAGGAACGGGCCGCCTGGCGGTACGACGAGGAGCCGCCGCCGAATCCTTTGGAGGCACCTTGCGTCCGAAAGGCCGGCCATCTCTGTTGAAGAACACCCAAGGCCCGAGCCGTCTCCGCCTTGATGGCCTGCAGTGACTCGTCCACTGCCTTGACGAACAGGTTGTTCCTGTCGAAGGGCATGTCCAGAACCCTGCTCTGAACGTCCTGGCGGAAATCGGTTGCCTTGAGCCGTTGCCCATCTGGCGAAAACCAGTGTCTACGATGTCCGTGGCCACTGTGATGGCGTGGTCCGATGCCAACTCTCCCTTAGGGCCTCAGCCCTCTTGTCGTCCGGGAGGAAGTCCAGCAGGGGAGCAATCTTAAACCAGAGCTCCCTGTCTTAGCGTGCCACAATCGCGAGGGCGTTGGCCGCCTTAATCGTCGCCACCGCTGACGAGATGACGCGTCGCCCCATGGCGTCCAGTTTCTTTCCCTCGCCGTCCGGCGGGGAAGCCGATGTTGAGGCCGTCGGCCCTGCCGCTTTCTTCTTGGCCGCCGCCGAGACGATCGAATCCGCAGATGGCTGCGCTCTAAGGCACATGGGGGCGGAATCCGGGACCCAGTACTTCTTCTCGTACCGGTCCATCTTAGCAGGAGCCGTTGACGGGTTCTTCAGGAGCATGAGACCCTCGTCCCAGATGTCGTCCAGCAGTGGAATCGAGAGGACCGTCTTCCTCTTGGCTTCACGCCATTGGTAGAGGAAGCCTTCCTTCTTCTGTTCTTTGGGGCAGAGCTGGAAGAGCTCAGATGCTGTCATGATGCCTACCCCCGGGCATCCGGACCAAGCCCATCAGCCCCAGGAGCAGGCATCCAGGTGCTTACTAAAAGCCCAGTAGCCCCAGGTAGGGGCTGTCTGGGTACAATCCTGGCGCCATTGGCACCAGGCTCATGTACATTACTTTCCTCATGCAGACCATGCTGCAAAGAAGTCAAGCCAACCTGAGGCCTGAATGGGACTACTTTACTTCAGGGACTATTTTGTACTCGGGTGTGGTTCTGGGGGAACTTCTTACCTGGGACTACTTTGAAGGCTATTTAAACCACGCCCGAACAGCAGCACATGCTTCGCGTTATTCTGCATCCAGCAGCGTAACGCTCACCGTGCCTGCAGTCAGCATCCAGTCTTCTGCCACGCCCGCCTCGAATCCAGAGCTCCTATAAAAAGAGGAAAGATGAAGGAAAGGTTAGAACACGGACATTATTTTAATTCCTTACCTGATTCTGGATCCATCACGTCTTCGAACTTGGAAAGGACATTATTTCTGCACGCGTCGCATCGCCAGCTGCAGCGCCGCGCCATACTCACCAGTCCTCACAGCATTTTTCGATTCGGCGCTGCCTCCATCATTTTCTTCGCCGAACTCCAGCATCTAGGGGACAAAAGAAATATAGGGTGAGCCGAGAGAGCCAACAAATATAATCTCTTTTTCACCACCATAGACTTACCTGATTTACCACCGGAGGCATTATTCTTTAACATCCCGCAACTTCTAATGCCGCACCTGTAAGGATAGAGAAAACAACAAGTTAAATACATGCACCTTTTACTGGACAGTGTTGGGTAATACAGACTCTAAGCTGAACGTCACCTGAACGCCACAAGTCAATCTTCTCTTGGACCCAACTGCAACACAAGAAGGGAATGGGACAAGAGTGAACATCGGACATATTGAACTCTTTGGACCTTATACTTACGGGTTCTCGCCAGGAACCTCAGAGTCAATATTCATCCGGAACTCTTCCAACACCTATGAACCAGTGAAGTAACTGGTATCTACGCGTCCCTGCATTCCACGCAGGATGGAGAGCTCATCATTCAAAAACATAAGGTGAGATTACTGAAAGGGAATATCAGAGGTGATTAGTGGGGAGAACAGTGGGGTGCCATTACTAGAATCCACCGGTGGCTAAATCCCTTTCTCCACTTGCAGGAGAATACTTCTATGGGTCAAGCAGACGAGATTGGGAGGGCCAGTCCAGTCTGTCATCTCTGCACTACGCTTCACGTTGGAGGAGACCGCAGCTGTCCGGGTCCGATCGACGCCCCTGTGGGAGCCAGGTGAGCGTAACAGATGCCCTGGTGATCATGGGGTGAAAGGAGCCAATTACGTCGGGCGGGGAAGCCCGAGCAGGTGGTGATGGAAGGTCCATTCCGTCGTCACCACTGTCGTCGTCCGTCTCCATTGTCGCTGTCTCCGTTCCCATATCATCCCTCGCACCGGGGTAAGGAGATGAGGCTGTGAGGGCCGTGCAGGCTGGAAAGGAGCGGGGGATGTATTCTCCTCCGCTTGCTTGGTGGACTCTCCGACGGTCCAGGCTCCGCTGGATCATCCGTTGGGGGGGGGCAACCTTGTCCTTATCTCCGTACACAAGGCCTGAATCCCCATCAAGATGGCCCCTGAGTTGTCTTGTGGCGTCGGCACCGGCTGCGACGGGAGCGACGGTTGGGGAGTAGGATCAGTCCCCTCCATGGTGAGCGGTTCCCCGTCGGCACCGCCGTCGCTTTCTTCATCCACCTCGTCGGGATCCCTCCCGTAGGACCGGACCTCCTCGAACTTCTAGTCCAGGATCTTTGCAACGCCAGCCAGTTCCTCTTCGGAGGCGGAATCTGTGTCCGTAATGGCGACCGGGCCACATCCTCTTTTTCTGCCCGGGGTTTCTCGGGGGTCTTATCGATAGGCTGAAAAGAGGATTCCCTCTCCGGTGGCAGGGAAACTTTAGGCCCCGAGGTCTCCTCTACTGGGGTAGCCTCCGTAGGCTTCGCCAGGGCCACCACGACACCTTCGATAGAGGCCTTAACCGGATGAATCTGGGCCTTCGCGACCTTGGATGCGCTTGAGACCTTCATCTTGGGGGGGAGGGTAGCAACCTCGCTCCCCCTCGGTTTTCTCTGTCGGGATCGAACGGGGCTTCTCCCGAAGCTTACACGGGTTCTCCGACTTTCTTTTCTCCGAGCCAGAGCGTTGGCTTGTGGTAGATGGCGTTGGTGATAATGTGCCCTGCCTGACAACCGAGGAGCCCGACCGAACGGCACTCCTGGTGCCTGCGGACTCGCAGTGCTTTGCCTTTTGTTGGGCCCCCGTAGCCAGGGCGCCCTCAAAGGTCTTAGAAGACGGTTTGGACTTCTTCTTCTTCTCACCCGCTGCTGGGGTCTTCCCCTCCAGCCAGTTGGTGAGGCGGGTACGACGATCCCTCATCGTCCGCGCGGACATGTTCTTGCAAAACGCACAGTCCTTCTCCACGTGCGTTTTGTCTTCGTGAAGGCAGCAAAGGCATCGGAAATGCTCATCCTCCTTGAAGATATTCTGTAGTACACATCCAGGGCAGCTCCTGAAGAGCTTGGGTCCGGGCGTCGTGTTTCCTTTTTCCTGGGCCATGTCCACGCGGGGTAGGCCTCAAAGATCTTCCGGAATCCTCCGAGAAGTGAAGTTCGACAAAAAGTTCGCCCTTGAGGGGCGTAGAAAATTCAGAAACGGGTCCCTGTTTGATCAGAAGTAGAATCGGTGGATCTTGAGGCTCGATTGACTGAAAAAAGGAGGTTAAACTCTTTGAAAGAATCGCAAAATGCAGTAAAAACTCGAGAGCAACAGCACAAGGACTCCCAACACTTGAACGTGCGGTAAAAATCTGAAGATGGCTGCCAGAGGAGGGGCTTAGGTAGAGGGCAGTCATTGGCTGGGGGCAGTATGACCCAGAGACCAGTGATTGGTTATTAGTAGAAAGACCGTTCAGAAACAAAACTGAAACTGATTTTTTTCTTTACTGAGGATTCCCAGCCTGACGACAAGGAATATTCATGAGCATGTGAATCCATGCCAGACCCCATGCTGGAGAAATGTGGGTTGTTCTAGCCTGTCGAGTTTTGAACATCTCACACCTTTACCTGGCTGGTGTTCAAGTAGCTTCAAACTTGATTTCAAAGTGTCTTGTGGCCATACCAAAGCCGGCACCTGTGCTGCGACACGTTTTCGGTGTACTGCATAATTATTTTCTAGTGGAAAACTCGGATGTGAGAAATTCCTACTCTGTCTATTAGTATTGCAAATTTTGTTCGGACACCGATGGCGTATTGAGAAATATGACACGTATTGTCACTTACGACATTGCTCCAGCTGATGTTGCTATGTGATGACTTGTGATCCTCAACACAATGGCAAATGTCAGCAATTGGAATTGACAGATGAGACAAGCGGAACTGCTTTTGAGAAGCGTTTATGTGCACTTTCTAATGGTGCATGTACTGATCTGTCTAATGCAATGTTCTGTAATGTTACTGTTGTAGCTGCCAGCCATCTTCGGCATGTGAAACGTCCAACAGGTTGGCTATTTTCCTGTGGTAACTTTACCTATACCTACATTCCTGCAAATATTTCTGTTGGACCTTGTGCTTTTACATGGCTCGGTTTGATGATGTTTCATTTACAGCCTGTGATTCACCTAACTAGACGTTCTGTTCATCATATTGGCCTATCGCCAGATTGTGATTCTAATGTGCATTTATTATCGGAACATGAGGTTTTAGCGCTTGCATTTTCCTTGTTAGGTGTATTGGGGTTGGCGGCTAGTGGTTCTAAATCCTTGATTAAGTTAGCTTGTGTGGTAGTTAAGGAGTTTAATGAAACCTCTCAAGCTTTAACAGCTGTTTTTAGACAGCAGAAATTTTAGAAAGGCTATTTTACAAAAAAGAGCTGCCATAGATTATTTGTTTTTGAAGCATAATTTGCGTTGTGCTGTTTTGATTTAAATGACCATTCCCGTTCTATTGAGAAACATATTGGTAATTTAAATGATCTGATTTCCCAAGTAACTCAAGATCAGGGTGGGAGTTGGTGGGATCAATTGTTTTCCTGGATTCCTGTAGCATTGCGTTATGTTTTTGTTGGCATTTTTGTTGTTATTTTGGTTTTGTTGGTTGTTGTATTTCATGTGCTCCTAATTTAGTAGGGATGTTTCATCCGTTTCAGAAACAGTCATTTGTTTCATTAGGGTATGTTGGTTGATTGTCCAAAGGGTGAATTGTAGTGCATCAGCAAAAATGAGCTAAAGAATATGGCGCCGGTGCGTGGCCATTTTGGACATTGACTCCCAAACCGCAATGAAAGTCTACGTTTCTGTGAGCTCAGTTAGGAGGCAGACATGATTTCTGCAGGGCTTGCAATATTTTAGCGTGAAGTATCTGAGTTAACTTTGTAGAATAGTTTGTGTATTGTTCATTCAAGGATGAGCCGAGAGGGGAGTCAGAGCAGGTGCACTGATAAGGGGTGCTGGGAAAGAGCGTGTGAGACGAGCTGGGTTTTTCCACTGTCTGGATTTTTCCGCTCTTGCCTCCCATTCTTGCTGTCTGTCCTTCGGCTGGGGACAGTCTGTAACCTGTGGCGGGCAGTGATTGGTCTCCCTTAAGAAGAGAGATATCACAATGAGGAGACAGAGAATTGGAACCCCGGGTGTTGAAGTCTCTCTGAGAGGGAGGACGCTCCACTCCAGACCCAGTTAGTTGATGCATTATCTCTCTGCCTACCTGCCTTGGAACTGGGTAGTGTTGTCGTGGTTGAGATGAAGCTGTGTCCTACAACTGCCCTAATGGTGATGTATGCCCGTTATGTTCGTTTTGTCTCATGTATTCATATGTAATCATTCGCATTTACTTTATGGATATATGTATATTTATGGAGTATGAACAAAGGGCCTGTAAAGAGCCACTTATTTTCTAGTGAATGGTCTAAGTGTATGTTATTGCCTCTCTGAGTCCAAGAACTTTTAGTCCGTGTAATAGGGTGAGTAATTCTGAGGTCATTACACATGTCTGAAGAGCAAAACCAACACCAACAATGAAACCAAACCCCGGGGCTCCCACTAGGCCTGTCATCACGAAAGCTTTAAATTACAGAGATCGGGACGCTATCCTGCGGCTGGCAAGGAAGAAAGGACCACTACAATATGAAGGCACCATGACAGATATATACCCAGACTTCTCCACTGCAGTGCAGCTGGAGCATAAATCATTCTTGGTGGTTAAAAGAATGCCCAGAGAAAGATCCATCCCATACGCAATGCTCTTTCCCACAAGGTTGTGGATACAACAACTGAGTAAAGTTCTCTTCTTCACTATACCGGAGGAAGCTGTGGCCTTCATAGAGGCCAACAAACCTATTCACACCGCAGGAGAAGCAGATGATTTGCTGGTTTGGGCCTGTGTTGTCTTACTCAATTTCGGATTAATGAGTAAACTGTGCCTGTGAATTATGTGGGATGGAAGCCTGTAGCGGGCAACCATGTGGGATATTTTGTTTTTAAGCTATCCTAAGCACTGTTGGCAGGATGGAATCGGGGAACGATGGAAGTTTAAGCTGTGTTCCCCTATGCAAGGTTGCTGGTGCATCATTGGGTTTGAGAGAATAGGGGTTAGGGAGGAGGAATGGGAGGGGATTTCCATTGCTCTGGTTGGGGAGGAGGCTTGGGAATGGCTCCAAGGCTAGGAGGATAGCAGCCTACATGAGTAGGCATAGGGTGCACATCCTATTTATGCAAGAAACCCACATGCAGAGGTGTAGAAATGCTAATTCTGGCAGGGGATGGGGTGCTAATAGATTCTATACCAACTTCTCGACACAATCCAGAGTGGTTCTTACCCTGATACATAAACTATAAAGTTTCAGTTACTACACTCGCAAAGAAAGAAATATCACTGGCTAACTCATACAGGCCTAACTTGGATGACCCAGACTTCTACACAAATGTGGCAAACCTCCTGGCTGCTTATCCGATGGTACCCATAGTTTGGGGAGGAGATAGGAATACCATACCAAACCTCCACTTGGATGTAACAGGCAGGGCCCCCAGATCTGTCAAAGGTGGAACACTGTATTTTGAGTGAGATGGGTAGGCTTGACCTATGCGATTTATTGTGAACCATGCAACCATCATTACTAGGATTCTCCGACTACTCTACGGCACACGATATGTAGTCTATGATCAAACTTTTTAGAACTTCAGGTGCCTATTGGGATTGGTGTCAGGGGCTGACATACTCCCCCGTATTTACTCGGACCACTCACCAACAGTGCTGGCCCTGGGATGAGGTGAGGTCCTGGGACCGCACAGCATGGCGGTTTAAGTCAGCCACCCTGCAAGAGTTAGTGTTTTGGGTTGGTGCCGTGTTACAGGGTATCCTCTGGCAAACGTTCAAGGTATTCATTAGGGGTATGGCCATGTCCAAGGAGTTTGGCGTGCTTAAAACAACCGGAAGAGATCTAGCCCTTAGCAAGAGTAAACTTAAGATGAATAGGCAGCTGTGCCCAGCCACGCCGTACCAGCAGAAATAAAGACTCAGTTAGACCTATTTAATGTGCAGGTGCACAGTGAAGTCAAATATTTATTGAAACCAGCTGCGGCTACCAGGTATGGCGAAGGGGAACGGCCTGGCAAGATGCTATCAAAATTGATACAAATGGAAAGAGGCTGAACCCACATAGTCGGTGTCAGGCACGTACATCAAAATATGAAATTCTCTGATCGAGATATCAATGGGTTGTTTTCAGATTTCTATAAGGTACTTATCAGGCACCTGAAGCTAACCTAGGAGATGATCTATGCACTTTATTGGAATCTATCCCGATGTCAATTCTCTCGAAGGGTGCTAGACCACAAATACATACCCCCTTCACTGCAGAGGAGACACTGAAGGGGAGGATCTGTCGAGAAATAAGTCCTGACGGACTTGCCGATTAATTGTATATGGAAAATTGGACCATTCTGGCCCTTTACTTTACTTTACTACTGGGAGGAAGCTGCGCAGAGCGGACAACTCCTGGATACACTCTGAGAAGCCACTATTATAATACTTCTGAAACCTGGGAAGCCTAGTGAGGACTGTGGCTTGTATAGGCCACTGTCCTTAATGAATGTCGACACTAAAATATTTGGCAAAACTATAGCAAATAGATTGCTACCCCCGATTACCTCATTAGTTCACTGAGACCAAGCAGGGTTTATAGGCAGATCTGCCTCCCCGAACCGTAGGCACCTATTAATGTCATGGCCCATATCTCACCTGCAGCTCTGGCAGCAGTGGTGGTGCTAGATTCATGCAAAGCTATTGATATGGTGTCCTGATCATATCCATTTGCTGTTTTGAAGAAATGTGTCATGGAGGATCGTATCAAACAATATATATTACAAATATAAACTCCTCTTCACAAGAACTACCGCCACTGTATGCGTCAATGCGACACGCTCTGCACCATTTGGACTCAGTAGAGGTACTCTGTAGGGCTGCCCACTCTCGCCTCCTCCATTTGTTCTGGCGATTGAACCTATGTCGGATCTGATTAGAGACCGTCATGGAAAACTGGGAATTGGGATATCGGGCTGCCAGTAGATCATGTTTAGATATCCCCAAGACAACTTAGACCCAATTATATCACTAAGATTGGCTGTTTCTCAGGGTTCACAGTAAATTACGAAAGATCTGAGATCTTTTCTCTCACCGATAGCACAACCCAACCGCAAGGGGCATATCCATTATACTGAGCACCAGAGTATCTAGGAGTTATAATTTCTAAGGGCAAAGACATACTAATGACCAATAACTTTGATGTACATTGGGGGCATGGCTACATGGCCATGGACTAAGACGTGATCTCAATGAGCTCCTGCTGATTCTACATCGATCCTGACAAAGAACACACTTGGAAGCCTGCAGAGAGTTGCTGTTTTGAAGCTGCAGCTCTGTGAATATGTGAGGCATGCATCGGTTGTAATGCCGGTAAAAATTGTGCACGCAGTACTGTGGTATGAGCTGGAGAAGTTGACGTAAACTGGACTGTGAAAGATTTAAAATGGCACCCAGAAAAGAACAAAGACGAACTTTACAGTGGCCGCACTGGGATAGTGAGGTGCTGGGCCACTAGCCACTACAAGTGGATTCTGCTCATCAAACAAGGACCGGAGTGCCAGTGAACAGCAGCGGCGTCTAGAACTACCACGCTCCAGAAGTCTGCAAGACAAGGCAAGCAGCTGATCGAGCGGATATAATGTATCGCTGCGTGATGGAATGACTGGCGGATCTGGACGCAAGCGCATTTAGCAGATCAGCACGGAAGCACAGCCGCTGATTAAAGCAGGCAACTTTCCGATTCAGAACGTCTGCACCCAAGTAGCTGGCAAAGCAAATGAGATCCAAGCAGCTGTGCACTGCATCGGACGAAGTACAAGGTAATGATGTGGCTACGTGTATGGCTGCATACTAGTATTCATAGCACGTTAAGCATAACGGCATGTATGCTGCAGAACTGGCGCACACTGAATGTGATGTCCGCACTGGACACAAAGCCCCGGAAGTACGAATATAAATAAGGAATAGCGTTGGTGAGCGCAATGCGAGCTGAAGACTAGAGGGGCTAAGACCACGGCACAGGTGTACAGAAGACCCCAGCTGCGATATGGGTTTATGGCACACCCTTGGCGCTACATCTACAGGTATACGGAAGCAAACACTGGAAACAATAGCCCGATTCACACATGAAAAGTACCTCTAAGGGGCCACTGAAGTACTGTGATAAATACATGGATTGGCACGGCCTGGTGGAGCGTTACAGTGGAGAAAAGGAGAAACAATAAGGTTGCGGTACACAGATGTGAGCGACAGGATTGGCTGCAGGGCAGAAGACAGCACCAAGCGGTTTCAATCCACAAACTGGAAGCAAGCCTCACCAAGGAGCAGCGGACAGTAATGAAGGTGGGGCACCCACACCTGCAGGTACAGCACAATATAAACCAAACCACCACTTGCACAGCCCCCAACTGAGAAGAGTACCCACAGGGGTTGCGGGCTTCAGAGTAGAAAACCTTTGGGGCATGGCTGCTTCCCGAGGCACTTGTGGATGGGGTGGCACTGACAAGAATTATGAAGCGCACGTAGGGTGCGCAAACCTAGCACGTTGCGTTCAACACTAGCCCTGCTAGCGGAGGCCCAGGCCCCGCTGGAGCAGTAATCAAGCGGACAAGGTGCAGAAGGAGAAGGGTGTCGAGTGCGCACGAATGGAGGTGACCTGTTGGACGACTTGTAATGCAGTGGGACTGGAGGATTAGTGTGGCTGTAGTTCTGCGGTAGTGCTGAGGTGGACCAATCATACGAGGTGTAATACTGGGCACCAACTAGCAGATCTATACTTAACTGAGGAGAGCATTAGAGCATTAGGAGAGTAAGAAAACGTGCAGTAGAGGCACTGCAAGCCCCTGGTGTACGAACAGTGGTAGGAAGCACTGGACACAGTGGAGCGAAGAGTGAGGACGAGTCAGTGTGGCGACCAAAAGACACAAAAGTAAAGGGAAGCAGTCATTGGATGCGTTCGCCAAACCTATGCAGCCGACAGAAGGTGCAAAGCCACAGTTGCAAGATGCAAGTGAGGGAGATGCACCGGGAAGAATCGACCGGCAAATACTTGAGGCCATCGTGGAACTGAAGACGTCATTGGAATTCAAGATCGATGCAATGCAGAAGGGGATAAACCGGGCAGGTTACTGGCCTTGTTATATAAGAGCGAAACCACTAGGCAGACTATCGGGCGGTGAAGAAACAAATGGTACCCTGCATGAGACCCAGGGAGGTGTGAATAAAAGTTTCTATGACTATTACAAGCATTTATATGAAGAATCTGAAGCCGAGGAAGGGTTGGATATACAGGAGGCATTGACAGAGATGAATTTTCCCAAACTCAGTACGGAAGAAAGAAAACGTCTTGAGCTCCCCACCAGGCTAGAAGAACTTGAGAGTGCGATTAAAAAACTTCCAAGCCGCAATAAAGGGGATTGTAGTGGGCGCAACGGAGCACAAGCTAGCTTATGCTTGCTGGCGATATACTCCCACACCTTACAGACCCTCAGACCACCATACCTAGAGTGCTGCAGACAATACATGAATTTGGTAAATGGGCAGGACTAAAAGTCAACACAGAAAAATCGACACTCTTCCCATATAAGATATCCAGCCACCCAGACAAACACTAATACATGGGGAATCCCGACCACACATCAAAGTCTAAGATACCTGGGAATCAATGTCACTAAAGAGACATGAGAACTGTACGAGGCAAATCTCCCTCCACTAATGTTAGAAATAATAAAAGACCTGGAAAGAAGTACTAATCTAACAATATCATGCCTGGCCCGCCTGAATGCCATAAAATGGTGATACTCCCCAAAATCCTATAACAATACCAGATGCTCCCAATCCCTGTCCCACGAACACACTTTACAGACATGAAAACAATGCTCCTCAAATTCCTATGGCAAGGGAAAAAACAACAGATAGCCTACAGTGCCCTAATCCAACCTAAGGAGGAAAGGGGGGGGAACAGGTCTCCTAGACCTATACACATACTACCGAGTGACCCAACTCAGATCCCTGGTGTCGCACCTGAGAGAGGACAAACAAAAACAGTGGGTTGCCATCGAAAACCACATACTACGTCCTGTAACTCTCGGGGAATGGCTCTGGGCACCAAAGAAGGCCTTCCCCCAAAAAGGTAGGATCACTAATGCAGTTATGGTGGAACAAGGGAGAAATGAAGGGTCACACGACATGGGCGTTCCCCATGAGCTGTATATGGCCGCCCCCCATAAGAAATGAAATTCAGAACCACCATCGCTACCAGAAATGGTATGAAGCAGGTCTTGTAAGAGTGGGTCAACTCAAAGCCAATGGATGTATCACTATCCAAGACTTGGAAGCAGGCCTTCAAATCAAACCCATAGGAGCCTTTATGTTCCTACAATTAAAAGGAGTGCTACTAATGCCAAAATGGAAGGCAAAAACCCAAAGAGACCTCACGTCAACGGAGAAAATATTAAGTGATTCCCTTGCAACCAAAGGCCTCATCTCACAACTATATAGGTCCCTGCTGAGTGCCACCAGAAACAGAACCGATTGCCTTAAAAAAAGATGGGAGAATGACATGGGCTCTATGATGTAGGACAGACTATGATCCCAAATGTGCAGATCAGCACACAAAACCACAATTTCGGCCCAATATAAACTCCACAGAATAGAAATGCTGTAAATATAGCAATACGACCCCAAAAGACTCCCCAAAATGTTTGAACAAACCAGCCCTCAATGTTGGAGAGGATGCAGTGCCCAGGCTGACTACTGGCATATGTGGTGGTCATGCCCGAACACCAAGGCATACTGGAAACAAGTGCTAGCCTGGATCAGGAAGGTAGACGGCATCACCCGTGATTGTGACCCTAGACTGGTGCTATTCGACCTGGAAGAACAGGAGAACCATTGGAAACACGCTTCACACATGACGCACTGCTTACTACTAGCACCGAGGGTCTGCATCACCATTAGCTGGAAATCACAGACTCTTCCATCGGAATCAACCTGGGTCTGGAAAACTAAAGAACTCTATGAGATGGAGAGCATTACAGGGGCCCTCCATGAGGCCACCCCAAGCAGAGACATGGAGTGGGCACCCTTCCTTGACGCCTTGTGACATGCAACAGTGGAGAAGACACCCCAAAGAAGTGAATACAAGAACACCTGTGATAAGCAACCGTTACTTGCCCTGTCTCAAGAGGGAGAGGGGGGATTTCAGTTGAACTAAAAAACTTAGCTGAAAAACTGTTTTCTTTTTCATGTTCGAACAAAATGAATATGTCGGCAAGTCAGTCGATAATGTTAAGTTAAGGAAATGCTTAATAAAATTCATTTAAAAAAAGAAAAAAAACTTCCAAGCAACTAAGTTCCAGGTGTAGATGGGCTCCCCGGAGAATTTTACAAAGAATATATGATGGAAATACTGCCTTCATTACTAGCAATGCTGAATGAGGCACTAGACGTACGCAAGCTCCCAGAGTCCCTGCGAGAGCCAATAATTATCCCACCCCTCAAATCGAATAAACCAGAAACAGAGTGTGGTTCTTAAAGACCCCTCTCACTGTTAAACCAAGACAGGAAGATTTTAACAGGAGTTATGGCGAACAGACTCAGATCGGTCATAAGAAAGCTGATCCACGTAGATGCACGTAGAACAGACAGGTTACATTCCACATAATTGATTATTCCAAGAAGGGGACACAGGAGGTTGCAGTAGTTACACCGGATGCAGTGAAGGTGTTTGACTGTCAGATGGCCCTGGCTGCTGGCGGTGCTGAAAGAATATGTTATAGGGCCCACGTAAATTAAACGGGCGTGGCTGCTATACAATGCGCCAGTAGCGAGAGCCACGACGGGTTCCACTATCTCTAAGCAATCGCAGTCAAGTAAGGACAGGAGACAAGGATGCCTGTGGTCTCCTATGCTCTTCATTTTGGCACTGGAACCATTAGCGTTGTATTTGCGGGCGGAATACGGAGAGGTGGATATCAGTACTGGGGGAGACAACATTTGATTTTGCTCTATGCGGATGACATGCTCCTGTATTTGCAATACCCCAAAGAGAATCTACAATAGGTTTTAGATGTGTTGGCACGGTACGCCCCACTGTCAGGTATAACCGTTAATCCGCAGAAGTCTGTTTCCCCTGGGAGCATACGTAGGGACACCTATACACCCATTGCTAGTATTACCGATTAAGTGGGAAACTGAAACATTAAGGTACTTGGGGATAGATGTATACCACAACCCTAAGGTAGAGCATATACAGAACACGGAAAAGGCGGTGTCCAAGATAGAGAAATGTATGACATTCTGGACTAAGTTACCATTGTCCATGAGGAGGCGTGCAGCATTGCTGAAGATGGTGGTGCTGCCATGACTACTACACTGCTTCACTAATGTCCCGGTCGCGATACCAAATAGGTTTTTCACAAATGTACAAGGCATATGTAGGAGTTTCATAAGTGTAGGTTCAGAGAAGCATTGTGGAAGCTGAAGAACCCGCATGAGCTGGGAGGTATAAAATTACCCAATTTCGAAGTATACTATTTGGCTAGCCAACTGCAATTTGTGTCCAAGTGGCTGTCCAGGAAACATTCACCTGAATCTAGATTACTACATGCAGAGTGCGCCCAACTCTTCTTAAACAAAGTAATATGGCCACCCAATGAGGGCACGACATAAGAGCACCTATTGTTACATCTAGGGAGCATGAAGTGGTGCAAGGCATGCCATTTGATAAATACTCCTGCTCCGTATTCCCAGCAGATACCGCTGGTAGTATTGGGACGGTTGGATGAACAGGTTAGGTTAAACATCAGGGGAAGGTGGGAACCAGTGGCAATAGCGAAAGTGGGTGAGATGCTCAGGGAAGAAAAGCCCAAAACCTTCGAGTTGATGGAAGACACTGGGTTACACCGAGGACAATTCATCGCACACTCCAGACTCTTGAAGATTATAAAGGACAGATGGCCAGACTCTGAGCTACCCCCACAGTCGGACAAGACCATAGGAACATTTGATGTGTCGGAAAGATGACACGAGGTCTCATGGATATACGAGTTATTAATGTCCAAGATGGGGAGGGAAGTAGTACGCACGAGGCTAGACTGCGAGACTGACATACGAGAACCAATGACAGATAGTATGTGAGGTAGAACGATGGTGTAGCACAAAAAAGTGTCTAGAAAAGTGCGGCTACAAAAGATCCAATTATATGCGACCCACAGAGCATATCTGACCCCGAACAAAATAGCTGAGTTCCACCAAGCAGGAATCCAGACTTGTCTGAAGTGCGGAGAGGTGAACGTGGAGTTAGTGCATATGTTTTGGGAGTGCGCAGAGATAAGCAAGTTTTGGGGCGAGGTAGTCCAAATCATGGCCGAGGCGGAAATTACTCTGGATGTGGGATCCCCTGTGGCTTGTCTCCTGGGGGGGCTTCCCTAGACCCAAAAGGGTCAAGCATGCGAGCAAACTTAAGGATCTAGCATATGTACAAAAAATACAGAATTGCTATGGGGTGGAGAGATTTAGTAAATGGGCTAATGCAGAAACACTGGTGTGGGAGGAAGCAAAAGGGAGGGATGAGGACCAAGAGGGAGGGGGGCTGGAGGCGTGGAGACAGCTGATAGCGGCTCTATCTGCCCCAGTACAGAAGGCGCAGAACACGTGATGGCTCTGGAACAAGGGGCCAGGATACTCGAATAGTCAGTTGGGAAGGAAGCAGTGAACGGTAGCAGGGATGTAGGCCGGGATGGGAGGGGGGAGTTGTGGGGGGTGAACATATGCATATGACCAAGGGTGTACTGTTTGTACTGATGATCGGTTTGGTAATGTTGTATGATTATATGTGAAAACACCAATAAAAATAGCTTATCCGGCACTCTGGATGAAATGGGAGAATATGGCGCAACCCTACTACAGGGGGGCGTTAACTAATCCACAGATTGAGCTGTACCAGCTGGCTGCCCAGGTGCAATTTGCAACCTACTGGTACAGGACTGAGGGACTTAGATCGCATTTTAAATTAGAAAGGGTGGCTGCAGGGAATTCAGACATGAGGACATTCGCTTTAGGTACTGATTACACAAATGACTGCCCATTCGACCCGGTGCAGACTATGTTGTTTGCCTAGAGAGCTATTTTCGAGAAAACAGAAGGGACAAACTGTACTATAGATGGCTACCGCTTGGGAATTGCCCCAACCTCGCCCCCCACCTGGGATACCTCACTGATGAAACACTGGAGTAAACTGGGATATCATACAATAGGAGACCTGTTCCCAAATGGGAAGTTCCTTACGTTGCAAACATGAAGGGAGGGACATATAGGTATGCCCACGGAAATCCTTCAGTTTTATAGATTAAAAGCTGCTGTGCCAAAATGGTGGGACTGTTACCCATTAGAACCCCTGAGAACATCTTGCTAGTTACCATATCCAATTCCTATGGCTGCCAGAGAATATTGGCCTCCTTAGATGCATGTATATTGGACAAGACCCCTGAAAAGAGAGATAGGGCACATGGAAAATTAGCAGCAGTACTCAAGCTAGATATAACGGATAAGCTGTGGAAGCATGTGTGTTTATTTACTAAACTGGTCTCAATAAATACAAGGTTTGAGCTAATTCAGTACAAGATCCTGCATATGCTACGCTATGCACCACTTTGCCTGACAAAAATATATCCGGACCATGCAGGCTGCTGTCCAAGATGTGGCCATGATGACGTAGTGCACATGCACATGCTGTGGAGTGGCCTTAGATTGGAGCATTTTTGGGAGAAGATCCATGCTATATTGTCAGAAGTTGTGTATAGGCATATGGAGAGATCAGCCATGAGCGTATTGTTCGTGATATGGGAGGAGATTCCAGAGAAACACTCGAGGGTGCTTCTAAACGTAGGGTGCATGCTGATGAAACGCTGCATTCTCAAGAGATGGAAAGACCAACAACCCGCAAATAAGAGTGAATGGTTGAGAGAGCTAATGTGGGTTTATGGGTGTGAGGACACATATTGCAATGCAGCCACTGGCGTCGTGGCCTAGGGCCATTTGGTGTGAATTTCGGACATTCCTTGCCAAAGACTAATTTATGTTTTATATTTAGCTACAGAATGGAGGCTGCCCAATTTGTGGACCTGAACTGTAACGCTATGGTGCAAATGTGCATTAACATTTCAGATGTAATGTTTAACAGGTGCTTGTCAAATTTAAATAAAGTTTATAAAAAATAAAACTGGAGAAAAGACTGGCAGGCACCCATAGAAAATTAGGCGAAAGAATCAGAGAAAAATGCAAGTGCTTACCAACAACCAGCCTCGCCACTTGAAAAAAGGGCTGGCTGGCGTTGCCGGAGGGCGTATGCAAAGGATCCGCCCCAACATGTCTGCATGGGGGGGAAATACTGCTGTGCAAATGAGCAAGCCCCGTCCCAATCGAATGGAGATACCCATGAGTACGGAGGTAATGGGACAGGATGTAGGAGTACGAGAACAAAATCACTCCTTAAGAGGGATTTTATATGCTGCTGTTTTTCTCACAGCAAAGTCCAGCTGCACATGTGTTAGGGCTGGCTCTAGGCCATGGTTTCACCACAGCTCAGATTGAAGCAGGTTCTGAGAGCACCTTCATCATCACTTCAGAAGTACAGTGAAAACTTTGGTAACACAACCTCGGGCAGGGACATGGCTTGCAAAGGGGATGCAAGTGTCAGTGTCATGATCCATGCCAAGGAAGGATACAATAAGGAGAGAAGTAGAAAAACGCGTTTGAGCAGCTGGGAGAAGTAAAGCAAAACCCCTATTGGCATTAAAGAATCACAAGCAATCAGAAGATCATATGAGGAGCTTAGCCACCCATAAGTAGAGGCAACTAGAAATATGATATATGTGGGGGAGCTGTTGTGCAGCCAAGCAAGTTGGCGGCCTTATCGTGTAGCTCCAGCCCCGCAATATCCGTTTATTAAATTAATCCGTTTCTGTCCAACTTTCTGACATTCAAATGCCTGCCACGACCTGGTGAACGCTCCGTCTGTCAGTGTAGAGGTAGTGGTGTTGAATCTGGGTGGACTGAGGGAGAGGTGCCTGCCTGGGGCTGTGGCGCTTCGTGCAACTGGGCCTTGCCTACCACTCTGGAGCTCTCACGTGGGTAGAGGCGGTGGCGAGACGGCGACCCACAGTGGAGAAGGCGGCTGGCGCTTGCCCTTGTTGGAGGTGCTCTCAGTGGTTTGTCAGTGATCGATCCAGAACCAGCAGTGGGTCTCTGACCCCCTCCTTGCCGAGAGTGGATCTCCCGCTAGATGGTCCATGTGCTCCCTTGTTGGGGGAGTCGAGCCTGCGATCGACTGAGCCCTCAAGAGACTTTGGTCGTTGGTGAGCGGCTTGGACTGCGCTCCTTGTTGACTGGCAGCCCGGAACCCTTCATCGCCCTGCAACGAGGCGGCAGAGGAGCCCTGAAAACAGCTGTGTCCGGGGGCTCTCCGTGGGCCAATTACAGGAGAAGGTGCGCCGCAGTGGATATGAATACGCACACTGTGGAACACTGTGGCCCGGTGTGAAGGGAAGACAACTCCTTGCTCCAATAACCGGGTACGGCCCACAACCTTCGACTGGGACCCGCTGCTGTAGCGATGGTCGCGTGGTACAGAGGGCATCTTCCGGAGAGTCTTGCGTGCGACTGTTGCACCTGACCCTGTTGGTGCGGCGTGGCAGCGGGGATTCCATCCGTTGGCCGCGCTGCAGAAGATGCTGCGGTCCCTTGGCTGATTCCCTCCTGCCCGGTGAGGCCGTCCTGTGCCGACGACAGACACTGGCCGCAGCGCAACACAGACTAGCGTGGTGTGATTGTGTGTTCTTCGGTGCTGTGTGCTTCTCCGCCTCGGATGCAGATGTTCTATCTACCAGGCTGAAGGAAAATACACTGAGAAGAATCACTGGGGGCCTGCATGGCGCCACTAGAAGGTCACTGACTCCGGAGTTGCGACTGCCGCCTGTACGGCATCCACACCCCTGCTTGGGTCGGGTTGCTGCACCTGGGGCGGGCTCCCCATTAGACTTCAACGCTTCCCTGCCCTGTCGGAGCGACTACCCCCTCGGACCGTTGGTGTTGACAATCTCCTGCCGCCACAGACATCCGAGGGATTGGCAACTATCTCAAACTGCTCGTCTCCCGCCAGACTGTATTGTTTAATAACGCGACCATAGCACGGTCACTGGGGCCGTGCAGCTCGGGTTTATATTAGCCCATAGTGACTGCAGCGGGGTACCATCACTGAGGCACGGTCGCCCATACATTCCCGCGCCACCGGACATGCACTGGGCCAGTGCCGGTGGGCACAGGACTCTGGAGGTGCTTTTGGGGCAGACTTGCGGTTGAGATCTGGGGCGGCCGCTCGGACTCTGCACGGCTGTCAATCCAAAAGCACGGGTCGTGCTTCTGCTCCTGTGCTTCGCCTTTGCCCAGAGCATTGTACCGTGTCATCACGGCTGCGTCCTGTTGCTGGCACACACACAATCCCGCTAAGTCCCCGGCAGTAGCATAAACATATTCGGGAAGTCTTGCCCCTGGCTGGGGCCTGGACAAAGGGGAAGACTCATTCGACTGCAGAGGGAACATACTTGGCTGCTGGCTGGGGCTCGGGCCAGGGAGCACTGTTGAGTTCTGTTCATAGACGCAGGTCCTATCCGTGATCCTATCAATCGGTCATTCCTGTTGGGGCGTGGTGCGGCGGCAGGGTGCCAGCCTTAGTCCGGCACCGGCCACACTCATCCGATGGTCTTGCTACCTGCATAGGATCACAAATGCAATTTTGATAACGGTCACCGCTCCTCAAATGAGATAGGCCTGGGCTGTTTCCTGCGATATTCAGCACAAAGGTTTGCCTATAAGAAGTCACTGCACAAAATCCACGCACCCTGGGCGACCACTGCCGGACGCTGCATCTCCTCCAGCTATATAGGCCTGGAGGGCCGCTGCAGGGAAACTCAGGGCTGCTGAGGGTGGCGCGTCACGGGCTGGACAATTAAGTCTACTCCACCCAACTCGCCCCTGGTGTATCAACGGTACAGTCAGTGCCCTTTGGCCCCTGGACGGCCCGGTCCCTGAAATATACTTAGTTTGCCCTTTTACTGGTGTTCAGCTGTGAGGCTTCAAGGAAACAATCACCTTTCGAGTATTGCCTGGGATTACATCTGCAATCATGCCCAGAGTGCCGCACGCCGCCGCCTCCCCATGGCCAGACAGCATGACGAAGGGATATGGATCCAAAAAGAAGGGTCCCATGGATACATAGGCTAGCACACCGGCCAGGTGCCCGGATCTTGTGGTGTCCCCTCCTGCGGAGGGGCAGCCATCGTATGCTGGCGCCACCAGAGATGACCAACTGCTCGCCGCAATGCTGAATGGCTCCTTAGTCGTAAATACAAAGCTTGATGACATTGTCCCCACTATTAGCTCACCGAAATCTAAAGTCGAAAAGGAAGGAGCACAAATAACAGAGGTCAAGACGAGGGTGGGCGAATCTGAGGACTTAGAGTCTCGCTCTCGTCGGAACAACGTCTGCATCGTTGGTCTCCCAGAGGTGGCTTGTAAGGACCCAATGGAACCATTCATCGAGAACCTGCTAAAGTCTCTTTTTGATCCCTCCGGATTTTCACAACATTTCTTAGTTGAAAGAATGCATCGTGTCCTGGCCCTTGTCCCCAAGCCCGGTGCCCCCCCTCGCACCACCCTTGTCAGACCGCTAAACTACCGGGACCGAGACTTACTCCTCCATAATGGCACAGAAAAAAGGGTCACTTCGATATGAATCAGCAGACTTACATATATACCCCGATTTTGCTGCTAATGTTCTGTCCAAACGTAAATCATTGTTACGCTCACTTGGTATCCACAGGGACGCCACCCAGCCGGGTTACTCGCTGGTATGCTTCTTAGCTTTGCCCTGATGTGGTCTACTGGGAAGGTTCTGCCTGAAAATACAGGACGACTGTGTTCAAGACTGACCGACTGGGGTAAGTATCCTCCCTCCACCCCGGTATGCTTTAAGTCCCTCTGGCGCCCTCTCCTCACCTTGTGGTAGAATTAGGCGTGCTCTCCGTCCTGCCTTCTTTGCAAGGGCACATTGTTTTTCATGGGCGAGTGCGGTTCAGTTACTTCACTGACGCCGGCCCGTCTGATATTTTTCAGGTAGGTCTTATTGCTGTTCTTTAGTTTTGTTGCTATCCTGCATGCCTTTCTTTGTTTAAAATGTCTCTTTTTTTCTCCCTTAGCTATGCAGAGCTTCAGCGCGGCGAACTGGCTTGGTTGAGCCCCGCTGGTAAATGATGGCGCATTAAGAGCGATATGATGCGGTAAGTAAGCGATATGCGCAGCGCTGCAAAGTCTTGCCTTTGCTAACCTGTGTTTTCCTTCCTTGTAGGTCGTGGTGTTCTTCAGTGCAAGTGGAATATCCGGAGTGGTGCCAGCCGAGAGGCGACCAGCCAGGTAAGCCTTTTGAGCAGTTCGTAATTTGTAAATGTCTCTACAGCTTTCTTTAATGTTGCCTCTATCTTCCTCTTTCAGGTCGTTCTGTCCGGGGGGCGTGCAGATTCGAGGAAGCTGTTCTCAGTAGCTGCGAGTGTTTAAAGATGAAGCCTGCCGGTAATATGCTGCTGCTAATGATGTTCCTTTTGTCTCCTTGCATGTTCTGCTTCTAAGAGGTTCGAGGGAATAGCTGGACACGGTGAGCATCACGTTGCAAGCTGCAAAGTAACACAAAGCATGTTCTGCAGTCAGGGTGTGGTTTATATAGCCCAGGTAAAGTAGTACCAGGGAAAGTAGTTCCAGGCCTGCCACACCCAAAACACTAGACCGCATAGCTTGGTTCTTATGAACCAAGCTATATGGATGCCTCCATGTTGGCTGACAATACAATAAAGTAGTTCCCAAGCACATTGTTGTTCATGGTGTATGAGCCTGGCGCCATAGGCGCCAGGACTGGCCCCATGAGGGCTTTTGAAGAGGATGCCAGGCTCTAGAGGCCAGAGTCCTGACTCCACCTGGCCAATGGGTTTGCAAGAGGGGGTTTTGGGCGAGGGTCGTGACAATCATTCGACCCAGCCAAGAGGTTGCTGCGGATCCGTCAGGTTCAATATGCACTACTCTACCCGACAAAGCTGCGCATACAGCATGGAGGAAGGGCTAATTTCTTGGAGGATCCAGACAAAGCAATTGCGTACATTGAGGCCAAGATCTCCATTCCACTGCAAAGAAGAAACCGTGAGTCCGGAGGGAGCTCCCCCACTGACAGAGACTCAAACAGTATGGATAATGATTGACACCCTCTGGTTGTGCAAGCCCACATTTTTCAGACGTAAATATGGACACAGGTAATTTGTTATGGGGTGTTGGGGGCAAGGAGCCGGTCGGTTGAACAGTTCCACAGGCCGCACACAGCGCTCCCCGTGAGAGTTCAGAATGTTACAATGTAATTTGGGTTTCATCGTCAAGTTGGGGGTGATGATGTGGGAGGGGGGCGGGGTTGAGAGGGGAGGCATCTATAAATGTTTGGACCTTGCAAGGTCGCTGTTTGAAGTTTGTATGTTTAAGTTTCAAAATCTGTGCGGACCACTCCTAAAGTTCATAACACAGTTGCCTACTGTGGCCCTTTGGCTGTGATTGGGACATTATCTTGCATACTTCCAACATGACAGGGAGTGATATTACATTTCTGTCATGGAACATCCATGGCCTTATTCACCCTATTATAGCGTGCGAACTCGTGGCGTATCTAGATAGACAGGCCTCTAGAGTGGCGACGCTGCAAGAGACACACACCTTGGGGCCTGTAAATGACATTTGCCAAATCATGGGGCCCACAGCACACCTACCCTACATACTCCTCACAAGCCTGTGAGGTAATACACCGCTCCATACCGTTTCAAGAGACCAAGCAGAATACTGACCAGGAGGGCAGATTTGTCATTCTGGGGGGAGCTGGCAAGAGTGAACACTGTACAAGTTAACACTTCCAGCCCCAATGTGGATGATTCCCAGTTCTATGGCCTACTACTGGATTTTCTACTTGCGAACCCCCAATCGCAGATAATCTGGGGAGGGGACTTTAACCTTATTCTAGATTGCACGATGGACAGATCCAGAAACACACAGCGGGACTTGAGTGGTGCAGGTCGAATGTGACTACTCACCTGGGTCTAATAGATAGTTGGTGAGCTCGCAATCCCACCTTACGCGAATACACATTCTATTCCACAGTCCACGATGCACACTCAAGGTTAGATTACTGGTTAATACCGGATATACTCATGCCTCAAGAGAAGGAGAGTAAAATACTTCCCCGCACAATTTTGGATCACTCCCCCATTACGCTTACGCTAATGTGGGGTGAACACGCTGCTTCACGTCCACTCTGGCGTATGCCCCCCAATTGCTTAGAAGACCCTACCTTCCTTGAGGCGCTGTACCAAGGGACTGAGGAGTTCTTTCAGAGGAATGACGGGACAGTGCAGTGTTACGGAACAATCTGGGAGGCCTTTAAGGTATGGGTTAGACGAGAGATCCTCTCCATGTCATCTGGGATTTTGAGAGAAACCAGATGCGAACTAAACAGATTAGAAGTCGACCTCAAGAAACTGGAAGTAGACTACGGCACTACGCATAAGCAAGCTCTTCTGGGTTGCATACAAAGGAAATTTGCTGGGATTTTGTGAACTAGCTGATAAGGAGGTTCAGTTGCTCTACTACCCTATACAAGCTAGGAAATATGGTGAGGTTGACAGACCTGGGCGTCAATTGGCACACGCGATTAGAGTTGAAAGGGGGGGGGGGGGGGACATATCTCTGGAATACATAGCCCTTCCGGAGTTACCCTCAATGACCCGAGGGCAGTGAACAACAAATTCCACAGATTCTATGAAGCCCTGTAATCCAACTCTAATGACTGTACGCCTACCGAACTCGGCGCATACCTAGATGAGATCCCACTGACAAAGCTCTCAGTCGAGGCCCAATTGGCCATTAACCAGCCACTAACCTGTCACACTCACCTGGTCTCCACGGGGGCGTGCTCGTGTGTGAAGGATGATGTCTGCACTGGTGTTGTTCTGCTTAATGAGGGCCTGCTTGCGTCTTCCCTTCTGTCTTGCCTCAGGAGATGTTCATCTGCAAGTTGAAACAAGATATTAGCCAACTGTGTGGAGCTGGTTTTGATTTTCACCTCCTTCCGTGTTATCCTTCTTTTTCCCTGGCTCACCTTGACTATTATATGGGTGAGCTCTCCGTCCTGCACACTCTCTGGGAGGGGCGCGGTTACTCTGTAGTTCCTGGATCGAGTTACTTCACTGATACGATGGAGGTTGCTGAAGTGGATGGACCGGAGTAAGCAGGTAAGTCTCTATTCCAATAACTCCATGAAATAGCTGCCTTAAGTCCTTGCATGGAAGATAACTAATGTTCGTTTTCTTGTCTTTCAGGTGCGGCACAAAAGCGGTTTTCGGATGATGGATGACTCTCCTGACAATGATGTGCAGGATTCTTGCCGGTAAGTAGAGCGCTGTGCGAGATGCGCTTATAGTTCGCATTATTTTAGCCTTCTTGTTGTGTGCGACTAACCTGCTTTGTCTTTTCTGTTCGGCAGGTGCAGCACTTTTCCAGGAAGAAGATGGAAGGTCCGACTGACGGTGTCGAGATGCAGTGCAATGCAGAATGATGGAGAACTGCTCGCTGGAGTTCCTGGAGGAGGCCGAGTCAGGTGCGTCGCTACCCAGGAGGGTACCTTCTGTTCTGATCTTCTACAGATTCGGCGGTCCTTTGACAAGCGTAAAGGCGAGGCCCGGATGTTCTGCAGGTAAGGCCTTCAATGCGTGAATAACTCTTGTTCTTCTATTTTCACAGGTGCCGATGGATAGAAGACTATGGATGGGCGTGGCAGAAAGGATGCAAGAACTGACACGGTGAGTGTTACGCTGCAGGAGTGCAGATTAACGCGAAGCGTGTTCAGTTTGCAAGGTGCGGTTTAAATAGCCTTGCAAGTAGTTCCAGGAAAATAGTCCCCTTCATCTTATCCTGTCTCTCTGGTAAAGTAGTCCCAATCCACACCCTGTACTGAATGGGCTCAGCATCTCAGAGCCAAATAAATGCACCATGTATTTAACACTTACCATGAGCCTGGCGCCAGCGGCGCCAGGACTGAACCCAGGTGAGCCTAGCTGGGGCCTGGGAAGTCCCAAAGGCTTGCGGGTTTCAGGGTTTTGGGGGCATGTACCATGACAACCACTGACGAGATACTAGAAGTCATAAAATCGCTCCCAGCTGGTAAGGCCATTGGCCAGGATGGTCTTGGCGCTGAGCTGTATAAAGAATTAGGCCTCATTCTTGCCCCCAACTTTCTACGAATATGGGAAGAATCACTACAAACTGGCAGGCTTCCTTCATCCCTCTCTGAGGCTGTGATTACTATAATGTTGAAACCCAATAGACCAGCTGCCAAGATGGGATCATATAGACCACTATCCCTGATAAATTCTGATACAAAAATATTTGCCAAGCTTCTGGCTACCAGATTCTTACCACATATGACAAAGTTAGTACACCCATATCAATCAGGATTCATTCCTGGGCGTTCGACAGCATTCAACTCACAACGGCTGTTTGGTATTATTTCCCAACTGAACCCGAGGGCACAAGCAGTGGCGGTATCACACGACGCTGAGAAAGCTTTAAACTCAGTGTTGTGGCAATTTCTGTTCTCGGTACTGCGCCGCATGGGCCTGGGGGAATTCTACATACAATGTGTTTCTTTACTTTACGCCTCCCCAGCGGCCAGAGTCTGCATCAGGAGCACACTTTCCCCGATGTTCCTGCTTGGTCATGGCACAAGGCAGGGGTTCCCCTTATCCCTGTTGCTCTTCGATCTCACCAGAGAATCGCTCGTGTGTATTATGCGTCTCATGCATTTGCACTAGGGGTGACGGGACCGACCCACATAATTTCACTATATGCGGACGACTCGTTAATATACATCAGTAACCCTGCCACAAACCTGGTCCCAATTCCAAAGGAAGTCCATACTTTCTCTCATTATTCAGACTACCATGTCAATGAATCGAAATCTGAGTTGTTCCCTCTGAACAAGACCACCTCTCCCCATCCAGATCTGGCTGGGTACCGCTGGGCTCATGATAAAATAAAATACTTGGGCATAACAGTCACACGCCAACAGCGCTCCTTACTGAATGAAAATCGTGAAAAATATATGATTACATTAAATGACAAATTGAACGTGTGGACTAGGATCCCCATCTCACTGTATTGCAGATTGTCCCTATTAAAAATGGTGCTGGTTCCTAAACTACTGTATTACTTTTCTAATATACCCGCTTGGCCGGCACGTGCATTCTTCGAAAAACTGAAGACTTTGACAAAACGGTTCGCTTGGGCTGCTGGCTCACCTCGTATGAACTGGGATGCTATGACCAGGCCAATACGAACAGGAGGAACTGCAGGCCCCGGATTTTGAAGGATATTATGAAGTCGCCCAGGCACAATATGCCGGGCACTGGTACTCCCCATATGATTGCCCGCGACATACGGCCTTAGAAGAATACAGTGCCGGCCCGGCCAGCACTCGCACCATTGTCCTTGCGAAATACCATGCCGACACCTGCACGTTCGACCCGGTCCGTACGACAGTAAATACCTGGGCCAGGATCTTTCAAAGGGTTGGCGTTACTGAGCCCTACGTGGAGGCGATCCATCTATGGAACTGTCCAGGCCTCGCCCCTACCTACGACAAAGCTATACAGGGAGGGTGGGACCGCGAGCATACCCTGACGCTGCATGACTTATTTCCCGAGGACTCCTTTGTCTCATATGTGGATTTCTCTGCAAAACTGGGCTCTAGTTCCATTAAAGCATTGCAGTACTACAGAATGAGAGTGGCATTCAAGGGACGCTGGCCATCGTTAAAATGAACCAGAAGAATGCAAGGTGCTGGGCATGGTAGTAAGAGGCGGGAGCCCCAGGGTCCTAGGCTCTAGATTATATAAGAAATGCCAGGACGTCTTGACTCACCCACAACAGGCCAGAGTGTGGTGGGAAATGGATCTGGGCCTCCAGGTGGATGACGTACAGTGGACCCGCTGGGGCCGGCTGATTAAAGAGGTGTCCCTCAATGCCTGACACAGGCTTATTCAATTTAAAATACTTAATAGGCTACACTATACCCCTGCGAAAATGGCAAAGTTCGCCCATACGGTGAACAGCAGCTGCGTCAAATGTAATGCGATAGTTGCCGACACACACCACATGTATTGGGATTGTCCCCTGATAACCCGATTCTGGCAGGGGTTTGCCGACACACTCCAGGAGCGCACAGGTGTTCCCCCTGCGCTCTTCCCTCCAAAATACCTGTTTGGTGATATAGGTAAAATTGCTGTTAAGCTAAGACGCCTCTTCAACTTGGGCTGCCTTGTGGCCAAAAAATTTATATTGGTTCGATGGAAATCTGGACGCGCACCAGGCATTGAAATGTGGATCAAGGAAATTACATAGGCTAATGAATGCGAAGAGGCCTATTTTGCAATGGTCCCATCAAGCTGCAGGCCCAAGGACATTTGGGAATCCTTCAACGAATATTTGCGCAAATTGAAATCTACCTGATGTAGGAAACGAAACTGTAAATGCAAGATACGTTGTTGATTGTCATGTTGGTGAATGCAAATACTATACCTGTATGCAACTGCTTAAACTGTAACAGTACAAGCTGTATGACTCTATGGAATGTGTTCTGAACTATGTTAAAATAAATCTTTTAAAAATATATATATACGAGATATGTAGAGTAATGTGTAAAATTAATTGAAAGATGCATTGTCCTCAGAGAGGTGTACAAATGACATACTTCTGTCTATCCAAATCAATCCAAAGAAAATAGCCATAAACAACATTCCACAATGGTCACCTTTCAATAGAACATTACAAAAATGAAAAAAACAATATTTGTATTGCACTTACCTTGAAGAAAATAAGCCAATGGAGACCTGTGCCCACAGTAACAATGAAGAACACATTGGCAAGGTCACCAGCATAAAACATCAGGAATTTTACAAATGCCTGCAATGAAAAAAAATCAATTCTGTTGTACAAGTCAATAGTGTCAGAAATAAGGTTGGAAACATTCAGAGTAACATGGAAAGAGGTCAGAAAAGGACAAGCCCATGAAATGGTTGCATGCTCTGTACAATTAGTAATATGATGTATTCGTAATAACGGCTCTACCAAGATGTCCAACAAGCAAACGCAGCTCATGTCTGCAGTTGAAAAGGAGTCAACAGGTGCTATAGATTGTCAACAATGGAAAATATCTACTAAACTAAAAAAGGTAGATCAAGTTATCTGGTGTGCGCTTCTTCCAGTCTCAATCCCAGCTTGACAAAGCATTATAATGCCCTGCACCTTTTTCATATTTACTATTTGTAGTCCATTTGTGTCAGCTGAAGTACGTGTTCCCACTTATTCGGAGACAAGAACGTTTTAACTCTGTTCACTTAATATTTTAGGTAGCATTTCGAAAGAGCGATGCCCATCATTCGTATGACATCTTGATGTTGATGGCTGCCTGTTTGAGTGGGCAAATAAGCTCTATCAAAGGGGGTTCCCTCAAGGATCATTCCTGTGGTTTTGGGGATTGGTGTGCAGAGTTTCTGATTCCCCGACACAAGAGATTGCCTGAGGAGTATGGTATGTTGGCTCACTGTGATCAGGATTTGTGACACCTTCTCAGATGCCTTGATGCCAGTGTAACTTATGGTCAGTGTCTCACCTTTCATCGTGATTCGAGTGCAGTGTTCTGTGACATTGCAAACAGGTGTAAGTGTATGTCCTTTCAAGGATGTGCTTGTTCCTCAAGACCCTGGAGTAGTAGATGAACATGGCCTGTTGCCTCAATATAACCAGGTTTCGTGACACTTTCACCAGGCCTGGGTGTCAGTATTGGTGAGAGTTGTTTGTCAGAATGGTCAGGTATCAAACCCTACTTCCATTTGTGGTATATGCGAGGGGTCAGCAATGCGCGGCGGACAACTGTTTGAAGATCTTTCAAAATATGCCATTTTATTTTAAAAGAAAATGTATCAAAATGCCTCACTTTCCCTACTCTGTTGAGGAATTCACTGCCTATTATAAAAGCTAAGCGAACACATTTACACAGGATACCTGGCCTTCACACTAAACAACAAAACACATAAATAAAAGGTATGGCAATTCAATAGAACATAAAATTATAAATTACTCACCGTAGTGACCAACATACTCCTAGTCCATAGTCCCATTTCCTCCATACTGTATGGGCGCTAGGGACGGGAAACAGAACTTTTTTGACCAAAAAAAATAATCTTCCCCTTTAAATTTAGATGCGCGTGGGGACGGGTGCCCGCCCCCGGGCACATGCGCTTCCCTGACTCTGCCCACCGGTGCCACTCCTCAGTCCTAATGAATTTTTTTTTTTTTTAAGGTGGAGGATGGTGGGATTTATGGAAGAAAGGGCACTATGGACTAGGAATATGTTAGTCACTACGGTGACTAACTTATTACTCCTACGCCCCGTCCCCTCTCCTCCATACTGTATGGGCGACTACAACAGAATGAAGCCCTGGGGAGGAGAGTTGCTCCTCTAGGTGAACAGGTTTCTGAAAACTGCCTGGCCAAATGCTGGTTCTGATCTGGCACTGGCGTCCAAGCAATAGTGCTTGCAAAAGGCCGATGGAGAAGTCCAAGTAGCCTCCTTGCTGATTGTCTGCCATGGCACGTGCTTTTGGAAAGCCACAACCGTGGCTTTGGCTCTGATTGTATGGGCATGCATGTTTGCTGGGAGGGTCATGTGTTGCCCCTCATAAGCTTCCTTGATGGCCTTACGCATCCGCCTAGCTATTGACGCCTTGGATGCTTGGCCGCCTGGTTTTGATCCACTGAAAATGACAAACAGGGCATCCAATTTGCAGAAGGTCTGACTAGTCCTGTCTAGGTAGAATCTAAGGGCATGTCTGACATCCAGACAGTGCTAAACTTTCTCTGCCTCATCCTTCAGATTCGAAAAGAAGGTAGGGAGTACCATCTCTTTGTTAAGGTGAAAAGATGACATGACCTATGGGAGGAATGACGGGTGCGTCGTTAGCACCACTTTGTCCCAGTGGAATGTTGTATATGTTTCTGAAGCCACCTGGGCCTGGATCTCACTGATTCTGCACGCTGAAGTGAGGCCAACCAAGAGGGGAGTTTTAATGGTAACGATGTCCACTGATACCATGGGCTCGAAGGGCTTTTGGGCCAGGGCGCCCAGGACCATGTTGAGGTCCTAGACCGGGTGTAGTCGCTTGACTGGAGGATCCAATCTGGTCAGGGCAGCTAGATGTTTCTGGACCACTGGACTCGAGGAGAAGAGGTTATCTCTGGAGTTTCTATAAGCCCCAATGGCCACCAGATAAGTAAGGCAGGTGTCTACCTGCACACCTGAATGCGCCAAGTGTGCTGAAAATGACAAGACATTGTCTAATGTGCATGCCAGACAGTCTATCTCTTTTGCCTTGGCCCAGTGACAGAACCTGGTCCATTTGCTCCTGTATGGACTCCTAGTGGAGCTGCTTCTAGCCCCCTGAATGTCCACGTTGTGCTGTGACAAGTATAGATGCCTCAGGGTTATGTGCTCAGGAACCAAGCTGATAGGGCTAACCACAGTGTCACCCTGCTGGGATAATAAGGGCACTGGACCCATTGTGAGGAGGACTGGAGGTTGATCCGACAGTTGGAGGAGCTTTGAGAACCAAGGTCTGGCCGGCCACCCGGGTGCAATCAAGATGAGGCAAAGCCGCTGCGACTCCTTGACCTTGCAAATGACCCTGTGCATCAACGGGGTCGGAGGGAAAGTGTATGCCCACATGTCGTTCCAGTGAATCTGCAACGCCTCCCCCAGTGAGCCTCTGCCCTGTCTCATCCAGGAGAACAAAAAGGGGGGCTCCAACCACATGTACATTTGTTGGCATTACATTTCTGTTAAGATGCCTATGTTGTTTTGTTAATTCTGTTTCATTAAAGTGCTTCAAATAGTAAGCCAAGTATCCTTATCGAGGAGACATTTTACTGCAGAGTAAATCAGATGTCTTAAATTACTGCTTTATTGTAGTCGCAGTCATTTTATTAATTTTTTTTGATTTTTCTTAATACAAGTCGTAATCTACAACAATAATCATACAAAAATAAATGCAGTATAGAAGATAACCAATTTCAAAATCATTGGTGGGTTAGTACTGTCTATGTGCTACAAAGTCACATCATAACATGCAAGAAAAAAATATTTAGAAATATTTGTTGTACACAAATGGGTTTCAACAACCAAAAGAACCATCAATTGCCTGACAAAATCAAACAATCAACCCAAGTCATTATTTGTTCGGTATTTGTTTCCTCGTATTTTTCAAAGAGAAAAGGCATCTCAAAGTTTTTGAAGGCTGAAATACCAAGTGTGTTGGTCCAGTAGTTTAGAAAACGAATTAGTTGCTTTAATGTACTAGAAGGACCAACTCTAAAAAAGAGGGTAAGGGAGAAATAAATTCAACAGAGGACCAAAAACCATTGGTCTACGCCAGGAAGAGGAGCCCCCTTAGAAGTTGGTATGGACAGTGAAGCAAACTCAGGGCTCTGTCCAAGGGCGTTTTGGCTGCTTGTTGGTGAGCCTTTGTCTTGGCCTCTGGATTTTGTCTCTCTGGAAGGGTCAGGTAGAGAGGGGTAACAAAGGAAAGAAAAGAAGAGAGAGGGAAAATAGGTGAGACCTATAATTAGTCTCTCAAACCTTTTAAAAAAACAAATGCTATATACAATAATAAAAAATTCCTGCCTGGCGCAAGGCCATGGCAGAGGATACTTGCATCTTAACAAGATTAAAGTACAAAATCAGCCGTAGTCTGATCTGTTTGTGTGGAACTGGGCAGAGGCTGACCTGTGGGGTGGGTCCCGGAGGGCACAGCTGGGATAAGAGAGGTGTCCTGGAGTCACGTCCTTCAGGTATTGCGAGACAGGAAGGGGCTGCTTCTGTCTGGATTCTGCAAGGCTGGGGTGTGTCTTAGAATTTAGAAAAGGCTCTTAGCCGTTCACTAGGGCTATAAAGAGACAGGACAGACAAATAGACTCTTTGTAAATGGTTGTGCAGACAGTAGGCTGGCATGTGCAGTGTAGAAGGGTGGTAAAGGACCATACCTGCACTGCAGGTTGCAAAGGTCAAGCCTGGCCAGCGGTATGGATAGCTGGAAACAAAGACGTCCCCTGGGACTAGTCTCGGGGACGTAGAGCCCTGGTAGTCGGACTCGTAGCTGTTGGCAAAAGAGTGGGGTGGGGGGAAAAGGAGAGAGAAATAGGGAGGGAAATAGAGAGGAATCATAGTTAAATCTCGAGTGGGTGGTCAAATTCGTTCGTATCTGGACACAAAACTAACAAGGAGGCAGCTGTGCCGACACTTGCTGCTTACCTCGGTCCAGTTCGAGCCCTGTTCGGCGAGCAAAATGCTCGGGGCTAGATCATGCAGGGTTGGTGTGGACGTGGTGCCCTGAGATTGCCAAAATTGAGCTGTGCTGCAGTCTGTACTGGGAGCATGCGCGGGGAGCTAGTTGTAGTACTTTCACGCATGTGCATAGAGAGGGTGTCTTGCTGGTTGGGGTAGCAACACGAGTGGGACCGCTCCTGTTGCTCGAGGTTCGGGCAGCCAAACAATGCTGCGCGAAGGGCTAACCACTGGAGGTTGATCCACCATGGCGCAATCAGGATGAGGCGAAGCCGCTGCGACTCCTTGACCTTGCAAATGACTCTGTGTATCAATGGGGTCGGAGGGTAAGTGTATGCCCACATGTCGTTTCAGTGAATATGCAACGCCTCCCCCAGTGAGCCTCTGCCCTGTCCCATCCAGGAAGCATAATGGTGACCTCTCCTGTTGCTCCAGGCGGCAAATGGGTCCACCTGAGGATGTCCCCATTCTTTGAAAATCTCCCTCAGGACCGTCTTGCTCAACTGCCATTCATAGTTGTCGATCCCCCAACCTGTCCGCCTCCAGGTTCGACTCCCACCGGGAGGTGGACAGCTGATCGTTAGATGTTGTGCGACAGTGTTCACTCCCATATGTCGATGGACAACCTGCAAAGAGCAGACAACCTGGTACCCCCTTGCTTGTTGATGTAATACATGCAGGTGGAGCTGTCTGTTTGAATGCAGACTTGCCTGTTGGCGACCATCGGTAGGAAAGCTTTGAGGGGAAGACAGATGGCCATCATCTTGAGCTTATTCATGTGATCTAGCTGCTCCTGCATTGACCAAAGTCTGTGGACACGGATTGTCCTGGGTAACGCCCCATCCTTTCAAGACCAGTCCGTGGCAATGGTGACTGCCGTGCGCTGGACTCCCTCGGGAGACTCTACTCGTATTAGACAGTCATCAAGGTATGGGTAAAGGTGGTGGCCCTGCGCTCTAAGCAGGGCTGCTACAGCGTCCATTAACCTTGTAAAGACCCCCAGGGCCAAATTGAGGCCAAATGGGAGGCCCTTGTATTGGAAAAGAAAGCCCATGATTCTGAACTGGAGGAAGGAACAATGGGGCTCCCAAATCGGTACATGCAGGTAAGCATCTTTCAGATCCAGGGAGTACATCCAGTCTCCCCCATACAGTGCCTCAGCAATGAGTGCTAGTGTAACCATCTTGAGCTTTTGAAGGGGTAGGGAAAGGTTCAAGGTTGAAAGGTCTAGTACAACTCTCAGGCCGGCCTGGTTCTTTTTCTGTATGGCAAAGATACAGGAATAGAAGCATATGCCTCGCTGTGAGGCTGGAACCTCCCCCACCGCCTGACTTGCCATGAGCGAGCGGATATCCGCCAGAAGAGTTGCTGTCCCAATCTCAGGGAATGCGGGGTGAAGGGAAGAGGAAATGGAGGTATTGTCAGGCGGAAGCCCATGGAAACCACTGAGAGAATCCATGGGTCCGCCAACCTTGTCCGTCAGGAATGAATGTGAAGGACAAGCCTGCCCCCCACCAGAGAACTGTGGGTCTGGAAGGCACGGTTACTGTTTCTTTCCTTCTGAGGCTGGTAACTGGGAGGAGAACTGGAAGAACCCCTTGTGTAACGATTTGTGCTGCTTGCTTCGGTGCTGGCAGGGGGACCTGTCCGGCTGCCTAGAACTGCGTTCCGGAAAGCCCCTGAAGCCACCAAAGGTACGACCTCTGTCAGAGCGTGGGTGACTCTGGCTGTAGGGCTTGGCCGCAGACTTAGTTAGGATTGAGCAAGACTTAGCTGTTTGGGAGCCGTTTTTCTTTTTTATCAAGCTCCTTGTCTGTAGTTGAATGAAACAAGCCCCCCCCCTTGAATAGCAGGTGGAGAATGCGTTCCTGTTGCCTTAAGCCAAGCTGTCCTCCTCGTGTCAGTGGCAACACAGGTAGCCCTGCCTGCAGTGCCTATATGTGCCACTGTCAACTCCATGATGTTCTGGGCTACTATTTTAGCCTCTGCAAGGCCTGCCTTGAATATCGCCTGACTGTGGGCCGGAAGCTCAGGAAGGAACTCTGTAATCTCCTGCAATAGCTTTTGGTTTACTGCGGCTAGCATAGCGTCCGTATTAGCCTGCGGCAAGTGTAGCGTAGCATTAGAGTATATCTTTTTGCCAAAGGCCTCTGAGTTTTTCTTCCTTGCCTAAGAGGACCGAAGTAGGTGTAGCCGTGGAGGATTGTGGCTTAAGAGTACACATAGATGCCACTGCTATAACCGAAGAGTGAGGTTGCGGGTGCACCGACAGTACGAGAGCGTCCCCCTCTGCATGCAGATATTTAGCATCCAGGCACTTATTTGTAGGCTGCGTAGAGTTTGGTTTTACCCAGCCCTTCCTTGCCAATGACTCAACATCCTTCTGTAATGGGATACTGTTTTCGTGATTGACAGGATGGTAAGGACCTCAGCCAAGACCCCTGCATCTTGTTGCTCAGCCTGCGACAGCAGGATCCCCCCAAGTATCCCGCCACACCTGCCAGTCTTTCATGGAAAGCCCTAGCTGAAGAGTTTTCTAGATCTTCCTCATCTGGGGTGCACCGCGGGTGGAGCCGCCCTGATGATCTGTGCCTGGGGTATAGCGGGAACCTGGATCACAGTGGTATCTGTGTATGAACCACTGCAGGTGGTTGACTGGGTGCCATAAGGAGCATGTCTTGGATGACCCCCCCCAAGTATGGTCCCCATTTGAGGTGACCACATGAGGAACTTCTCGAAGAACCTGTCCTTGCATGCTGGCGTAGAGCTTACTTGCATGGGTACATGTCCCTGGACTTGCACCTGTTTAGCTCTAATCGCCCCCTATCTTGGGTAGCTGGGGTCTGTGTATCGCCCCTGCGTGGAAACATTTGGGTTTGCAGTAGACCAAGTGACCGGTGTAGTCCAATCACACACTGATGGGCGTTCCGATGCCTGCGCACTGAAATGGAGAGGTTCAGGATGCACCTCCATTTTGTCTGGCCTGGAGGCCATTTTGTCTTGTACCGCGCCACATTCTTGCTGCATGACAATTGTCGTACTGGGATCAGTCTCCGCCTGCTTGCTTGACTGCAAAGGCTCAGACCTTCCCTGCACCTGAGGCAAGGGACCTGGGAGGCAGAGTGCCCTTGGCAATGACGCCGGTAGTGCTGGAACTACATTTAGGCGCCCCGTCAGGTTTACGCCCGGTGTTCGAGCTAAGCCCCTCGGGGAGATCCCTGGTAGCAGAGCTTTGTGGCCCGTCGGCTGCTGGACTGGGTGGATCCTTCTACCCCTCAGCCGTGTGGCCGGTA
Source organism: Ambystoma mexicanum (assembly GCF_040938575.1). Classification (NCBI taxonomy): domain Eukaryota; kingdom Metazoa; phylum Chordata; class Amphibia; order Caudata; family Ambystomatidae; genus Ambystoma; species Ambystoma mexicanum. Next base: position 871,239,443 of record NC_090933.1, on the reverse strand, counting down.
GCTCGTAGAGCTTCGGTGCCCATGCTGGTAGAAGGGCCTAGAAGGCCCTTCCCGCTTGGAAAGTTCCCAGGGAAGGAGTCGACCCTGCGGTGTGCAGAGGAGAACAGTGCACCTACCTTTTTACGACCTCGAGAAGTGCTTCCTCATCCTGGCCAAGCGGTTCTTCAGCGAGCGCAGGGTGAGCGCATTGCACGCCGAGCAACCGTGGTCCTCACAAGGCACCGGAGGCAGAGCGTGTGTGGATCCGAAGTGGGAAAGGAACCCTTACAGGCCGCACACCTGCTGAATCCAACCGCTATCAACATGTGCCGGGGAGAAGCGTGGCACTGAAGGAAAGAGTACTTAGACTCTGAATGAAATTAGCTATATGGAAAGAAAGGTAGAAAAAAATCATTGGGCCTCATTATGAGCTTGCCGGTCCGGTAACAACGGTACCGAAAAGCTTGCTGGTACTGTTGTAATCGGACCGGCAAACTACCTGCTCTGACCTGGCAGGCGGACCGGCACCCGCGAGCAATGGGCAATTACCAGGTCCAGCGTGGCCAGAATGCCCCGGTAATTGCCCATTGCCGGTAATGTCATGACTTGGTGGCAGCCATTCCGGTATTTACGGGCACGGCTACCGCCATTGTCATAATGAGGCTCAGTGTCTTGGGAGTATAGCTCAGGGGCAACAAGCTCGCCTTGGAAGCAAAATGACACGGAGCACCACAGGTTTGATCCCCGGGTCCGTGCTTAGAAACTTCTTGGTATTAAGCGCGTTATAAATAACCTATAATATCATATCTGTGGGGAAGTCGTAGCATGGTATTATGAGTAAAAGATAAGGCTTCAACCACAGCCTAAGGTGAAAGAGGTCGGCTCCTGTAGACGCGGTAAAGAGGATGGGCAGTGGTGCCGGTGGGCGGAGTCAGGGGAATGCAGGCTCCCAGGGCCACGCCCCTGCACGCATCTAAATTTAAAGGGGAAGATCATTTATTCTGGTGAAAAAGGTTCTGTTTCCCATCCTTAGCAAGGGACGCCCATACAGTATGGAGGAAAGGGGCTGGGACGTAGGAGTACAATATGCACATTTCCTAAATGACCTTCTGAAGTCGTGGGAGATTTCCCTTCTCCAGGATTTAAAGTCACTTTATAAAAATGTTCAACCTTGAAAAAGACAGGTCCTAACTCTGTAAAGTTAAAGCAAAAGTTCATCAACAAAAAGTTCCAGTTATTATCTCCTCCTTTTAACAAAAGTTCTACTCCTCCTTTTGTGTGAAGTTTTCCACTTTTTCCTTCAAGCTAAATAGCCCCATTGGTATTCCTGGCCACGATGCTTTGTCAATCCCACAGGAAGATTTGCCACAGTTCAAAAGAAAATACAGTATCCACACTGTTAATAGTACACAGTCCTTGATTAACAGTTACAATTCTTTAAATATGGTTGTAACAGTTAACATGGTATATTTGTCGGAATGACTTCTTAATACTGCTGCTTCTACTTCAACCACTATATTTGTTCTTATTTTTACAATGAGAAAGGTCACCTTTGTTCCATAGTAGTTCACATTGGTTTCGACAACTGCAATGTATCATCTACTGACAATCAAATGTACCTTGGGAAATACTTTGTACTACTGCCACAACTTCAATGACTTTTAGACAGCCTGATAAAATAGCTTGGACAATTCTTCAACCTCCTCAGGTAGGCTAGGCACTCTTCCTTCAAACTGTTTTCTTTAAAGGGGTAGCCTCTTAGCCTCTCTTGTATAACTGTCAACAATAGTAACCTGAGTTCGCCTTCAAGGCTCCCTTCTCTCTGGCCTCCACAGTTGGGGGCATTACAGGTTCAGTCTACTTTAAAATGTTCTTCACAGGCAGCCAATTCTCCTTCCCCAACTTTACCTGCACCTTGCTGACAGCCTTCCGACCAACACTTACCCAGAAGCCTTGGTACCCCCTCTTTCAGCCTCAGTTAACAGTTGTATACTTGTTGGTGTATGCCAATTAACTTCACATTATTGCTATTTTGCTTTAAACTCTGAGAAAGTTTCAGCTTCACACCTAATATAGGGTACCTCTTGGCTTTAGCCAATGCTTGTTCTCTTCATTTATTTTTTTATACTCTTGTGAATGAAAGGTATGTCACTTATATACAAAGTATAATGCTCAGTCTTTCAGGAGAAACCACAGTTAGGTCCACACAACCACTCTTTGATGTAATTTTCTAGCTTTAAAGGTGGTTGTGAAATTGTATTCCCATAGAAGCAAAGGATTCAGGGTTCCTTGGGGAATCACAATAAGGCACACACCATTCATTAACGTAGTTTTCCAAAGATAAAGATTGTAACTTTGAAATGGTCACTGTTAAGTGTTCTGTAATGGTCTTTGCAGTGTTCCCTTTTATTAACTAGGGGCACACAACCACTTCTTGAACATCAATAGGCTTTCGTAAAAAGAACAATGGGCTGTGACAGTGTTAGCTTCCTACGTGAGCAAGAAGCCTTTTCTTCAATACGTATGTTACATTTCCATAGTTTAAATGATCTTTAATACAGCGGTCCACTTCTATGCATTGAAAATCATATGCGAGTGGCAGAGGAGCTGGTTCCTGCTACGGGCAAGGCTTGCCCAATGCTCTAGAACACTGTGCTTCACTCACTGGCTTCTGAAGCATTTTCTCCGCGGGTCACAATGTTTTCCCCACTTCTGCTACAACTTCTACTGCTTCTAGCTTGCTGGGTACCCACACCCTTGCCCAGAACGGGTGTCTCTGGGAGGGGCCACACGTCTTGGGAGTTTCCTTTACTCCCGAGACCCTCGACTTGGCAATTACTTATTGCCCCAGTGTTTGACACAGAAATCAGGTTCACATGGGGAAAACTGTTTCTCCGGCGTGTCTAGCGCTGCGCAGCCTCTGCACTTTAGAGTTTGGTAGGACAGGACTCTCAGAACACGCAGGTGAAATCTGATGTCTCCTCGTTCCGGCTTCCCTCTTGCTCGCCCACTTCTGCTTGGTTTGCTAGCCTTGTTTCTTCCTGTAATACTGTAAAGATCTGACATATATGAAAGTGCACAGCAAAGGACTGGGCACTAACCTTGTTCGATGCAGCCTGAGATGTAGCGAGAATCCGCCTGGTTGCCCTGTGCCGTCCCGCTATGTATAGCCAGGAAGGAACAGGGTTTCCACGGAAACCCTCTGGGGAATAAAACTCTGATGTCTTCTGCGGATGTACCCTGGAGTTCTGCCTTTCCTAGTCCAGGTCGTCGGTGAAATGGGAGTCAGTGTTTGCTGAAGTGAGGTAGGCTGCCTGTGTGCAGGTTACTGTGAAATAAAGCATCTTTGTTAGCCAGGACACAAATTCTCTTCTCAATAACAATGCTTCCACTACCTACCTAAGGCTCCTAAGTACTTCCAAATGCTGTCTGCAGCAAAGTGTTGATCTGGTCGACTTTCGATGACTAAAAGAGGGGTTAGAAGGTAAGGATAGAGATGTAAGTGAATGCATGGAAGGGTCCGAAAGTAAAGCGTTCTCCGTATTTCTGGAGCGGCCGTCTTACCCCTTTGATTAGGATATTCTTGTTCAGAAGAAAACGTGAAGGAGGTTTGTAAGACGGGTTCATGTACGATGACTAGCTTGTCTGTTTGCTGCATAAGACTAGATCTGTACTCTTTCAGAAGCAAGTAGATCTATTGGTTGCTAGTAGCGAAAGGAAACAGAAGTCTGATAAGAACACTGATATCGAGTGATTACCTAGGATACGTAGAAGCTAACTCCTTAACCAGAGAAGCAGCTTCAGAGAAGACGTGTGATAATGAAGGCCGTAGGGACAGCGGGGTACAAGAGAACTGGAAGGTAAAGTTAGATTACTCTGAGGAAAGTAGGAAAGGCGTAAGCATGTGAGAAAAATCTGAATAACGAACCTACGAAGCGCTTGCTTGCCAGAGAAGCTACGAGACTATCTGCAGGCTGTGGCTCTGTTTCAGTCCCGGCCGACACAGGGGGAGAGCCCGACAGACACCATGCCAGAAAGAAACTCACACGCCTCCAACGTTGCCATAGGCACCAGCGCTTACATTGATTCATGACACTTCCTTCTGCTTCCACTGCCACAGCCTGCACTCCAGCCAACGTTCCAGCTCCTTTCACTCCTTCCTTTCTCTCCCTTAGGGGGCATTTTATGCCTGCCAAGTTCAGTGATAATTTTCAGGTGTGGGCTATTGGCCTCAATCGCCCGACTACTGCAATGGCTACTAGGCTTAATTGCCTGACTTTGACAACTGCATGCCTCCTCAGCCCTCTTCGTCTGAGTCCCTCTAGGATTCTGGGACTTGTAGTTTCTTTCCACAAAGTTAGGTTTTAGCATATTTAAATTATTTGTAAGGGTAGGTTTAACTCCCTTAAAGTTATTAAGAGAGGGGCTATGAATATTAGCCTTTACAGAGGAAGCTAGTTTATTGAAGACAACATTTCCACATTCCTTTTTTTTTTTTAAACTTTCTTTATTGATTTTCAACAGATTGATAGACCACAAACATATCAGGTACTGCATATACATTACACGTCCATAACTTCCCCCATACCACCCTCCACCCCTACCCCACCCCCCAAGACTCCAATCAACTCCACTGTTCAATATCAAGCCAGTTCAGAGGTCAGGGCTGGCCGATCAACTGAGGGGTCATCCACCGCTCCAAGGTGGAGTAATGGCACGGTCAGCGACACCCAGCGATGTAATTCCTCACTGGAGTCCAGCCTCTGTTCGTGGATAGCGGTTTCCCACGCTCCGGTCTCGGCTGCCATCCACTTGGTGAGGTCGTTCCACCATTGTGCTTCAATCGGGCCTCTGGGGCTCTTCCAACACATGGCTATGCGTCTTTTAGCCGTGATATAAATTAAGTCTTTGAGTCTATTTAGGGGTTTGTTTTTGCGATCACGGCTGCACCTCCCCAGGATGCAGGCCACAGGGCTATGTACGTCCAGTTCAATGTCTGCTTTTGCCACCCTTCCCCGCACCTGTATCCAAAAGGAGCGTATCGCTGGGCAACCCCAGAACATGTGAGTCATTCCCGCCTTCGGCTCATTGCATTTAGGGCATAGCTGGATGGCTGCGCCCTTGAAAGACGATATAGTTTCCGGAGTTAGGTAAGCCCTGTTGGTAATGTATAGTTGGATAAGTTGCAGGCGGGCGTTTCTGGAGATTTTCTTGTGATAGAGGGTTACTCCTTCCCATTCCTTGTCGTCAAATTCCCGGCCCAGTTCGTGTTCCCACTTCCCTCTGCTCCTGAGCTCATTCCTGGTCGTGCCTAACATTAAGGCTTCGTAGAGCCGTGAGGTCTCGTGGCCCCCCTCGGCGGTGTTCAACATAGTCTCAATAATCTCGTCCTCCGCTGCAAGAATGGTCGCCACCGGCCATCTGTCTTTCATGGCCTGGATCACTGCTCTGTGGAGCAGAAATTGTCCTGTAGGTAGCTCCGAGGACTCGCTCAGGTCGGAGAACGCTAGGATTACCCGATCCTGAACCAGGTCTCCGAGGGTGGCCACCCCGCAGGGTTCCCACTGTGCTCGCGTTTCCAGTTGTCCCCACGGGCGATGGGTCATGAGAGCTGCTATGGGGATCTGTGGGGAGTACGGATCAGGGGACCCCAACGTTCTGCAAGCCCTTCTCCAGAGCCGAGTTCCGAGCTGTACCAGATAAGGGTACTGCCTTAGGGCGTCCTCCTTGACCCAGAGTAGGTCCCTGAGTAGGAGGCCTGTCAGAGCTGGTTGGAGAAGTCTGGTATCTGTGGTGATCTCATCGGCCATCCATCGCATCACGTGTCTTAGCTGGCTTGCAAGGTAGTATAGTTCGAAATTGGGGACTTTCAGACCCCCTCTTTCGTAGGGTCTTTGAAGTGTTTCCAGTGCTACCCTGTGCCTGCCCCCCTGCCAGAGGAACTGCCTGCATAGTTTATTGATGTCTCTAAAGAAGGAGGGGGGGATGTTGAAGGGAACGTTGGTGAAATTGTGTAATAGGCGTGGAAGTGCTACCATTTTGAGGAGACCTGCTCTCCCGGCCACGGAAAGCGGAAGCTTCCCCCAAAAGTCCATGGAATTTGCTAGGGCATCTTTAGCTCTGACTGTGTTGAGGATGTGTTCTGTGTGGGGGTTACGGTGTATAGTGATTCCAAGGTATTTAAAGGAGGTCAACTGCCATTGCAGATCTAAGGAGGGCAGGGATCTGAAGTTTTCTCTGTATAGTGCAGCAAGCGGGTAGAGGCAGGACTTGCTTTTGTTGATCCAGATTCCTGTGTGATTTTGGAAGCATTCTAGGGTTTCGAGAATGTAGGGCAAGAGGTGTTCGGGGTTGTGTAAGTATAGCAGGGTATCGTCAGCGTACATGGAGACCAGATGAGTTATCCCGTCGATCTCAATGCCCCCATCGCCATACTCCTGTCTGAGGTATGCGGCCACGGGTTCACTGGCGATGATATAAAGCATCGGGGAGAGAGGACATCCCTGGCGAGTGCCCCTGTGGAGAGACCACGAGTCAGAGTATGTCTTGTTGGTCCGCACCCTGGCAGATGGGTTGGTGTAAATCAATTTAGTCCAATTTAAGAAAACAGGTCCTATTCCCATTTTTATCATGGTGGCATATAGCCACTCCCAGCGCACAGAATCGAAAGCTTTGGTGGCGTCTAATGACGCGACCGCGTATTTCTGGGGCCTCAGTTCCGTGCTGTATATAACGTGGTGCAGTCTCCGCAGGTTCTCGGTTATGGAGCGCCCGGGCACATAGCCCGTTTGGTCCTGGTGGATTAAGTGTGGTATTACCCTACGCAATCTGTTCGCTAGGAGAGAGGTGAGGATTTTACCGTCAACGTTTAACATGGAGAGGGGCCTATAGGAGCCGCAGTCCGTACCTTCCTTGCCAGGCTTGAGAAGGGGGATGATAACGGCTTCCCTCATGGTGTCAGGGAGGGTGCCGCGCTCATAAGCTTCGTTATACACCTGGGTCAGCAGAGGAGCCAGAGTTTCCTCGTAAGTTTTGTAAAACTCACCGGGGAGGCCGTCAGTACCAGGGGCTTTTCCAGAGGGGAGGGATCTAATGATTGCTTTTACTTCGTCGGGAGTGATGGGCTCGTCTAGTGTTTCGGCCATCTGTGAGTCCAATTTAGGCAGCTCAATGATGTCTAAGATGTCTTCAATGCTGGTATCAACCTCGGGCGGGGTCTCGGAGTAAAGATTATGATAGAAATCTGAAAAAACTGAGTTGATTTCAATTTGGGTATGTGCCGTGGTGCCATCCGGCTTAAGAATTTGGCAAATGGGAGCTCGGGGGGTCTCACTTTTATACAACCAAGCCAGGAGTTTCCCGGGTTTGTCTCCTAGGGCGTGGGTTCTTTCGATGTGTTTAGTATAACTCAATTTACCCAGGGATTCCCAGTGTGTTAAACAGGTTTGCTTCAGGTCGGTTATTTTTTGTAGGAGTTCAGGGGTTAAATCAGCCCTGTTTTCCAATTCACCCAGCTCCGCTTCCGAGCGTTCCAGGGAGGATGTGATGGATCTACGGGCCCCTCCTGTGGACGCAATCATCTCCCCTCTTATGACTACCTTGTATGCCTCCCATGCAGTGCCCATGTATCTGACGCTATTCAAATTTCGTTCCCAGTACTCCTCGGTGTAGTCGCTTACGTGTTCCCGAAGGGACGCGTCATGGAGGGCTTCGGCTCTAAGCCTCCAAGTGGGGATCGGGGGTCTAGGCGGGAATACTTCCCAGGTGGCCAGCAGCGGGGAATGGTCAGACAGGACCCTGGGCAGGTAGAGGGCGTCGCCAAACATAGCTTGCTGTTCTTGGCTTACAAACAAGTAGTCCAGCCTCGTGTGGACAGCATGGGGAGGGGAGTAAAAGGAAAAAACTCGCTGATCAGGGTGCAGTTCTCTCCACAAGTCTCGGAGTAACAGCTGGTTAGTCAGTTTGGACAGAATCTTGGCCGGGGGGGATGGGCGGGTATGTTTATCATCAGATCTATCTTTTAGAGGGTCTAGGGTGCAATTGTGGTCGCCTCCCCAAATCATGACGCCGTCCCTGTAGGGGCTGAGCCTTGGGTATAGGGAGTGGAAGAAAGCGGTAGCGTCGTGGTTGGGTGCATAGGTGCTAATTAGGCATACCTCTCTGCCTTCGATGGTGCCATACGCTAGTGCCATCCTACCTTCATCATCAGTCTTTGTGCTTATTAGTCTGAAGGGGGTGGTTGGGTCAACCCATATCAAGACTCCCCTTGCATAGGAGGAGTAGGAGGATCCTATCAGGGTTCCACGCCAAGTTTTGGCCAATGCTTTAAGTTTATCAGCAGAGAGATGAGTTTCCTGAAGCATGGCAATCCCGGCTTTGCACCTTTTCAAGTATGCGTGGATGCGACGTTGTTTCACATAGCTATTCATGCCCCTGACGTTCCACGTGATGACTTTTATCGTGGCAGCCATGGGTAATAGGGGGTATAGCGTCTATTTGGGGGTACAGGTAGGGGCCGTGTTAGCGGCAAGAAGCATGTAGGGGATGTCAGTGGTCTAAGCGCTATTAGATGAAGGTACATAACTGTGAAGCAACTGCCTCTTGTTCCCCCACTCGGTGGCTTGGGTGTCACCTGGCTTAGGGGCTGAGTGGTCCTCGGGTTGTGTATTCTGGACGTCAGTGGTCTAGTGGTTTCCCTTCCCCGGCACCTAACCTTCGTGCCAACTCCCATATTCCCTCCCCCCCGTAACTTTAAACAACTCAAACTAATAACAAGTCGAGCGAGGTATCCCCCGTCATGACTATCCCGTTTCTGCTCCATTAGACCGTGCATTGGTCGCCTGGTGCCCTACGGGCGGGTATGGGTATACCCAAAAAAACAGGAAAAGATTCCGGGGGTGGAAGAGTGTTCGACTCTGGTGCCTCGCTGCTAAGGATCTATTCAGCTGTGACTAGCTGGCACTTGCGTGGAGGGGACCATGGGGGTCCTCGGGCCCAGCGCCGCCAGCGTGGTGTGGCTCAGCGCGGTCGTCGCCCCTTCGCCTCTATGTCGGGGATCTGTTCCCTGTCCATCCAGTCGCGGGCCTCAGATGGAGTGTCGAATAGGTGGGCTTTGTTGTTGCGTATTACTTTCAATCTAGAGGGATAGAGGAGCATGTAGCGTAGTCCGGCGGCCTTCAATCTAGCTTTGGTATGTATGAATTGAGCCCTCTTCAATTGGACCTGGAAGGTGTAGTCGGGGTAGATGGATATTTTGGCCGAGTCTCTGAGGATCTGGCCGCCCGACCGTGAGTAGGCCAGGATGGTCTCCCGGTCTCTGTAATTAAGAACCTTCGCTATTATTGGTCTGGGTGGGGTGCCAGGAGGGGGTCTTTTGGTGAGGGATCGATGGGCTCTCTCGATCGTGAAGCCTTGGGACAGTTTCTCGGCGCCAATCTCCTGTAGCATAAGGTTCTCCACGAAGTTCGTGGGGTCGGATCCCTCAATGCCCTCCGGCAGGCCCAGGAGGCGGATGTTATTTCGGCGTGCCCTCCCTTCTGCCTCTTCGGCCCTTTCCTCCAAGTTCTTCACTCTTTGCCGCAGTTCGTCAACATCTCTGAGGAGCTCCACTTTGGTTTCCGTATTTTCGCGCACTTGAGCTTCTAGTGTATCAGTCCTGTCAGCTAAGGAGCGGACGTCCTGGCGTAGGAGGCCCAGATCTATGGCCACCGCGTCGATTTTTTGCTCCATGGTGGTCTGGAACAATTTAATGGCCTCAAGGATTTGGGCATTGCTAGGTTCAGTGGCCTTTCCCGGGAGGTCGGGTTGTGCGTCCAAGGTTGTGCCGCCAGAGGTTTCGGGAGCGATGGGGCCCCCAGCAGTGAAGGTATCTATGGTGGTTTGGCGCTGTTTGGACCTGGCTACTTTGGTGGACATGGCGGAGGGTCTGGCGGATCTTGTCTACGCTAGCGTGGGCCCAGGGCGGATGGAGCCGTTCGGGGTGTTACGCCTCGGGGTTCCAGAAGATATGGTGGGCAAAGGGGGTGGGGGAATGCAGGTCTTCCCCCGGCTCACCTCGTGGGCTCCAGCGACGCCCGGGCCCCCCCGTTCTTCTCTCCAGCCACCACTCCAGGGGCTCCGCTCTCGGCAGGCTGCGTGCAGCGCCCAGGCCGCGCCGCCCCTCGATCTCCGCTCGCGTCCCGAGTCGCGTGTGCCCTCCGCTGGTCAGGTGCCGCACCGGGCCCCGCGCGGGTTGATGAGGAGGAGCAGGGCGGGTGGGCCGCACGGGACTCCGTCAGCGGCACTGGAGGCAATGCACGCGGCCGAAGGGCTTCCTCTCTCGGCCGGGCATCCAGGTCAGGCAGGATCGTAGGCACCGCATCCGATCAGCTCAGCCAGCGCGGCGCCGCGGCCTGGGCGCGGCTCTGGTGCAAGGGCCGCCGCGTATCTCAGCGCGAGGGAGCCGCCATTTTGGCTCTGGTCGGCAGCGATTTTCCGTGCGGCAGCTCTTTCTTCGTAGGGCGCCTCCGGGCTTGGAAAAACAGCCAGCGGGTGCAGGATGGTAGCAGCGTTCGATGAGAAGGAGTGCAGGCTTCAGGGGTTCACATTTAAGTAGGAAAAACAGCTTATGTTGGTCGCATCGAACGGAGCGCACCCAGAGCACGTCCTCTTCACATGGCGGTTAGCCACGCCCCCTCATTTCCACATTCCTTTATAGTGTAACCTTGAGTTTGAGGAAGGTCTTTAGTTTGGAATACCAAAAAGGATGTTTCTTTTCGTAAAGTTTGCTCAGATCTTACAGCATTAAGGTCCACAACTTGAGATCTAACCTAACAGTGTAGAACATTAAAATTACAATTAGCCATTACCTCTTTAGGTACCTTGGGAAGATTCCTCCTTCCAGAGAAAAAATACAGTGTCTTATCCCATGTAATCTCCTCGCCACTCTCGGCCCTGTCTCTTCCCAGATGATCCTCCCACAGTACACCACCCCCATACTTGCGTTTTATTCCAACCAAACATTCAACTAGTCATTTTTCAACAGCATTTATCATGCAAGATGAATATCTACACAAGCATCATGTAATCAAGGGAATACAACAGTGAATCCGCTTGCTAAAATTGTCAGTGCTGAAAATCAAAATGGGTCAACTGCTCCAGACAAATAGTTACTATAAGCATTTTTTGGAGCAAACATTTTCTTAAACAGGCAAGTCTGAATAATTCTATTCACGAGAGTAAAGGCACTGATCAAGATTACACTGTAGAGCTCAGCCAGATAAAGCACCAAACGCATGGTACAGAGTCACTGTTGAGCAGTGTGGACTGGGAACAAAAACTGGGCCATGAAATGTCTTTCAAAGTGACCCCATATTAAATTGTCCTATGTAGAGTTTGGGTGATCTGTCACAGGGAGACTTGGAACAATGCGTCAAAATAATGAATTTTAAAGCACATTTGCCCCTATATAGGCCTTCAGGAGTAGTTCAACAGAAAAAAAACGGACATATAGAATTTGTTAAAAGTGAGGTATAACATACTGGAAGCGTTATAACAAATTATTTTCTTCAAAAGGGTGTGGTATTGAGGAGAGATGGATGGAAGGCTTTAGGGTGCATAGGATAGAGGGTAAGAGGAGCAGAAAACCAGGATGCCAAATCAAAAGAGGCCATGGTGCAGATGCCCACTGGGAAATCTCCCGAGTTCCCTGAAGGCTGGTCCACCTCTGCTGCATAGGGGGCCTTAGAGGGGGATTCTGGGGACTACTTGAGACAGTGCACAGAGGAACCAAATCCCTAGAACTCATCCAGCACCTCACTTATTTATTATCACACCCCATCTGAGAAACTGTACTGGGGCGTGGGGGAAGGGGTGGTGTGGCTCTCTTTGGGTTCACATGGCAAACCCATCCATGGAGAGAGCGGTTGCTACACAGTGTGTCCAAAGGGCAAAGTTGGTCCAGAGTGAAGCACCACGTGGATTCCAGAAGGAAGTGGGAATTTGCAAGCATTGGGAAGTAAACCGCTTGTACACATTTAGCATTACACCACTACCCAAGCGAGAATGCATGCACAGGTGGTGCCAGGAGAAGGCATGTTTGTCTGCCAGGACACCATGTTGGCTCTGCATTGGTAAAGGTGACGGACAATACTTTTAAGCCCTCTGCCCATCGAGAAAAGAGTACACATGTGCAGCACATAATGATAATAAGAGGAGGGAAACACAGGCAAGAAAGGTGGGAACCCAGAATTCTAATCAATACCCTAACCCAAGTTAAGGATGGCAGAGCCTAGGCCATCACTGCCATTATTGAAAAAAATGGATCCCAGTCTCTAGTTTAGAAGAAGGCAGAAAGAGGCTAGCAGGGTGTGAGTTAGGACAACATTTCAGAGCGTTCATGTGGTGGTAGCGAAGGCAGCCAGCCAGAGAAGAGAACACCAGGTGGCTAAGCCAAATATTCCAAACCTTATAAGAAGTTGAGGTGGGGTTCGGGGGGGCAGAGAGGCTGCTTGGAACTGTAACCCCAAATCTGGAATTAGCCAGCGACTACTAAGAAGGAGCAGTTGATGTGTCTGCTACAGACTATTGTCAAGAACCGTGTGTGTCAGGGGTATCGGGTAGAAGGTGCAGAGTCACACGCAGAAAAGACATTGCATTAACATTATATAGCATAAGCCATAACTAAAATCAAGCAACAATGTCAAAGACTAAACAGAACATGAACTATACCCATTTAAAGGGCATCCAACCTTATAGAAGACTTGTTTGCCCCTTCTGCAGAGAAAGAGCCTACATGACTACACTTCCCATCAAGCTCCAGGCCCAGCACAGGAGAAAAGTCACACTGGGTAGGGCACATCGAGGCGCACGTGCGCAGACGGCAAGGCACAAGGCTTGTGCTCGAGTCTCCATGCTGTGAAGACATGCCTCTGAGCTGCTCAAGCCACCCAAGCTAATGCGGGGGGCCACACCCCACTGGACCACTTCCGGCCCCTCGCCTTACTCTGATAAGTGCTGCAGCACCCTGGGAGCCTATAGGGAGCAGTGGGGTCATGCAGGGGGGCCCAGCCCCACCACACAACTGGCCCCTGCTTCCCGCAAAGCTAAGTCTGCATACACAGCATAACAAAGCGCATTAAACAGCGCTGCTTACACGCGCACCACCATAAACAGTGGCTCACGAGTCGCAGACCTTATACATGCTATGAAAACACTAGGAATACAATACTCAACGTTTACTAAAATGCAAGAATGCCCACATGAACTAACATTTGCCCAAGCCACATGTGGCCCCATATAGTGCATGTTTACAGTCACATGCCGCTGTTCTAATTCACCTGCATGTGTGAAGCACGGGTACACGCACGTGCTATTAAGTAACAGGCATACCATAAGCATGTAAACAGCCACATACGGCTACATAGAATAAAAGCATACGCATAAGGTAGTGAAGCACCACATGCATTGGTGCAGAACACTGCGTTTTTGCAGCATTTGAACTGCTCCTGCAACACAGAACTATGTGATCACTCACAGGAGACAACAGGGGGGACACTCCAGGCGAACCACAACCTAAAGCTAAGTGTTGCAGTTTTGTTTGTTTTCATGCACACACGATTTCTTGTTTATGATTCAATGTCCCTGTAATGCTCACGTTTCCATGTTATAGACTTCAATGGTAGTGTGATATTGTGGAGTGTGTGGATTAGTTAGTGGGTTCCTAGCTACACGCTGGAAGCGAGCGCAGAGGTTGAAACCTACCCTAGTATCCTCCAAACTATCCATAACCTCTCCCTAACCCTCTTCCCGGTTTCCCTACTTCCCACATCCTATTCAACCAACAAGACCCTAACCCTCCTTCCCTGCTGGGGTTGTGGAGCCCTGTGTAAGCGCTGTCTTGCAAGACCCAAAACCGCAGTGGGGGCGGTTGGTTCGTACCACTCCTGTGCCTCTGAGCTGTGGATCCTGTCAGTATGGGAGCCTCAAGTCCACCAGAGTTGGGGAGAAGGTGACCGTGAAACATGTGATTGTTTGCTGAGGCTTGTGTTTAGGAGGATCTAAAGTCTGAATTAACACAATTCTGATATTCAGATGACATCCAACAAATCAAGTTGCCATTGCATTTTAATGTGATGGTCCAAGGGATTGCACAGTTACAGTTTAGAATTCTAGACTGATTCCTAAACACGCTAGAGGTGGTGACTGCATTTGAAGAATGAAAATATTTGAGCCATATTGAATATGGTTATTCCAGACACAAGTGCCCTTGGGCCTGTACAAGGTAACACCTCTGCATGTCTTCTAATGATTTGTAAAATATTGGCAATATACTGCTTTGGCCTATATTGTCTAACACCTCTTTACATTTGTTTTACACATTGACAATGCTGTTTAATTGTTATATAGTGTGAACCAAGGTGAGTAAATGTCCTAGTTTCACCACCTTCAGCTTACAGATAGCATTTTGCACTACAGTTAATAAAATGTGCAGCGGTTTAGTCTCTGATATTTGTTCTATTTCTTGAATGGTGTTTTACCACAGAGAACACACATTCTTTCATCACGCCTCAAGTTGCTGGATGTGTTCTCTATTCTGAGGACCACAGGAGTTACTTACTACAGATTTCATCACATGTAGGCGATTTACATTAGCTTGTTCATTAAAATGGTTTTGTGTTACTTGCTAAAATAGCTCCTGAGTTCAAGGAAAGTGGAGTGTTTGCTTTTGCTCTCCCTTCGTTAGACACTTGATAATGGAACTTTACTACATTCTGAAACATGTTATGCAAAAATGTGAAGTTGAGGTCATCTGTTTGGAACTTCAAGTGAAGCATTACAATTGCTTAAATCACGAGCAACTGTTACTTTTTTTTTTCAACCACTGTGCGGCTAGGGCAATGAAATATGAATTGGCCCACTTCAGAATTGCGCTTTCAGCTCTCGTGTGCAGGAATAAGAGTAGCACTAAATGAATTGAGCATTAAATGCAGTAGGTTGTTTACCCATTTGATGTAGCGACCTAGATCTTAGCATAATCTTCAGAAGAGCCTGTAGCTGGCTCAATAATGCTGTGTGATCCTTTGATGGGGGGAAATAATCTGTGCAGCCTGAAAAGCAACAAGGCAGATCCTACCCATATCCAGGTGATTTGAGATAAAGTGGGTGAGCTATAAGCACTTGCCCCACTATGAGAGTGTAATCAAGATATAACAAGGAAAACCAGGGCGTTGAAGGGCATAGCCTTGCCAGAGTACGGAAGCATTGGCTCCACAACTATAGACTCCAGAAAAGCAATGCGTCTGTGGAAGCAAAGTGCCATATCGAAGGAAGAAGTGTACTTGGGCACTTCAAACTCCCTAAAAGAGTTAAAAGAATATTTTCAGGAACAGACCCTCCCAGATCTTATTAATTAAAAAAGGGACTTGGATATTGTACTATGGGCATTAACACTTGTGTACAGGTGTTCTAAATGCCATATCATTTGGTTGCATTACACCAGAACTAAAAGTTACGAAAAAGGCCTTTCCTTTTTGTTTTTCAACTATATCCTTGAGGCATTCCTTCTACCCTTCTCCGCAACAAGAATAAAGGTGTTGAACTGATACTTGTGCGTGTGTGTGTGTGCGTGTGTGCGTGTCGAATTGGATGAACTCATTATCTTGTTATGCGAGGGAGCGAGTCACTAGGGTGTGGGCTGGCCTGGCGGCTACCAATGTGCCTTCTAGAGGGTGAAATAATCAGAATCCCACAGGCTCCCCACCACCAACAAGACGCAGTATTACATCCTCAAGGGTGCTAAGGAGCGCTCAGTGAAAGACACCATCAGTGAATGGTATACACAGTCTAACATCCCCCCATCAGGGATTACTAAAAAAATGTACATGTCTGTCTTACCTCGATATACAAGTAAAGTAACTCTCTAACAGCAGGGATTTATACGGATAACACTTTAGTACATGTGTGTCAGAGAAACACTTGAAGGACTGTGCACTCACAAGGCCCTGACAGACTTGCACTGTGTTTGTCAATACAAATGCAAAGCCCAAGGAAAATGAGGGGAAAAAGTTCCCAAATTCACAGGAATGGAGTGACTGCGATCCCTGCGGTTAGGAGAAGCAGAGAGACGCAGTGTAATTTTCCGACAATACCCAATGCAGAGAAAGTATTTTGACATATTTGAAAATGAGCTTAAAAAAAACAAAAAGCAGAAACCAATCCCTAAATCCTGAGACAAACCGATAGCAACCCAAACCAACTGCAAGGGCCAACACAATTATTTATCAAAAACCATGAGAGAGTACAAAAGGGAATGGGTAAACTCAACAGAAACTTAAGAGTGGGAGGAAGGCAACAGACTGGAAAATCACTTCCTGGGACGAGGGAGTAACACGTTTTAGCAGCAGTATGTAAGTTACTCTGGAAAAGGGTGCACCAAAGACACCAGCCACAGGAGAGTATGCTGAAGGGACGAACCCCCTAAAGAAAGGCCCCAAAGCTAAACAGGGAAACCAGAAGGAAGCCCAAAGGCAAGGGACTTCCATAACACTTTTAAGAGACCACTGCCAGAAGAGAAAATGTTATCACCTGTCTGAAAAGGACGCTGTGTGAGGGAGGAATAGCCATTGTATGTGGAATTGAATTTTGAGAAACCCAATATCTTTGAGAGACCTAGAAGTGAATGAGGGGAAACCCAAGCTCTGAAAGAGACTCGAATCATTGAAAGTTGGGATCCTGAAGCTGATATGTAGGAACGAAAGACCCATCTGGTAAAAGAAAATATCAGCGTTTGTGGAGGACCCCAACAAGTGCAGCAAGGAGCACTGCAGGAGAACTGAGTGCAAGCTAGAAGCACCAGAGGCTGAGGCAAAGCCTGGGAAACCTGAAACCTGAGAGAGGCTTTAGAAGGCATTGTGTAAATAGGAAGACCGAAGACAATCCACACTATAGGTAACCCTGGAAGAGCCTTCCCAGGAGAACCTTATGTTGTAATAGACTAAGCATGGATATACAAGTGTGAGATTTGTGAACTTATTTGTTGACTAAACCTTGAACATTTTGTGTTATAGATTAGGGAAGCCAGGAGGTTAAGGACTCATTACTTGGAGGGTTTGAACATTGTGTTGCCCACATCTTTGTGATTTTATGTTGTAGATTAGAGGAGTCATAGGAGGGACAAGGACTTATCAGAACAGGTTGATCTTTTTAATGCAGATTTATGCTGCTGATATTGTGAATTCCGAAAGAATACCTCACTTTATATTGTCCCTTTCCTGACACTGCTTAAATCTAGATGTCCTATATCAGTGGTAGAAACTCACTGAACAGCTACACTGAGTATCATATCAATAAAACCTATTATCCAAACCACAAATGGTTGTCATGTGCATCATTGTTAGTCTATAACTACATGTGGTAATCCATCTATGGCACACTAATTCAGATTGACCACGGACAGTGTGTTGTAATGCACCTGTCCCTCTCTCCATGATTCCTTCTGCATGGAATGTCTATGATGTCATGAGGATGCAGCGAACACAGAATGTTGGTATGAGGGATTGAAGAAGTTCCATGTTTGTCAGTTGGGAGTGAGTGCTGACTGTATGGATGGTCCAATTGATGTCCTTTAGTCTAGTGCAAATGAAACAAAGCAATAGACATAATGTACAAGTCACAGAGTCTGCATGGAACTGTAAAAAACAACTATCTTCTGTTATTATACAGTGCTTATCACGAAAAATAGAACAACTTGGAGCAACTACAGTGTTGATCCAAAGACATTCCACACTTCGTCATTTGTCACTTCTTTGTCATTTATCTGTGACTTCCACCACCCAGTACATTGTGATCACCCTCAAACTAAGAGACCATATGAACCAGTCAACCCATACTAAAGACTTCTTTGAACTCTTACCAAGACCAGAAAACAGCCTACTTGTAGAGCCCAAATATGTCATCATTGTGAAAAGTCACTTTGTAGTAGCTAAATTACCTCTATAGACCAATAAATAACTTCCAATAGCACCGTGGATGTCACACTGACAACATAGCAATACTCCTCTAGATATGAGCTTATGAAACCAAGACACAATGTAGCTACATAAAAATGGGGGAGGAGGAAGGAATCTAAAAATGACTGCTGCGTGGCCTCCAAATCCTGAGGTATCAATGTCTTCGTTCAAAAAAGGTTACAGGTTACAGCTGAAAGAATTTGGAAGCAAAATCAGATTTGGATAGCAGATTGTCCACATGGCCTATCCATGCAAGTAGTATAAACTTTCAGCTGACTTCCAGGTAGGATGTATCCAGCCTAGCGCTTTTATATTTATTATATTTGTATATTGCTGTGTTATTTATAGGTGAAAGAAGCAGCTACTCTCTCCCACACATCAAACCTACGAATGATGGAAAAACCAGAATACAAAGTGATTTGTTTTGGGATCTGTAGAGTGTGCTCTGATGAATTTCAATCATTGTCTAAGTAATAAACCCTCTTTCACATCTTATCTAAAAAAATTTTTTTACTGAATCTCAATGTGATGATTCCATACATGCAACAAATCAATATCCAAGTCTATTGAAATTAACATATCCGATAAACATCTATGATCCCAATTTCTTATATCATGATTTAACCATTTTTAAAATTTCTCAATTTCTGAGATTTAATGAATGACAACATCAATAATAATTTTCTTGTGACTCAAAATAACAATGACTGACATTGGTTTTCAGAGACTCAAAACACTATTACTAATTTCGATGTTACTCAAACTGACAATGACTGACAAAACGTGTTTCATACAGTTGCAGTATAAATGGGCTGCTGTAGTGCCTCTTCAGAGCCATATATGAGCCATATATATTGATTAGCTACGACAACGTCATTCATTATATGTCAATATATAGTGTTCAATCATGAGCTAAGCAAAATCATGTATATTGAAATGTAAGGAAAAAAGGAAAAGAAAGGAACAAGTTACTTACCTGTAACTGTTGTTCTCCAGCATGGGTCTGGCATGGATTCACATGCTCATGAATATTCCCCGTCGTCAGGCTGGGAATCCTCGGTAAAGAAAAAATCAGTATCAGTTTCGTTTCTGATCTGTCTTTCGTAGTAGTAACCAATCACTGATCTCTGCGTCATACTGACCACAGCCAATGACTGCCCTCTACCTAAGCCCCGCCTCTGGCAGCCATCTTCAGATTTGGTAGCACATGAAGTGGCAGTATGACCAAGTGAAGAGCCGCAGAGGGGTAGGTGGGAGGGTTCGCATGTGAATCCATGCCAGACCCATACTGGAGAACAACAGTTACAGGTAAGTAACTTGTTCCTTCTCCAGCATGGGGTCTGGCATGGATTCACATGCTCATGAATAAAGAATAAATAGCAGTACACACATGCACAACCACGGGAGGTGGCAAAGGCTCAACATTAAGCATTACATCAAACTCAAGATTAAGCAATTCTTACCTCCTCACCAGGCTCACCTTAGGCGAACAGATAGCGCAGCACTGCTTGGCCGACCCTGGACTCCTCCCTGGAATCCCGATCGACGCAGTAGAATTTCGTGAAGGTGTGCGTCGACCTCCACGTAGCAGCCCTGCAGATGTCAGGCAAGGGCACACCAGATAGGAACGCCGTGGTAGCTGCAATCGCTCTGGTGAAATGGGCTCTCGGACGGCCAGGCAGAGGTCGGTTTGCCAACCGATGACAGTACATGATACAGCCGGAGAGCCATCTGGAAATGGAGGCCTTTGAGAGAGCCTTCCCCTGATTGACAGGTCCAAAGTTCACAAAAAGTTGTGACGTCTTCCGAAAACACTTCGTGCGGTCCATGTAAAACTTCAGCGCTCTAGCCACATCCAGCGAGTGCAAAGTCCTTTCGGCAGGCGACTAAGGCGACGGGAAGAAAACAGGCAACACCAAGGGTTCGTTGAGGTGGAAGTCGGACGGCACCTTGGGCATGAAGGAGGGGTGCGTCCTGAGCACTACCCTCGTGTCGTGAAAAGTCAAGTACGGGGGCTTGCAGGAAAGGGCCTGGATCTCTCCCCACTCTTGGTGCGGAGGTGATGGCCACAAGAAACGCTGTTTTCCATGACAAGAACTTCAACGGAGCCGAGTGCAGAGGCTTGAACGGAGGTCCCATGAGCTTGGTCAGCACCACGTTGAGCTCCCACGCCGGGGCCGGAGCCTTCACCGGCAGGAACGATCTCAACAGTCCCTTCATGAATTCTTTCACCAGACGATGAGACCACAAAGACGTCGCCCCGTGGTTCTGGTGTATCGGGATATCTCAGCAAGATGAATCTTGATGGACGCGTGCGCCAGTCCAGCCTTGGTCAGCGTCAGAAGGTACGGCAGTACCTGGGGAGCCGTAATCCGTAGAGGGTTAATCTTCTGTGCGTGGCACCAGACAGAGAACCTCTTCCATTTGTGTCCATAGCATTTAAGAGTTGAGGACGCCCTTGCCTTTGCAAGAACCTCTGTGCAGTCGGCCGGTATGTCGTATCCTCCAAACTCTAACTCTGCAGGAGCCAGGCCTGCAAGTTCAGCGACTTCGGGTCGTGATGGAGGATGGCGCCTCCTTCCCTGGAGAGAAGATCCGCGTCCACTGGCAGCTTGATTGACGGGGACGCTGACAAGTCCAGAAGGTCCGGGAACCATATCTGCCTCGGCCACGCAGGTGCGACGAGGATCATCCTGCACCGTGACCTCTTGAGCTGGTTGATGAGCCGGATCAGCAATGGCAATGGAGGGAACGCGTATAGAAACAGGCCCTCCCAGGGGAACGAGAAAGCATCGCCCATGCTCCTCAGCTGGGGAAACCTGCTGGCGAACCTCCGGCACTTGGAGTTCGTCGCCGTCGCGAACAGATCGATCTGGGGTGTGCCCCACCGTCAGAAGAGGCGGTCCACTAGATCCTGTCGTAGTTCCCACTCGTGGCACGAGCGCAGCTCTCTGCTGAGCGAGTCGGCGATGTTTTTTATCCCTGCCAGATGAAACGGCACCAGAAACATCCCTTGGGCGACGGCCCAATGCCACAGATCCTGCGCCTCCTTGGACAGGGCTGGGGACCTGGTTCCGCCCTGCTTCCTGATGTAGAACATGGTGGTGGTGTTGTCGGTGAAGATCCTCACCACCTTGCCATTGAGGGACGGAAGAAAGGACCTGAGGGCCCAAAACAATGCACTGAGCTCCAGGACATTGATATGGAGGGACTTCTCCGTCGGAAGCCAAAGGCCTCTCGCGTGCAGATTTTCGGTGTGCGCTCCCCACCCTTCCAGGGAGGCATCCGTGGTCACTGTCTCCTGGTGGCCGGGGGTCTGGAAGTCCATGCCCGCCGTCAGATGCGCGCGGGTGCCCCACCACCGGATCGCTCGTCGGAAACTCTCGTCGAGTGTGATCCTCTCCTCGAAGCTGCCCGTCGTCTGGATCCAGCGCGCGTCCAGGAACTCCTGCAACGGGTGCATCCGGAGCCTGCACAGGCGGATGAGATAAATGCAAGAAGACATCATTCCGAGGAGGGACTTGATGGACCTCACCCTGGCCCCGTCCGCAACCAGCATCCGCTGCACCTTGCCCAAGATGGCCCTCGTCCTTTCCTCCGACGGAGTGGCCAGAAGCGACACTGTGTCGAGCTTCGCTCCCAGAAACAGTGCGCGTTGCGCGGGCACCAGGTGGGACTAGGCGTAGTTTTTGGGGAATCCCAGGTCCGTGAGTAGTTGGACGGTCCTTGCCGTGTGCTCCACGGCGACCTCCTTCGTCTTTGCTCGGATGAGCCAGTCGTCCAAGTAGGGGTAGACGTGGATCCCCTCTCGGCGCAGCTGCGCCGCCACCGGTGCGAGGCACTTGGTGAACACCCTGGGTGCCGACCTCAATCCGAAGGGAAGGGCTCTGAACTGGTAGTGACGCCCTTGGACCACGAACCTAAGAAACTTTCGGTGTCCCTTTAGGATGGGAATATGGAAGTAGGCATCCTCCAAATCCAACGACGACAGGCAATCACCCTCCTCCAGTTGACCCAGGACGTGTTGGAGGGTGACCATCCGGAACTTCTGTGCCTTGATGAATTTGTTCAGTCGTCGTAGGTCCAGGATGGGACGCCATCCTCCCGTCTTCTTCTTCACGAGGAAGTATCTTGAGTAAACTCCGGAGCCCCGAAGCCTCTTTGGGACGAGCTCGATGGCGCCCTTCTTGAGCATCGCCTTGACCTCCAAGAGAAGTTGAGGGACGTGATGTTCTTTCCTGGCCACAGGGGGGACGCGCGGGCACCTCTTTAGAAACTCGAGCGCGTGACCCTGAGCTAGGGCGTCCAGCACCCAACGGTCGGTGGAGATGGACTCCCACACGCTGACGAAGCTCGCTAGCCGGCCTCCCACCGGGGTGCTTCGGTGGGGGCCCGACCCCATGGCTGGTTCAGTCCTGCTTCGACGAGGCTTTTCCGCCTTGTCCTCCTTGTCGACGACGGCGGGGTTCCGCCTGACTTGCCTCGTCCCCTGTAAGCTTCCTGTGACGACGAATGGGCCGCTTGACGGTAGGTGGAAAATCCGCCGCTGGAACCTTTGGAGGCACCCTGTTTGCCTCCGCCGCTCCGAAAGGGCGGCCGCCGTTGCTGGAGAACCCCAAGAGCCCGGGCCGTCTCCGTGTCCGCCTTGATGGCTTGAAGGGAATCGTCCACTGTTTTCCCAAACAGGTTGTTTCCATCGAACGGCATGTCCAAGACTCTGGTCTGCACGTCCTGACGGAAGTCAGTAGCCTTGAGTCATCCATGCCACCTAAGGCACACGCCGTTGCCCAACTGGCGAAATCCAGTGTCAGCGATGTCCGTCGCAATCGTAATGGCGTGGTCCGACGCCACCTCTACTTCCTGCAAGATCTCTAGGGCTTCTGCCCTCTTGTCGTCTGGTAGGAAGTCCAGCAGGGGGGCCAGTTTGTATCACAACTCCCTGTCGTAGCGGGCTACGATAGCCAAGGCATTGTGCGCCTTAATCGTGGTCGCTGCCGACGAGATGACTCTGCGTCCCATCGTGTCTAATTTCTTTCCCTCGCCGTCCGGCGGGGAGGTCGACGTAGAGGCCGCGCCCCCCTCCGCTTTCTTCCTGGCCGCCGCGGAGACGACCGAGTCCGGGGTCGGCTGTGCCCGAAGGCACAAGGGGGCCGCGTCCGGGACCCGGTACTTCTTCTCGTACCGATCCCTTCTAGCCGGCGTCGTGGATGGGTTCTTGAGGAGGGCGAGGCCCTCATCCTAAATATCGTCCAGTAGACGTACAGCGAGGACTGTCTTCCTCTTGGCCTCGCGCCGTTGATAAAGGAGACCTTCCTTCTTCTTCTCTTCCGGGCAGAGCTGGAAAAGCTCGGATGCCCTGGCGATCATGGAGTGAAATGATCCAATCTCGTCGGGCGGGGAAGCCCGGGTGGGAGGTGACGACGGAAGATCCTCGTCGTAAACCTCGTCGTCTGTACCCATCGCGGCCGTGTCAGTCCCCGTATCATCCCCACGTGTCGTGGACGGGGAGGAGGGCTGAACAGGGCGCGATGGCTGAAAAGGTGGTGGAGGGTGAATCCTTCTTCTCTTAGAGGGAGGGCTCCCAGAAGGGCCTGGCTCCGGGTCCCCCGTCGGGAGCGGTTCCTCCGTTGGTGGTAACGGCAGTCTCGTCCTTATCTCCGAGCATGACTGTATAGCCATCAAAATGGCCGCCGATTTGTCTTGCGGCACTGGTTGAGGGGAGTCCGACGGGTGGTCAGGAGCCCTGTCGGCACCCTCGACGTTCTCGTCGTCTCCTACGTCGGGATCCCTCCCGACGGGCTGGTCTTCTTCCACGCCAACGCCGTGGCTTAAGACTTCGATCAGCTCTTCCTCAGAGGTTGAGGCCGAAACCATGACAACCTCCTGCCCCCCCTTTTTCTTCTCCGTCAGAGGTTTCACGGGGGTCCTGTCGATGGGCATGAAAGAGGACTCCCTCCGCGGTGGCAGGGAGACTCTGGGCCCCGAGGTCGCCACCACTGGTGTAGCCTCCACAGGCTGAGCCAGGGCCGCCGCGACTGTCTCGATAGAGGCCTTGGCCGGATGGATTAAGGCTTTCACCACTTTAGGTGCACTCACCGCCTTCTCCTTGGGGGGAGGGTCACCGCCTCGCTCCCCCTCCGATGGGGCCTTCGAGCTCGACCGGGGTCTCTCCAGGAGCTTTGCCGGGAGCTCGGCCTTCCTCTTACCCGAGCCAGAGCGCTGGCTCGTGGTTGATGGCGCCGGGGAGGATGCGCCCTGAATGGCGCCCGTAGAGCCCGACCGTTCGGCGCTCCCGGTGCCAGCGGACACGCGGTGCTTGGCTTTCTGTTGGACCCCCGTCGCCGGGGCGCCCTCAAAGGTCTTAGAAGACCGCTCGGACTTCTTCTTCTTCTTCTCGCCTGACGGGCTCTTTCCTTCCAGCCAGTTTGTGAGACGT
Source organism: Ambystoma mexicanum (assembly GCF_040938575.1). Lineage (NCBI taxonomy): Eukaryota > Metazoa > Chordata > Amphibia > Caudata > Ambystomatidae > Ambystoma > Ambystoma mexicanum. Next base: position 871,215,041 of record NC_090933.1, on the reverse strand, counting down.
TGATGGCGGTCCTTCATGGTCCGCTCCAACATATTGCCGCAAAACGCACAGTCCTTCTCCACATGCGTCTTGTCCTCATGTAGGCAGTAAAGGCAAAGGGAGTGTTCGTCCTCCTTAAAGACATTCTGAAGCTGGCATCCAGGGCAGACCCTGAACAGCTTTCCGGGCGTCGAGCTTCCCTTCTCCTGGGCCATGTCCGAGATGGGCCTGAGAAACTTCTGGAGTCCTCCAAAAGCATGGCTCGATGAAATCTTCACCCTTGAGGGGCGTAGACGAATCCGACACGGGTCCCCGTTGATCGGATGAAGGAACGGTGGAGCTTGAGGCTCTTTTGACCGAAAAAAGAGACATTTTTCTGAGAAAAAACGTGAAAAATAGCACTAACGCTCGAGAGCAATAGCACGAGGATCCCAACACTTGAACGTGCGGTAAAAATCTGAAGATGGCTGCCAGAGGCGGGGCTTAGGTAGAGGGCAGTCATTGGCTGTGGTCTGTATGAAGCAGAGATCAGTGATTGGCTACTACTACAAAAGACAGATCAGAAACGAAACTGATACTGATTTTTTCTTTACCGAGGATTCCCAGCCTGACGACGGGGAATATTCATGAGCATGTGAATCCATGCCAGACCCCATGCTAGAGAAAACTAAGTTACAATATTCAATGGAGAAAAATTCAATGAATGGACACTAATGAAATATTCTTTCTCACATTTCATGTATATTACCTGCTCATTCCTAATTTCATATAATGTACTAACATTGCATTTAAGTGAGATGACAAATCTGCATTCTCCATTTTCAGAGTCTCCAAAACAATTCTATCTGTGGAATAAACCATGTGACTATTCGCAAGGTATTGTCACCTTCTCCCCTAAGGCAGAGTCCTTGCCCAGGAGGTGCGGCTTCTACCCAAGATTCCCCCTAGGGGTGGTATATTGCGGGTGGACCTCGTGGGGAGGGACTCCCCCTCTGGGGACAAGGACGATCACCTAGGGTACAGCCCATTGGCCAACGCCAAATCCCAGCTGTCCCAACCACCCCTTCCATGCCAAACCACTTCCCTAAAAGTAGACCTATGTATTTCTGTAGTGTAGGAGAAACGGCCACAACAGAAAGAGGCAGTGTTCCATGCAATAATGTCACCACAAAAAACGGCAATTTTTCGGCGATATTTTTGCATGGCGAGATTTTTGTGGCGACATTATTACATGGAACCCTTTAAACTATCAAAGACTTTTGAATGTGCACAGGGTTTAGCTTGACCTGTTGCATGACCACTTCGATCTTAATATTCCCTTTTTTCACACTCAGCATCAGTTGGATACCTAACAGACTTTCGAATGAGCACCCACGTGGCGCCGGACCACTATGTATGGTATCTTTTCTTGGCCTCCCAAAGTTCAATTATAAAGTTCAACTACTTCCTTTGGCTTCAAATTGTATTCACATTGCTCATCACAAACGCCTCACACACTGGTCTCTTTATACAATGTTGCTGCTTGCAACTTTGGTACAAAACACAAGCTGGTTTGGTATCAGTCTCTGCGGCTGTACTGTCTTTTCTGACGCTGCTTTGTTGTAGAAGCCAAGGACAGTACCACTGCGGCAATCGCGCCTCCCTGCATTGGTTATCGACATGGGAGAGCCCTGGTACCTCCGACACACTGCAGGTTTGATCAGCCTTAGTTCCTGGTCTTCGGTTATTTACTTTCCAAGGCTGGTCTCAATGTCTTTCTCCTTGTATTAAACAGCCATCTTGGAAATGCTGTTTCCTCGTGTGTTTTGCCTCAGTAAGTCAGTAACTCCTGTATAGTAGGATGCAGAAGAGGTCAAGAAGGGAAGGGTATACTGTGTTTCATCATCGGGTGCCCCTAAACTGCTCTGCGAGGTTCTGTACAGTGAAAAACCCTTGTGTTTTTTACAGAAGCCTGAGAGACGTGACCCACTCCCAGGAAGCCCCAGTGGCATGCCAAAGTCCCAAAGAAGGTAACAGGAGGTATGAGAGACCCAGAAGAGACACAGGGGCGGAAAAGAGGTAGGTTCGAGAGGCTCTCCTCCAGCCCAGTAGTAATAGTCAAACTTTTGGGAAGGGCATATTAACGCAACATTAAGCCCATTGACTACCAGAGAGGGGTGTGGGATCCCAACACGAGAATATTGAGCATCCGAGATGAAACGCCTCGCCGCAGCGGCAACAATAAGCCCACTGATCACCAGAGAAAAACCTGGAACCCCAACACAAGCATAATGAGCATTCAAGGAGAACTTCCTCATTGCAGTGGCAGCAACAAGCCCACTTACGACCAGAGAAAGGTCTGGGAGCCTAACCAAAATGAATCGAGCATCAGAGGAGAACTTCCTCGTTACAGTGGCAGCAAAAAGCCCACTGACCACCAGAGAAAGGCCTGGGAGTCTAACTGTAGTGAATCAAGAATCAGAGGAGAACTTCCCTGTCGCAGTGGGAGCAACAAGCCCACTGACAACAAAAGAAGTGTCTGGGACCCTAACCATAGTGAATCGAGCATCAGAGGAGAACGTCCTCATTGAAGTAGCAGCAACAAGCCCAATTATCACCAGAGAAGTTTATGGGACCCAGACACAAGTATATTAAATATCTGACGAAAGCATTCTGTCGCAGTGACAGGGAAAGGTCCACTAAGGGATAGGGAAAGATTTGGGACTTTACCAATACCAGAAGAAAGGAGTCATTCTCCTGGTCCTGAAAGTTGAAGAAATTGAAAGTCCTTTTGAACAAGAGACACCAGGGGAAGGGAGTCATTCCCACTGGCTTTGGTGTGAACTATACTGGAGTATCTGAACCAATACAAGGAGAAGGGAGTCATTCTCCTGGTTCCGAATGTTGAATGCTGCAAAGGTTTGTTGGAACCACAAGTCAGGGGAAGGGACACATTCCCTGAGGCATCCTTTTTGCCAAAGAACATTTCTGGGAATGCCACCCAAATACCAGGAGAAGGAAGTCATTCTCCTGGAGAAGGAACTTTTCTGTTGACTTATTCTTTAGTTGTAGTGTAAGGGCTAGACGTAGGTTGTGAAACAGGATGGTGGAGTATGATGTTGACGTACATTCTGACAGATCCTTTAGTATTAGCTATCGACTCGTGTGCTCGTGGTAAGCGTGTAGATAATCCCAGCCTCACTTATGTGCCATATTTGATTTGCTGGCTTTTATTGTGACTGTAAACTGCATTTCAATGCTCCGTGCCCCCTGTATCAGTTTCCCTTCCTTCCTCTTTATCCCCACTGGTGACCCGTCTCCCGCCCAGACCCTAAGCCGGATTGGCTCTAGAGAGACACCTAACACAGCCACACAGGGCATCCCCCTGCCAGTGCAGCCCCCCTTCGCTAATCAGAGATAAAACTGTAAACAATCTTGGTATACTCCTGCTCTGTCCCAGACAAACATCAAGAAGAGAAAGCTAGAACAGATCTGGAAACAAAATCCCACATGGGAAAACAAAGAAGCCTGGAAACAAATACAATATGTATATAAACAACAAACTTACGAGGCAAAATATAATTTCCATAAAAATGAAATTGAGTCTGCTGAAAATGACTACTAAATTATTTGAAATTTACCAGAGTCTTGAGAAACCGAAACTACCCACAAATGAGGATTGTAATAGGGTACAGCAATCCTTTGCAAATCAAATTGCATTGGCCCGCTTCAAGATATCGGACACCATGAAACACACCACACACTCGCTTTCAATTTCTGAAAGCGAAATCCAGCAAACCAACATTTTCTTCTTCACACATGTTTCAGAAGAAGAGATGCTTAAATCTCTGAAATCTATGCGTCCAACAACATGTTTAAGGGAGATTTTGAACATTTTTTCCCCTTTTTTGGTACGTTTCGTGAACTCTTTGGTTATGGGATTGTTCCAGACAGCCTCAAACACGTAGCAGTCACCCCTCTTCCCAAGAAACTCGGCCCAGACCAAAAAAACCTGAGTAACCTGCGTCCAATTGCCAACACACTTTTTCTGCAAAAAGTCATTGACAAAATTGCAAAAAACAATTCCAACAACATCTGGAAAATATATATATTCTCCACCAAAAACAATCTGGTTTCCGTCCATTTCACGGCAGAGAGACAGCATTGGTCGATTTACAAACACACATGTTAGGCATTATGGATGAAGGTAAATCAGGTCTACTGATACTCTGAAGACTTATCTGTGGCTTTCGACCTGCTTGAACATGCCCGCCTTCTGGACTGCCTACGTACTTTTGGGCAATACTCCAAAGAAGCAACCAGCTGGATCGGGTCTTTCCTTGGCAATAGGAAATCTAAAGTGTGCTGGGGAGAGGCAGCCTCAGCATTCAAACTCGTACATGAGGTGTCCCGCAGGGAGCTTGCTTATCCCCCACACTGTTCAACCTTTAAACAAACCCTCTGATCTCTTGACGGCTCTGAAACTGCATTTTTTCGAACAATGCAGATGATACGCAGCTCCTTTTGGAACTCAGCGGAAACCATGAACGCGATTTGGCACAGCTCAACCTCATCTACAGCCTGATCAACGACTGGATGACGCAAAACTCGATGTGCCTGAATCCATCAAAAACAGAGCTAATGATTTCGGTTCAATACCAGCTAGATCCAAACTTAGTTCAGAATACTCCTAAATGAGCATTGGAAACAACCTCATGAAAATTAAGGATAAAGTTAAAACACTTTAAGTCGGGGCGTGGCCTGGAGCACCAGCGATGAGGCAGCTCCATTGATGGCCTCCAACATGGGTCCGCGGCTAAAAGCCGATTTCTCCCAGTTTCTGCTATGCCCACCATGAACGCCGCTAGATTGAGGCAGTGGAACATCCCCGGCACCATTGCCTGCAATCTGGGAGTTTAACGCCCCTGGGTTCGCCATAAATGCGTCGAAAGAAACATTCCTCCGGCAGCCGATGCTGTATCCAAGATGGCGGCCGCTCCTCTGAAACCGTGCCTCTACACCTCGCCAAGTCCTCCTCCCTGACGCGCGGCTGACACTGGAGACCAGAGCCTTCCTGGCGCACATTAGGGGGGTGCTGATGGTCCCTGCTCCCGCTTGCCTGCCAGCTACACGTCATTCTGGAGCAGCTCGTAGGATCCTAGCCTGCGCCCCGCCATTGGACCGCGCCCGATGCCTCGGTGAGCCCGCCATCAGCGTGACCTGCATGCCGGTCCCCCGGAAGCCTGGAGGCCTGAGGTGAGGAGCTGGGGGTGGCCTAGCCTTCTGAGGCTCGCAACATCTACCCCCCTCGGCGGCCTGCCGACCCACACAAACCTACGCTATTCCCCGGAGCGTGACGCTTTCCCTGCTTTCCTGGGGCGCCCAGGCCCACCTCCCCTCTTTGCCAGCCAGGGAGAGCCTGCTCCCGCCAGCCACATCCTGGACCCCACCGCAGAGGGCCACCTGGAGCCCCGTGGCTATTACGGCGACCCAGACCGCTTCCAGAAGGCCTGAAATTCTTTCCACCTCCTGGGGTGCTCCGGCCCACTCCACCCCCAATCGCTCACCATTTTGGACCCTGCGCCACGTCAATTTGGGGGTCGACCCCCGGAAGGTGCCCCTCATCCCGAAGTCCTCCAAATCGGCTGACATTTCCACCATGCTACAGGCCGCGGATAAAGGAAAGAAAGCATATTCCTCCAAACTTACACCCCAGAAAGCGACCGACGACAAGGGGACACTCGCAACTAAAGAAGACCACCAAGCCTTCATGTCGGACATCAAGTCAGAATTTAGAACCTGCATGACGGAACTCACTGCTAAACTGGAACAAACTGACCAAAGGGTCGGGAGCATAGAGCAGAGGATGGGGGAGGCCGAGGACCTTGCCACAGATCACTAACTCGCTATCGGCTCTAGAATGTACCGTCCAGATGCTAACGGAGAGGACCGAAATTCTTGAGTTCAAACAGGAAGACATGGAAAACTGCTCCCGCCGCAACAACCTGCGCATCTGAGGGTTACCTACCTCTGTTTCTGATAAGGAGCTCCCCGGATATCTAAGCACTTTCTTCCAATCCCTCCTGCCGGATCTGGACGAGGCCAAACTCCTACTTGATCGGACCCATAGGTTGCATCCTCGTCGGGGAGTGGATTCCGACTCCCCTCCAGACGTAATTACAAGGATCCATTTTTACACCTCTAAGGAGGCCATCGCAGCAATAGACCGATCAAAGGAGGAGCTCTCCTTCCAGGGTGTCCCACTACAGATCTTCCAGGACCTCTCCCCTCTGACTCTCCAGAAAGGCAGGATGCTTCGCCCACTTTCGCTATTCCTCCGAGACCAGCAGATTCGCTACCGGTGGCTCTTCCCCACGGCGCTACAATTCTCCTACAAAGGCACTCCCCGCACCATCAGCCACCTCAATGACACAGCATCTATTCTACGTCGGGACTCCCCCGGGACCTCCAATCCATCCCTCCCAGGGCGAACCAGCCCGGCCCCGAACTCCAGCTCCCCAAGGCCGAATCGGGCCCCTTGGTCAAGAGTGCAGAGAAACCGCAAACCCAAATGACGTGCGTGGATGCCCGCACAGGACACATAGCATTGGAACCACTTGAGCCGCTCTTGCTCGCCGCGGACCCTATGCGGTCCATTTATTTATTTATTTTGCATTTGTAGAGCGTGCTGCAGCCCACGGGCATAGAGGCGCTGTCAAGGATGCTTAACAAGGCTTGCTTGAGGGTTACAAAAAGCGGCCCAATAAGTAAATAATGTTAGCTTTAGATGGTACAGTTACATAGCAGTATTATACAGTATATCATTCAATGCAGGAGCATATGACAGGGATCATAAAAAGGGAAGATGGATGCCACCTCTTTACCCTTGGAGAAATTCCCAACCATGTTGGTTCTGTTGGATGACAGCCTGGGCGGCCAGGGGCCATGCCGATATTTTAAAATCGCCCCCCCTGGTCGCAGGTTGGACCTCCCGTTGGAGGCAGTTGTTCAACGCTCATATCTCCCGTTGGAGACCAGTCTTAAAACCCTCAAACACAGGAGAACCTGAAATAGCTATGCTCTCACAGCCATGGCGGATTTGACCCCCCCAGTCCCTCCCCAACAAGTGAACTCTTTGAGCCAGCCGCCACATCTGAAACTCAAGGTCACCACCCTGAACGTTAGGGGCTTGAATCCCCAACCCGAAGAGGAAATCCATTCTGCAGAGGCTACAGGACGATGGGACCTCAACCGCTTTTCTGCAAGAAACACACTTAATCCCATCAGACTTCTCTTGTTTGCGAAGCAGACTCTTTCCGCGACAATTCTTTGCTTCCAATGGAACTAAGAAGGGAGGCACCGCTGTTCTATTCACGAAAGATCTGAAGCCCCAGATCCTGGACTTGCTACGATGTCAGGATGGTCGCTTTATCGCAATTAAATGCATTGTCCTGAGCCAGCTCTACGCCCTCATCTCGGCCTACGCCCCAAACGAACACCAGGAAGTCTTCTACCAAGACCTAGAAGATTCTCATCTCCCATTCATTGAGGGGCAAGTCATCATGGGAGGGGACTTCAACGGGGTCCCAGACCCCCTCAAGGACAGATCCCACACCCTGACATCCAGAGATTCGAAGTTGGCCACTGGCCTGCTCCATCTGTTCCACACACTGAACATTGTGGACTCCTGGAGGATATTGTCCCCCGACGAGAAAGATTTCACTTTCTACGTGTACATGCATCGCACCTTCTCCAGGATCGACCTACTCCTGACCTCCCCCCAGATCCTGACCTTCACGGACGATGTGGTGATTGGCCCCTGGATCCTCTCGGACCACGCTCCAGTCACCCTAACCCTGCGGTCTCACGACCCGGATCCCGCTCCTCGCCGCCAGTGGAGTCTTTATGATCCTATTCTGGGAGACATGGCAGTGAGAGACTCAATCGCCAGGGCAATAAAAAACTTCTTTGCAGAAAACCAGGATGAGGATACTTCCCCGGTCAACACCTGGGATGTCATGAAGGCAGTGCTCAGAAGGGAACTGATCGCCCAAGGCGCTGCATTCCACAAAAAAAGGCAGGAGACTGTTAGGGAGAATTCTCTGTTTAGGCAGAATTTCCTAACCTAGTGAATCCCCCAGCAGCTTTGCTGGATTTTTGGGGTTTATTTTTTTCTCCTGCCAAGAGTGAGACTCTTTTACCCTTACTCTTGGGCATGATTTGAGTGTGTTTCTTTGACTCTAGATGTGTTTAATGGGCTATGGGGTCTGTTACTCCATAGGGCTTCACGTGTTTTTGTGATGTGTGTTACACAGCACCCTCAGTGCAGCAACACAGGGGTGTCATAGTGACTCCCCAGTATAGACTCCATACCCTGGGAATGACTACTGTCTCCCAGGGCATGTAAAGTCACCATTGACTTTACTAGTCTTAAATTCTGAACAGAACCAATACAAACCATCATATTGTGGACGTACTGGCTGGGGCAATTCAATTGCCCCGGGGTCTGTTAGTCGAGGGGGCACGTCTCCGTCCCCCCTGATCGAGTTTTGGCTGGTGGCAGTGGATACTACTTTTTATATTCAACCGCAAATATTTCTCTATGGGATTTTCCCATTGTTCGAGGCTACTATCTTTATTTATTTAATTACGATAGCCTCGAACATACCGCCGGTTTATTTAATTAATATTAATTCTATGGTTGGTATTTTTTGCCAAAACTCTGTTCTAACATGGCGTTTGTGTTCTCTTCTGTGACTCCAACCCAAGTCGAGCCCTTTGCTCCACTTTTTGGCGGGCTTCTCCACAGAAGCCCTCCAAAGTGGTGCCACTCTGTCTGGGGTACTTAGGAGAGGTGGAGGCGGATTTAGGCACCCTGGACTGAGTTGCCTAGGCAACTCAAGTCGCACTCCGTCCTGATTGGCCCAAGTGGTGAGCCGGCCGGCTCAACACTTAGCATGTTTGAGTGACAGCTAGGCTGAGTGAATGGGGGTTTTCTGCATAAAAGCAGAGCTTTGGGGACTGGAACTTCAGAAGTCGCCACAGGACCTAAGAATCCGACGAGGGAGAAGTTGAGCCGACCTGCCACGACGACACCACCGGTGGAGCCCTGCTGGACCGTCTCACCACTTTTCCCAACGACAGAGGAGATATCCCGCCGGAGAGTCTTCTTTCTTTGACTGGTGGGGATAACCAGTTTCACCGTCTTTTCGCTTTCCCGACGCATCTCGTGGGCACCTTGCCTGTGCCAAGCACCCCGGCAACCGGAATACCACGTTTTACCACGACCGCGAAATAAAGGGTAATACCTTTAACCGGAAAACTCTGCGGCTGGTTTCTTCCCTGGCAGTGCAACGACCTTCATCTTTCCTCCAAGTTGAGATCTTCTCTTCCCCTGGACGACGACGAGACTTGCACCCGCTGCCAGGAACAACTGCCACCGCTGGAGGATCCTTCCCACTTAAGGTACCATGTCTTGCCTGGCTTCCCTTGCCACCGACTGTACGGGGTAGATTTAGCCCCCAGCTTTCGAACCTGGGTTAGCCTGGGACACCCTGGCTAAACTTTCCTGAGCCTCTCTAAACTCTTTTCGAACTCTCTGCAAGACTTTCTAAGCCTAGTGTAACTGTGTGATCTTGGGCGCGTTTGTGCTCTGCTCTCTCTAAGAGTGGGCCCAGCCTATGGACTTTGGCTCACGAGTGACTTTTGCTCTTCTGCCTTGCTAATAGTGTTCCTAAATCTTAGAGTGGTGTACCTTTCCATATTCTGTCTTTTTCCCTCCCTTTTTCATAAACTTATTGGAGTGCCATCTATAGTTAAGCGCTCACCTCTGTATGGAAATAAGTGGTGTTAACTAAGACTTATCTGATTAGGGTTGTATATATTATAATAGTAACTGTGTTTAGAGTGTTTTACAATAAGAGTGCTGTTTTTAAATAAATATTATATACTTTGCTACCAAAGCTCTGGTCAGTGTTTGTTTGTATTATTGTATGTGAGTGCCTATTGTGTATACTTTGCATACTGCCTAACTCTTCTTGAGGGAAGTCTGACTGGTCAGGCACAGCTACCAGGTAAATCTGGGTGGTACAGACTGCTACCAAGTGGGTTTACTGCTAACACCTGTAGTCCTAAATCTTTTGCAGTGTTCCCAAAGGGAACTGCACAGGTTTCTGCCTAACAGCGACCCGTGCTGCCCTGGAAGCCGAGGTCCGTGAAGCTGAAGCTACTCACAAAAGAAAGGGCTGGGCCCCAAAATCTTACAGGGTCCTGCAAATGGCAAGGAAGAAGCTCGAAGCGCATTACGCTGATGCAACTGCAAACCTATTAACTAGAACCAAGCAATGGTATTATGTTCATAACAATAAGGCCAAGAAACTGCTGGTTAATAAGCTGGCCAGCGAGAAGAGCACGAATTCCATCCTGAGCCTCCGCGACCCGCGGGTGGCGATCCACTACGCGGACCACGAGAAACTACACCTGGCGGCCGCCCACCACTCATAAGTAATGACGGCAGCCCCGAGGGATCTGGCCGAGCAGCGTGCGTACATCCAAGAGGTGGCACTCCCACAAGAGCTTGAAGCGCCTATTGCAACCGAGGAAGTGGCGCCTGCCATCAAAAGCCTGAAATCTAGAGCCCCAGGTCCGGACGGTTTTCCACGTGCTTCTACAAACTCTTCCGGCCCCAACTGGTGGCCCCTCTGGCTCGTCTCTTCAACTTGTTCGCGGCCTCTGGAACGGTCACTCCAACGATCCAGGAATCCATCACAGTCCTCATCCTTAAGCCTGGAAAGGACCCCCAAGAAATCAGTTCGTATAGACCCATCTCTCTGCTGACTCTGGATGCCAATATATATTCGAAGATCCTGGCCAATCGTCTTGCACTTATCCTTCCGAGCATCATAGACCCAGACCAGACAGGGTTTATAAGTCACAGGTCGACAAGAGATAACATTCGCAGAGCACTGAACCTAATAGAGATCGCCAATCGGGACCCTCAGCAATTGGCCCTACTGGCGCTGGACGCAACCAAGGCCTTCGACAAGGTGGACTAGTCTTACCTACGCCTCACTCTCGAGGCCTTTTGCTTTGGTCCCTCCTTCGGGAAAATGGCCTGGATCAGTGGCCCGAAGGTCGGCTCCGAACAACAAAGTGGCCCTCTATGCAGACATCCTGTTGACCGTCACGAACATTGAAAGCTCCATGAGGGCGGCCCTGACTGAAATCCACGACTTCAGGAGGGTATCGGGGTTTGCCATTAATTTTCAAAAGTTAGCGGCGCTCGGAGTGGGCCTGACCCCAGCCGAACGAGAGACCTTAGAGGAACGAGGCCCATTCCAATGGAGCATTCACTCGATCCTATAACTGGGGGTCCAGATTCCCTCACTCCCAATGAAAGTCTATCAGGCTAACTTTCCGCCGCTCTTCAAGGAAATGGAGAAGGACTTGGCCCGCTGGCAATCGCAAGAAATCTCCCTGTTGGGCCGCATCACGACATGTAAAATGTACCTTCACCCCCGCTTCCTCTACGCCTGCACCTCCCTCCCAGCCCCAATTCCGCTTCCCCCCCTACAGCGGCTCCAAAGAAAATGGTCGCCTTCATCTGGAAGGGGAAGAAAGCTTGCATCCCGCGAAGATCAATGATGGCCAGCACGAGACTGGGTGGATTGGGGGTGCCCGACCTCCGAAAATACCAAACTGCAGTGCAGCTGGCCCACCTTCAGGCATGGGGGCTTGCCACAGGGCGGCCGAAATGGGTGGACATTGAGCAATCCTGCCTCCCTCTCCCCCTCCGCTTCTTCCCGTTTCTCCCCACCGCTCTATGCCGGAGCTGGTCGGGAGTCCTGACGGCCACAAAACAGTCAATAAAGGCTTGGGAGTGGGCCCGCAGACATCGTAGCGTCCCTGGAGACCTGAGTGCACTCTCTCCAATCTTCCTCAAGCCAGCGTTCTCCCCCGGAGCCTGTCCAAGGAACTTTAAGAATTGGGTCGCGTGAGGCCTTGAAACCCTGGGACAACCCTTCGATGGGGACTCCCCCCTAACCTTTGAACGCTGTAAATCAGCATTCCAGCTAGCAGAGACAGATAGATACTCCTATGTCCAACTCAGGCACTGGTGCTCCCACACCAGACCCAGGCAGCGGCCACAAGACCCCTTACTTCGCTAGAGCCAACAGTGGGCGACCTGTCGGCCCGGGGAAAGATCTCAACTCTCTATAATCTGCTACAAGAGGACCCCTTTTATTCCAGGCCCTCCTATATGTCTCAATGGGAGACGGACCTTGGGCACGCCATAGAAGACCACACGTGGGTGGACATTTGGTCCAGAACACGCACAGCATCCCACTGCATCACCAACCAAGAGTGCGCCCATAAACTGCTCCTGCGGTGGACCCTTACTGCTGGCATCTCTGTGGCCTCCCAGGATCATACTTTCATTTGTGGTGGACCTGCCCCAGAGTAAAGGACTTCTGGACTCACTGCCTAGCCACTATCAAGGACGTCACCCAGGTGGCCATTCCACTCACGCCTGAGCAAGTCCTCCTGGGGATCCCGCTACCAGACGTATACCCGAGATCAGGGAGAAGAGCGGCCCTGGTATCCCAGTTCTTGCTGGCAGCCAAAATCACGGTGGCCCGCACTTGGAAATCCGCGGACGGTCCCTTGATGACCCTCTGCTGGATCAAACTCTGGGACATCCTGATCGCTGAGAAGGTCACGGCAGCTAAAGCAGGACCGCTCCACCGATTCATGGACATTTGGGCTCCGGTGCTGGACTATGACCAGAACTTTCTGGCCCTGACATTTAAGCCACGCCTGATTGAGAGAGCCCTTCATTCTATGGACGATCCGTCGCCACTACCGGACCAGGCCGACTAGGCCTGGGTACAGTGCTCACCGAGGGACTTAAAGGGGAGGGGGGTTTTGTGCCTTATATGTCTTGAGATGGTATAAGTACTCTGAATGTATATGCTCCTGTGTGTTGAGTTATAAATAAACAAATTAAAAAAAAACAAAAAAAAAACACTTTGAGTATACATGAATGACGCAGTGAACTCAAAGGCACACGTGGATGGTGTTATCAGCAGCACACAATACCACCTGAAAGAACTGAGGCAGGCTAAACCCCTCGTCACAAAATATGCGGATGACACTGACCTGGGCAATTATTATGCTCCGCCTGTAATATTGTAATGCTCTACTGGCTGGTGCTACCATCAGTAGTATCAAAAATGACAGATAATCCAGACAGAAGCTGTGCGTGTCAACTACAACATCCCCAAGAGAGAACATCACTGAAGAAAGGAAAAAACTACATTGGTTACCAGTGTCAACTAGATACGGTTCAAAGCACTTACTTTGACCCATAGATATATTCATGGAATGCCCCCACATAGGAAAAAATACAACCTTACATCCCCATCAGACAACTTCATTCTAGCAACGGGGGCTCGCTGACTGTACCAAGGAGCAAAACATGCAGCGGCCTGGGCCAATCTTTTCATATACTCTCAGCCCAAGCGTGGAACTCTCTGCCCCATCACTGGGATTAGAGATTAGACAGCAAGTGTTCAGGAAGCAACTAAAGACATACTTATTCGAGAGATATCCTCATGTGATTTATCACTTGGATACCCCCCTCTGATGTACATGTTGTCGCGTCTTTTTAATTTCAATGTGTATATGTAGGGCCCTGATGCCTGCAGACTTTGGTGCTTTATAAACAGATAAATAAAATAAGGGCCCCAAGGCAAAGGGCTGCTCCTGAAGAAGCAGCTCCTAGCTGTGATTGCTCGTGTTCGCCTGGGAAGCCTGCTGCTGTCAACCAGGAGCAACTGACAAGGTAAGAGTCGCATGGGCATGGATTACAGCAATTACTGTATTCCGGAAAGTCCTACCGCCCCTCTCAGCTTCATAAAATAGCTTACCAAGGTTGCTAGCCAGTAAATAGTCCTATCACTGCTGCACTCCAACGGTTAAGTACCATTTAATTAACTGGTCCCCACTGTAGGCGCTCTTCTCAAATCTAGCTGTTTCTGCATTTACTGTTGTGCCCCAATTGGACGTGTCTCCCTCTATCCAGGTGTCTCAAATTTAGGTGTTTCTGCATTTACTGTGATTCTACATGTACTGTTGTGCCCCAATTGGAAGCGTCTCCCTCTATCCAGGTGTTTCTACATTTACCGTTGTGCCCCCATTTCAGACGTTTCTCCCTCTATACAGGCATCCCAAATCTAAGTGATTCTACATTTACTGCTGTGCCCCCAATTGGACGTGTCTCCCTCTATCCATGTATCCCAAATCGAGGTTTTACTGCATTTACTGTTGTGCCCCCATTTTAGGTTTTTCTCCCTTTGCCGAGCCATCTCAAATCTAGGTGTTTCTGCATTTACTGTTGTGCCCCCATTTTAGGAGTTTCTCCCTCTATCCAAGTATCCCAAATCTAGGTAATTCTACATTTACTGTTGTGCCCCCCCCCGATGGAGAGCGAGAGTTGAAAACACTGACCCTGTGGGCATCCATCCCCCTTTTACCTCCTCACCTGCGCCCTCATCTCTCACCTCTCCCGACCAACATGGCCGGTCCGCTCCCAACTCCTGCTTCCCTTCTCGTAGTGCAGCAAGGGCAGCCCTGGCCAAAACCTGACCTCCACAGCCCCCCCCCACTCTCACCCACACCCCATGGGCCGCCCGAAAGACAAGAAAATGGTCAGACCTCAGTCATTTCAGGCCCCACTTACCATCATGTGTGCTCCAATCCCTGCCACCTTGCTATACCGTACAAACCTCCCCTCTGGTACCCAACCCAGTTTTAGCACTATTCCCCCTACCCCATTGTCCATCTCCACCCCCCATGCCCTCCTCTGACCACCCGTTTCCCTCAACCCAACGCCACCACCCCCTCCTCCACTACCTCTCCAACAATCGCCACCTCGACCAGCAATTGCAAGCAAAGCCCACCAAATCTCTTGCATACTCATCAACGCCAAGTCAGTCTCTAAAAACAAAGTTAACATCTTTGACCTCATCTCAGACGAAAACCCAGACATCCTTTACATCACAGAGACCTGGTTTGCTGACAATTACGAACCCATTGCACACAAGGCCTTCCCAGCTGGCTACAACCCAATTGTTCGGAACGGTTCTATGTCATTTCATCGCCTGCTTTTACATCGCCAGGATTTTAAACATGCACTTTCTATGGAATGTGCTCATCGTTTTTGTGCACGTTTAAAAGCCTAGTTATGTAAAATCAGGTGTTGAAAGGACGATGTACCGTTTGGAACAGATCAATAAGAGGTGGGGGACTTGCAATCCTACACAAACATCAATTTCCTCTGCTTATCAAGGACACCTCAGCTAGCACCACAGACAATGAAACCCTTCTTGTAAAACTACAACTCTCACCCTCCATCTCACACAGCTTCCTACTCATTTACAGACCCCATGGCTGCAACAGAAACTTTGCAGACACGCTCAGCGACGGTCTGACAACTACCTTCAACCTACATCCAGCACTCACCATCCTAGGTGATGTCAACAGCTGGTTTGACTCCCTTTCAAGCCCTATGACCCGATCTCTCTCCAACAACCTGGTAGCCTTCAACCTGGCAATGCATCTGCACGTCCACCCACACTGGTGGCCACACCTTTGATGCCGTCTTTAGTGCCACAATCATCATATACACTCTACTTCCACGCCATCCAACATGGACGGATCACTCAACAATCTTCTCCGTACCACGGCCAACCATGGCGCGTGCCCAATGCCATGCCCCGGCCACCACCAACCTCCACACTGCTCGCACCACTCTGGAACAAAGTTATAACCCCGGATCTAGCCAACTCCCTCCTCAACTAACTCCTATCACTCTCCCTCCAGGAAGCCCCCCCCTCCAATCAAACTCTTCAACCACTGGCTCTCTAACGCCCTTGCACCCCTCACCCCAACAAAACGGCCCTCTCAGACATCAGACCCCACACCCAGGTGATACACCGCCAACCTGAAATCCCTAAAAACCCTCAATCACTGTCTGGAACGGACCTGGAGAACGAATCCAACTGCCCAAAACAAAACTGCCCTAGCAAGACTAACAAGGCCTACAGATTATAAATAATAAAAACCAAGAAAGCATTATATGGGAACAGAATCTTGAACTCTCGCAACCCAAGCAAGGAACTACATAGAATTATTTCTGAATTCAATTCTCCAGGTTGCACTACCCACTCACCCAGCTCCCAATCCCTAAGCGATATCTTATCAGAACACTTCCACAACATCGCTATCCACAGACACTCTGTCATCTCTAAATTAGAAATAACTCCCCCACCCATTACCCACCCACTCCTCGTCCAAACTCCCTCCCGATGCAAACCTTTGCCTCTTTCTTTTGATTCTCATGCAACGAGTTCCTCTCGGTCCTAGCACAAAACTGCTTGTCAGGTTCCCCTGAAGACCCTTTCCCGCACACCCTCCTCAAAAATATCCCCTCCACTTGTGCAGGCAGTATCACACGCTCAATCCTTAACCACTCCCTAATATCGGGAAACTTCCCGGAAGCCTTAAAACCTAATCCGACCAAAAAGCACATGTAAATTGTGCTCATGTGCTGCCGTGCGTCTATAATTGCATCATTTGTGTGCCGAAAATCGCTGTGCCCCCATTGCCTACCATGAGGCTTCTATAATCTAAGATGGCTGCCGCTCCAGTCTACTGATGCAGTCCTCCAAATCGATCCGATTGGCTTATCACCCCTTTACAAGGTCCAATCCCTCCCCGGCAGGCGAGCGCCGGCTCACCCACTAAGGAACCCATCAAGGAACAAGCCCCTGTCCTGATCCTGTCCAGAGCCGACAGAGACCAGGACATGAAACTCTGGCCGTGCTTCCCGCACCTGCTGGGCCCTTTTACTTGGATCCATCCTCCATCGTGGGTAAGAACATGAGCCTCCAATAATTTACCGTGACTTCATTCATACGTCGTCTAGTTCTACACAATGGCCCCTCGTAACTATAGATACATCTGTAACTATTGTAACATCCATACTGTGCGCCCTACGACTTACGGGGCCAGCGTAATTCTCAGGCATTGTGCTTTGCATGCATTACATTGACAGTGTGCCCGTGGCTTGTTATGCTCTAGTCGTGGCACACACTGCACAACGCTAGTGCACCCTAGTAGATACTGCCCGTAGAGCTTTCCGCCTCTGGCCACATGACACGGTGCTATTCACACGTATTAAGCTGTCTATTCACAAGTACAAGTTGTGCGGTATGCACTGGTACCGCTTGATTCCTTGCGCACGCAGCCGGCTTTTGACCTCTGCATCATGATCACTGCTGGCTAGCAGTGAATCGTACCTCACCAGTGATTGCGTGCTTTTAAAGTGCATCTTCATTACTGCTGCCTCTGCAGCACTTTGCATCCCTCTTCACATTATGTAATTATTGATTTGTATATGCATTTCTATTGCTAAGTAGTGTGCTGTATCTCATTTGGGATTGTGTGCTTTTTAAAAAGAACATCCTGATTACTGCTCCCGCAGCACTCTGCATCACAGTGGTGCCCATGTGCCTATGGAACTGTATCTTGTTTACTGTTGCTTAGCAGAGAGTAGCATCTCAATGTGACTGTGTGCCTTTAAAGTGCATCCTGATTACTGCTGCCTCTGTAGCGCTCTGCATCACATTTCACATTAGGTGATTACAGAACTGTATCCTGATCTCTGCTACCTAATAGTGTGTTGCACCACACCTGCGATCGAATGTTGACAAAATGTTCTTGATCCCGACGCTTTGCAATGCAGGGTAACTTGTGTGAGCTACACACTGTACTGATATATAAGCATGTATGTTGGCATGTATGTACTTATATGTATTGAGATATACGTGTATCTGCCACTCATATCCCCAGTATAGAAGGGCTTGTAAAACACATAATGCTTGGTATGTAAAATATCTTTTACTATAGGTTGACTATGTCATACTAGCTAGCGTACCATTCTGACCTGCACATCCAGAGCACTAGCTCACAACTTTTGCTTATAGGCCATATCTTGCATGCGCTTCACACAAATCACAGCGGTGGACTGCGATGAGGTGAACATTTCACACCCTGTATCTCTCGCACTATACTCCCGATACCAAATGCTGCATTCTGTATGACTCTTGTGCTCTATGGTCCACTCGAATAGTGCCGCTACTATCTATGGGTAAACAACCTCCCTACTGAACTTGGAAGCAATTCCTGCCAATACTGTGTCATTCTCCTTTCCAATCTGCCTAACATGTCATTCTGCCCTTTGGCTGCCATACTACTGATTTGTACCCTTTCTCACTTCATGTAATATGCCACTCTGACTATTTAGATATCTCCGCTCTTCAATGATCTATCCTGCCATCTATGTACCCCTTGCCACCTAATCTGTGCATTCATTCTACAGCCTTATGCAACATTGCGCTATTTGGTCAAACTGCATCTACCGGCGCTGAAACATATACCGCAGTCAGCATACCCAAGTATGCCATTGAATGGCCCTACCTAGCTCCTAGTGCCTACAATGTTTCTGTCCTGCTAGCTAGCAGCTAGCATTTGGCTGACCTGTAAGCACTCAGCGGATATAGTATACTGTGTAGCAGGCTTAATTAACCAAAGCCAAATTTGGCTATTGTAATTTGTCTTAGACCAGCGTGTACCTGCATAACTGTGCTACACGCCATTCATTTAAGTCGAATCTGCATATTGTGATTTTTCTTAGCGCATTCTATGTATTTGCATAGTGTTACATGCCCGTTCAGTTAAAGTCGGATCTGCATATTGTAATTTATCTCTGTGTATCCTGTGCACTTGTACACTGTGCTACAGGCCTATCTAGCCAAGGCCTGAATCTGCCCACTGTGATTTGTATTAGAGTACTCTATGCATCTACAGACTGTGTTACAGACCCACTCTGCTATAGCTGACTCTGCCTATGACCCCTCTCCAAACTCTCTGTGTACTGCACATATTGTACCTCCGGCCCATATAGCTACAAGCTAAATCTCTCCACTGTGACCCACGGCTCACCACTAATATGCCAGGACATTGTCCCCTTTATATCCTTATGCCATTTATCACCCTCATTCTCTCCATCAGTACAGTAGTCTATCCCAACGCTACCTGGCTAATTGAGAAGAATTTACACCCTCCCACCTACTCTAGCATGGCACCCTTATCTAGTAACCTTGCCCATCCCATCTACCAGTACCTTGGAGAATATACTACAATCCCTTGTACTACGGACAGTAGAAATTTTAAACTTCGCAGTAGACTCCCCAAAATCTACTCCCCAAAAGCCTCTTACTAGATCGTTACCACCTACTAATGAGAAAACTAATTGTTGCCACACTACGACACTTACTAGCGCCAAACGGCCCATCTCCCCACCTACTAGCAATTTATCTGATACCCAAACCACACTCTGCCCTAAGGTATTAACCTCTAATAGCCTCAGCCCTTGCCTAACCGCAATCAAAGCAGATAATCAACCCCTTAAAGGAGCTCTTCTGAATGCAAGGTCAATGGTAGCTCAAGCTATCGACATAGCTGACCTAATCACAGAATATAGCCTAGACTTCTTAGCCATAACCGAATCATGGCTACATAAGGCAGCAGGACCAGCTCTCACGCTAGCAATGCCGGAAGGTTACACAATCTTCAGACAAGACAGAGATGGCTCCCGAGGCGGTGGAATTGCCATCCTAGCTAGAGAAAGCTTATCCATGAGAATAGTAGCCCCACAGGGCCTACAATCATGTGAATCCCTCTCCATCAAACTACCTCTAAAGAACTCACAAAGACTCACCATGCACCTAATTTACAGACCCCCGGGACCTATTGGCACCTTTGAAGGGGACCTGCATAATTTAATTGCCAGCAACCTCAAACCCACATCCCACGCACTATTGCTCAGTGATTTTAACTTAGGCCTGAATGACCCTTCAGACAAACACGCCTTGCAAATAGCAAACTCCATCAATGCACTAGGACTAACACAAAAGGTGAACGCCCCCACCCATATCAAGGGCAGAACCCTGGACTGGGTAGACGACCACAATTGCACAGCTACTATCACCTCTATTTCTCCCCTATCCTGGACCGACCATTTCCTCGTGTCCTTAACACTCTCCACTACCAGACAGACACTCACAACCCCTCAAGTTGTGCCACTGTGTCCAACCAGGCTAAAAAAGAATATAACAGTGGATAATGTGATCCCCAATATTCTACCTACTCTAAACTCTATGCCAGACAGCCTGGACCCAAGCACCATGGTGCAAGAATATAACAAGAGTATGCTCTCCACCTTGGATAAAGTCGCCCCCCTCAAACTGAGAGCTAGTAAAGCTAAACTACACCTCAACAAGTGGTTCACCCCACAACTAAAGGACATGTGACTATTAAAAAGAAAATGTGAAACTGATTGGCGCCTCTGCCCCCCCCCCTCCCATGAGAATAAAAAGAAGCTAGCGTCCACTGCAGCCCTTTATAAAAAAGAAATCTGCCAGGCAAAAAGAAATTCCTACAATGAACGCATAGCCAATTCCAATTCTAGCATGAAAGAATTATTCACAATCCTAAAAGAACATGAGTCCCCTATCTCTCCGCCTGATACTTGTATTAAAGATAAGAATTGGTGCTCAGAGATACAACAAGCACTAACCAACAAAATTAACACTCTCCAAACCAAAATAAAAAATAAGAAAGACTCTTTGAATCCATCTTCGCCCACTCATCACAACCCCCTACCAAATGATAATATCCCTGATCCAAATATTGCATTCCACTTCACTAAAACAACAATCCTCGAAGTTGAAAAAACTATCCTCTCTCTCAAACCTTCCAATTGTAAAGGAGATATCTGTCCAGCTCATATCATAAAAGAGGCTGCAAGAGACCTTTCATCTCCAAACTGATTAATACTTCCTTTGCCTCTGGCACCGTCCCAGCCAATCTGAAACAATCATGGGTGCTCCCACTTTTCAAAAAGCAAACTTTGAACCCCTTATTGCTACCAATTATCGTCCTATCACGACGGTACCATTCTTACTATAAATTCTGAATAATATTGCATATCTGCAGATCCAAAAACATCTCGAGCAGCACAAACTCCTAGGGGTCCGACAATCAGAATTCCGACCATTACACGGGACGGAAACGGCACTGATAGATCTGAAGACTCAGATCGATGAGATGAGGGATCAAGGGAAAATAGCACTACTGCTGTTACTTGATTTCTCAGCTGCATTCGACCTGGTCGATCAGAAGGTCCTCTGTAGGCACCTTGACACAGCAGCCCATTTCTCCGCAGGCGCTGTCAAGTGGATAGAATCATTTCTGAGTGATAGAACTAGTAGAGTATTCTCACCCTCTGACGCTACAGACCCCACCCCCATCCTATGCGGGGTCCCTCAGGGTTCCTGCGTGTCCCCCACTCTGTACAACATATTCACCAAGCCACTGTTCGACGATCTGGACCTTCTGGGTATCACCTACACTAACTATGCAGATGACACTCAGATTCGCCTCCCTCTTTCAGGTGATCATGGCAAGGACTTGCGCTGGTGATTAGAATCTATCTCATCATTCAGGCATGGATGGCTACTCCCGGTCTATGCCTGAATGATGACACGACAGAGTTGATAATCCTCGGCTCCCACTCCAACATTTCCAAACTAGGTCACGAATATGCAGCTTTTGTCATTGACGGCAACACCATCACTGTCTCCAAAGAGGTAAAAACACTTGGTTTCTACCTCGATGCAACAATGTCCTTCAACAAACAAATTCTTTGGCCTCCTCCACAGCTTACACTTGTAAGCTGATTAGAGCAGGTAGACCCTTCCTTTCGAATGACAGATGCCTTATACTGGCCAGAGCACTAATCCTATCAAGACTAGACTACTGTAACGCCCTCTACAGTAATGCCAATAAAACTATCATCTATAAACTTCAAATACTACAGAACAATGCCATTAGAGCTGCACTAGACATTAACAAAAGAGTACACATCTCTGCAATTAGACGACATCACAAATGGTTATCCACTTATAACAAAATACAGTTAAAAATCGCCTCCCTGACATACAAATCACTACATAATGTTGCACCAAGTTACCTAACTGACAGAATATCCAGAAGAACTTCCAGTAGACCATCTAGAACTGTCAACTAAAATTGCCTGGTAGTATCCAGATTTAAATCCTCTAAGATTGTCGGCAATAGCTTCAATGTGAAGGCCGCCAAACTTTGGAACTCCCTGCCTCATCAGTTGAGAGATGACCTGCCTTACTCTTTCTTTAGAAAGAACCTCATTATGCATCTCAATCTGACTGAGAATTAATCTCCTCGGAATCCTAGAGAAGCCAGCATGACCTGCTGACTGTTTGCAAATTTGTATTTCTCGGCATATGTATATCCCTGCATACCCAGATGTAAATAAAACTGCCTTTCCTTATAATGTGACTTGTATACTGTTCCTGTATTATCTGTCTGTGTAATGTGATTACTTATATTTGCCTGTACATTATGTAACTTTTGTAAGCTTTCATATCCTTACTGCGCCCTCCTACTCTCGGGTCTGGTGCGCTTTATAAATGCAATAAACAAACAAAACTAGGTTAATCTAGATTAATACCCTGAGCGGGTCTTACCATTGGTGGCCTCCTGTCTTACGTCTTTCTTTCTCTTTTTTTTTAATCATCTTTATTTAATTATAACTCACATATAACAATAACTACATTAGTGAAAATCACAAAAGTAACAATATTCCAACAATTCATAAAATACAAGATATCAACTACATAGCAAAGAAACCTCATCCAGAATTCCCACCCTAAATCCAAAACATAATAAAGATATACACACAACATATACACAACACCGCCCACTCCCACCCTATCCCAGTTATTAGCCAAATCGATAAACTTACGTCTTTCTTTCTCAACATCCACACCAACATCAGAGGGGGCACTCTTACTTTCATTGCAGCTGCCTGCTCTGCTGCAAAGCTTCTCTCTCCCCCCCGATGAGTCACCCTGCTGCTGACCCTCAACAGCATCATCAATCAAGGTAAGCTCTTTTTGGACTTGTTGCAGATCGAGTGGCGCACGTTTCGAATTTGCAAGCGTTACTTACCTAATTTATTTACTTTTCACAAAAGGCCAGATCTGTATAAGTGAGCAAAAAATGAAGGAAGGCGAGGCGTGCACTCTAGGTCCTGGTCAATTAAACCTGTTGCAAAAATATATATATCTGGGTTAAATCCCAAAATGAACAAGTTGCTCAGTGTTACCAGGGTTAGATCCCTTCAGCTGCAGTTCTGCTGTCTGTAGTTGTACTCCTTCAAGCGCTTTCTTATCTCAAATAATCATCAGGAAGGCTGAGTTACATTAGCAGGTGTTACTGATTAGTCTCAAAGAATTCTGGTAGTTGTAGTGAGAAATGTTTTCCAGTACAGGTGACCAGCAACCAATACCCCTCCAATAGCACAAGTCCTTCCCAAGTTTGGGGGAGGGGAGAGAACCATCTTTATGATTCTCCAAAGTGGGGCACATTCACCCCGGTGCCGCTGCCTCTGGATCCCGGAACTCCCATAACAGTAGGTAAAAAATGAAGGAAGGCGAGGCGCGCACTCCAGGTCCTGGTCAATTAAACCTGTTGCAAAAAATATATATATCAGGGTTAAATCCCAAAATGAACAAGTTGCTCAGTGTTACCAGGGTTAGATCCCTTCAGCTGCAGTTCTGTTGTCTGTAGTTGTACTCCTTCAAGCGCTTTCTTACCTCAAATAATCATCAGGAAGGCTGAGTTTCATTAGCAGGTGTTACTGATTAGTCTCAAAGAATTCTGGTAGTTATAGTGAGAAAGTTTTTCCAGTACAGGTGACCAGCAACCAATACCCCTCCAATAGCACAAGTCCTTCTCAAGTTTGGGGGAGGGGAGGGAACCATCTTTATGATTCTCCAAAGTGGGGCACAGTCACCCCGGTCTGTATAAGTGAGCACCTGGAATCTCGTGCTCTTACTACGTGGGCCATATTTTTAATTGAAACACCATCTTCCAAGATGTCTGCCTCACTCACCAGCACGGAGTGCTTGTGTGACTTCCAGGCCATACAATCGTGATTGGCTGTACCACCGGTCATCTGGACCAATCTGGGAGCTTGTAGGTGAACGCAGGCCTTCTCCCAAGGACCACTCTTAAGGCCCCTGTCTGTGCCTGTCTGGGCTTTGTGGTGGCAAGAAGGGCCTCCCAACCCCCCGCCCCCCGGAACACTGTTCCTCACGCTCCAAGACCTATCAGCCCCATGGAACAGTCACCCAACATGCAGCCTACTTCCCCACGAACTTGTGCTCTGGAACTTTGTCCTCCAACCACCAATACCTACCTGTGAGTCTTTGGACATTACTATGCCTCTTAACTAACTCACCCAGTTGTCTGAACCTGGGTGTGCTTTTTCCATTCTGCCATCATTCTTAACCAAATCATCTCTCCTTAATTCATTTCTGTATACATTTTCAGCCCCATTTTACACTGTTTTGCTGTGCTTTGGTAATTTATTACGCTCACCTGGCTCCCACAGAGGCGTCGATCTGGATTGGACTGCTGCGGTCTCCACCAATGCGACACGTAGGGCCGAGATGATGGACTGGACTGGCCCACCTAGCTTTGTTCGCTTGGCCCATAGGAATATTGTTCTGCAAGTGGAGAAAGGGAATTAACCACCCGTGGAGTTGAGCGTAAATCCCCCCCACCTCGCTGTTCTCCCCACTGATCACCTTGGATGTTCCCTCTTATAGTCTCACCTGATGATTTGAAAAGATGAGCTCTCCATCCTGCATTGAGCGCAGGGGCGCGTAGATAACCAGTTGCTTCACTGGCTCGAAGGAATTGGTGAGTTCCAGGACAATATTGACTCCGATATTCCCAGCAAGACGCTGTAAGTATGTAGTTCGTAAGAGTTCAAATGCCTGACTTTCACTCTTGTTCGATTCCTTGCAGGTTGCAGCTTGACCCTAATGAAGAGTTCCTCGTGACAACCGGTAATGTACTGGTAAGGATTTGTATTATCCAACACAGTTCGATAAAATAAAGTCCATATGTAACCTGTTGCTTTCTCCCTTATTCAGGCGCTGAGAGAGAGTATGAAGTCTCGGGGAATAATGCCTCTGGCGGTAAAATGAGGTAAGTCTTTTGTGGTGAGGAGGGTTCCCCTTGTTAGTCTCTTGTTTCACCTTGCTGTCCTTTCGTTTCCCCTTAGGGGCCGGGTTCGGCTAGGATGCAGTGGAAGCTGCGCCGACCCGTGAAGAAGAATAGTAACCCCGGTGGTAAAATCAGGTAAGTCTATGGGGGGTATTCCTCTGTGTATTCCCTTGGCTCACCTTGCTGTTCTTGTCTTCTCCTTAGGTGCCGGAGTGCGGCGGTAACATGCAGGAGGATGCGGTGAAATGTGAAGATGCTGCGAAGGCCGGTGAGTTCAGCGCGGCGCTGCAGCAGGCGAGGCGACGTGCATAAAATAACTTCTTTCTTCCAGCTCGAAGGCGCGATGGATCGGGAATTCAGGTAAGGATCAAAGGTATTGCTCTTGTTCTAACCTTTTCTCCTTCTTTCTCCCTTTTTCTAGGAGCTCTAAACTCGAGGTGGGCGTGGCAGAAGACGATGCAGACTTGCAGGCACGGTGAGTGTTAGACTGCTGGATGCAGAATAACGCGAAGCGTGTGCTGCTCTTCGGGCGTGGTTTAAATAGCCTCCAAAGTAGTTCCAGGTAAGTATTCCTCTCCAGCCCCACCAGAGTAAAAAAAATAGTCCCTAGGTAAAATAGTCCGTTCCAAGCCTCGTTTAGCTTGGAGCTCCTGCAGCATGGTCTGCAACAGGTAAGTTTGCAGCATAGTCTGCATCAGGTAAGTTTTAATCCATGAGCCTGGCGCCTATGGCGCCAGAACTGACTCTCCATATGAGCCTGGCGCCATAGGCGCCAGGACTGCACCCAAATAGCCCCTAGCGGGGGTTGTTGGGCTTGCTTGGGGTAACTTGATGCCTGCTTCCGGGGTTGCTGGACTTGGTCTGGGTCCCCGGGGGTAGGCATCATGACATAATTAAAACCCTGGTGTGTTTTTAACATCACTTCACCCCCATTTTGCATTGTTTTGCTGTGCTTTTGGTAATTCAAATCCTGGTGTGTTTTAACTATACATCACCCCATTTCTGGTACTAAAGTGCTTCCATTGCATCTGTTTTCTTGCTTCTCCTGGCTACTAGGCTGCCTGGTAATTTGTGCTTGTGCTGCGAGTCCTTCGCTATCATCCTTCCTATCCTCCTCCACCCCTATGACACTCACCATTCCCCATACCAATTCTAACTGCTATGCTATCACCTATCCTCCCTCTCTCACTAAGTCTGGAAGAGAAAAGTTTTAAAAAGACATTGTGAGCACTAACCCTGGCCTACCCATTGCAGACTATGTCAGTGCAACTTCCAGACAGAATTTCACTGATATCCTCTTTCAGTCCCCTATCCAGAACTCTGGACTCCTCATCTTATCTCTACTCCCTCATCCTCACCTATTAATGCTGGCACTAGATGGGAAGTACCCTTGGCGGGATTCTCATCATCCAGGTGTATCATTAATGTCTATCGCAAGGGCTCTATCATGGCTCAGGGTCCTCAATCCAACAACCTCCTCTTTGACAGGCGCTTACCGCCCCTTGTCAACTTCCTTCCCATACCTGCTACTGCCTCTTCCTCTCTCTCCATCCCCCCTCCCCAGACTGATTCACCACACCCCTGCACCCCTTCTCAGAAAACCTTATAAAGGCAGTGACCTCTTGCATCGAGCCATGCTTAATGCTTGCCTGCCATCACACACACTGCCGACATCTGCCTTCTCCTTGAAGATCTTGACCTCCATATTCTCGCTCTTACTGGCGGTGGAGTTACCCTAATCTAGCCTGAGTGAGTCCCTACTTCCCTCATACGCACCCAGCCCTATTCTTCCTTCGAGAGCCTGGTCTGCAAGTTGGTTCTCTCTCCCACTTCCTTGCTGACATTGCCACTATTTACACGCCGCCTGGCTCTACTACCCCGTTGCTCACTGAATGAGCTGACTTCTCCTCTTCCCTCCTTACATCCACCTCTAAACTCCTTCTCCTGGGTGACTTCAACATACACCTCGACTACTCAATCATGGCATCCACTATCTTCAGTGATCTCTGCACCTCACTATCCCTATCTATTGTCCCTCCTTCTGGTCCTACCCACTTGGCTGGCCACACTCTTGATGCCATCATCCACACTGATCGTTTGCTCTCCTCCCCACTCACCACCCCACTCTCCTGGTCAGACCATTCCCTCCTCTCCTCTCACCTGGGTCCTGTCTGCCATTTGACTGCACCTACCCAGCCCGGCAAACCTCGTTCACGAGCATCCGTCTGATGAAACGAGTGTCAGCTGCTGCCTTCACATGTCCCTTCATCCCTCCCTCCCCCCCCACTGCAGACTCTACCTCTGACTCCACCCTCAGTGACCTTCATCTTGCCCTCACTAATATTCTTGCCTCAGTCATGAGGATCCGCCTGAAACATGCCTCCAAGCGTAACACCTAGTACAATTCTGAACTTATAGCCCTGAAACGCAAGTACAGGGCTGTGGCACGGAAGTGGCAGACCTCAGGCTCACCCTCTGACAAACTGGTCTGTCGCCTTCTCCAGAGGCAATACCGACTCTCTATTTGCTCCAAGAAAAGGGACCACATCCAGGCTCGTGTATCCAGTGCAACCAACAACACGACTGAACTCTAAAATCTGCAAGAAACTAGCAAATCCCTCTGCAGTCCCCACCTCACCTCTTCCCTCCCTGGCCCTCTGCAATGCACTAGCCAAACACTTCACTGCAAAAATTCATGACGTCCTGCGCACCCTCGCTTCCCTTTCCTCCTCCGCTTCCCCCACCTTCCTGCCTCCTATGAACTCCCACCCCCCCCCTCTGCCTCCCTCTCCTCCTCCTCCTCTCCCATCACACCTGGTGAGGTCACTAGAGTTGTCCACTTTATGAAGGTATCCTCCAAACAGGTTTCCCTCTCTTCTTCCAAAACCATTAAGCGCTCTTGCGTTCCCGCTCCTGAAAAAACCTTCTGCAGACCCGTCTTGTCCAGCTAACGCCGGTCAAGTGGCACAGCGAGTAGAGCGCTCGCTTTGACATCGGTGCAGAGTCTGCTAACGCAGGTTCGAATCCCGGCGGGGCCAAACTCAGCCTTTCATCCTTCCGAGGTCGATAAATGAGCACCACACACCGTGGGTAATAATAAGCAGCACTCAGATACCCGAGGGTTTGTAGCGCTATATAAATGCCAAATTATTATAATTATTATTAACTACCGCCCCATCTCTATCACCCCCTTCCTTGGGAAACTCACAGAGGCTGGTCTTCCCCTAACTGACCCAGCACAGTGTGCTTGTTGGTTGCCTGCACAATCATCAATCTGGATTCCGAGCATCCAGAGGCATAGAAGAACAAGTTACTTCTTACCTTGTAACGTTCTTTCGATGGGATGTTCCTCCGTCGTATTCCTTATCTTTGATAATACGTTTTCAGCTTGCTGGCCTCGGAAATTTTTTCTGTAGAGGGTGCTGCGCGTCGACGTCCGCCGAGTCGATGTCCCTCGACGGCCACCGTATCAGCGCCGACGTCACCATGCCCATAAATAGCCACGCGCTGCGTCCGTTGCTCAGTTCCATTTTGTAGCATAAGAAAAGTCATGCCTGAATTGGTTATTGACCTTGAAGGAGCGTAAACTGCAACAACAAGGGAAGTATCACTGCGGGGATGGATGGGAGGGGCGATAAGGAATACGTCGGAGGAACATCCCGTCGAAAGAACGTTACAAGGTAAGAAGTAACTTGTTCTTTGAAGGGATTGTGTCCTCCGACGTATTCCTTATCTTTGATAGACTCCCATAGCAGTGGCATGTAATTGGAGGTGGGAGTGAGAATGTTATGTATCCCTTTAGGGATGGACCGAATGTAATACGGCCTTGCCAAATCTGGTCTCGTGACTAGTGGAGGAATCCAGATTGTAAAATTTTGTGAATGTATGTGCGGACGACCATGGTCCTTGTGGAAAATTGTATGTGGGGGTTTACAGGAGAGAGCTTGTAGCTCGCTCACCCTCCTAGCAGATGTTAGTGCTACCAATAGGACAGTTTTAAGCGTGAGAAATCTCAGCGAACAAGAGTGAAGTGGTTCGAATGGAGTGCCCATTAGGAAGTTTAAGACTAAATTTAAGTCCCATAAGGGAACCTGGAATGGTTTTGGAGGATAAACATTAGTTAATCCCTTGAGAAATTGTATCACTAGAGGAAGTTTGAAATACGATGGTTACTCCGCAGTGCGCTTGAAGATAGAAAGCACTGCGAGATAGCCTTTTACAGTGCCAACTTGAAGGCCTCAGTTTGCCAAGTAGAGTAGAAACGATAACACCGTTGGTGTACCACATGAAAAAGGGTCGATATTCTCTTCCCTACACCAGCTGCAAAATTTGTTCCAACGGCAGCGGTATAAAGACTTTGTTGCTGGCCTTCTGGCCGAAAGCAACACCTCCATGACGTCATCAGGGAGATCCCAATCCTTGTACCTTACCCTTTCAGAAGCCAAGCGTGAAGGTTGAGGGTTCTGGTGTCTGGATGGAGAACCTGACCTCCCTTCTGCGAGAGAAGATTCTCTTTGAGTGGAAGACGGATTGGAGGACAGATGGACATATCTAGAAGGTCCGGGTACCACGTTCTCCTGGCCCAATCCGGGGCAATTAGGATCATGGTTTTCCGGAATCTTCTCAACCTCCTGATCATTTGAGGAATAACAGGGACTGGTGGGAACGCGTAAAGGAGTGGAAACTCCCAGTCCACTACGAACGCGTCTCCTAGAGCTCCTCTTGGGGGAAATTCCCTCGAACAGAACAGATCGCACTTCCTGTTGGTGCTTGTGGCGAACAGATCCACCTGAGGGGTTCCCCAAAGGGCAAAGATCTCTTGAAGGACTTCCTGAGCTAGCTCCCACTCGTGGGAGACTGTGCTCTGCCTGCTCAGAGCGTCCGCTGTCAAGTTCTTCTCTCCGGCTAGGTGGACTGCCGATAGAGAGATTCCTTCTTGGATTGCCCAAAACCAGAGCTGCATCGCCTCTCTGCACAGTGGTAGTGATCCTACGCCTCCTCTTTTGTTGAGGTAGTGCATGGCCACCGTGTTGTCCATCATTATCAGGACATTTCTCCCCTGTACTGATGGCAGGAAAGCTTTCAGCGCTAGTCTGATCGCTCTCAGCTCCAATAGATTGATGTGTAGTCTGGACTCTGATGGAGACCAACGACCGCTGATGGTCAAGTCGTTGGCATGGGCTCCCCACCCCGTGAGTGAGGCGTCTGTGACTACTGTTATCTCCGGCCATGGTTGCCAAAACAGTTCTCCTTTCAAGATGTTCTCTGGATAGGCCCACCATTGAAGGTCGCGGGCTACCTTGTCCGGAATCCGGAGGAGATCTGTCATTCTCCCTGAGAATTGCGACCACTGACTTCTCATTGCCCACTGAAGAGATCTCATTCTCAGGCGAAGGAAGATGCAGGATGCCATGAGGCCTAGCAACCTCAAAAAGTCGAAGGCTGGGAAACGTTGGTCATTTTGAAACTTGGTGACCATCTGTAGAATATCTTGAGCCCTCACCTCTGGTGGCGAGGCTTTTCCGAGGGAAGTGTCCAGGACCGCTCCAATGAACTGGAGTCTCTGTGATGGTATCATCTGTGACTTCTTTAAATTGAGGGAGAAGCCCAGTTTGTGAAGGAAGTGACAGACATAATCTAGCTGGGCCTGGGCTTGTTACAGCCCTGATCAGCCAATCGTCCAGGTAGGGGTAGACGTGGATCCCTTCCCTCCTTAGACTCGCCGCCGCTACCGACATCAGCTTGGTGAAGACCCTCGGGGCGGCGGTCAGCCCAAATGGCAGAACTCGAAATTGATAATGAGAGTCGCCAATTGCGAACCTCAGGTATTTCCTGTGTTTGAGATGGATTGGCACATGGAAATAAGCATCCTGAAGGTCCAGAGATACCAGCCAGTCCTGGAGCTGGAGGGCCTGAAGGATCTGAGAGAGAGTTACCATCTTGAACTTGTCCTTCCTGAGGAACTTGTTCAATTCTCGTAAATCCAGGATGGGTCTCAGTCCTCCGTCCTTCTTTGGTATGAGAAAGTAGAGGGGAGTACCAGCCCTTGTTCCTGTCCGCTACAGGTACCAGTTCTATGGCACCTTTCTCTAGCAGGTCTATAATTTCCTGCAAGAGGAGCGTATCTGGACCTTTTAGAGAGATGTTCCCCGGTGGATGACTGAGGGATGTGTAGAAAGGGTAGGCAGTAACCTTGGGCAACTGGCTGCGAACTCTCAATGTGGTTAATAACCACTGAACAGGTTATCATGCCTTGTTCTTTCGAGAGAGGGGCGCCTGCTACCTTTTTTGTATTTTTGTACCAATGCCCAAGCATCTGACGTTATAGCCTGCCATTCCATCAGATGGTGAATTAACCTGCCCCCTACAGGTGTATTGCGTGGAAAGGCCTCAGAGTGGTTTGGGGGCGGCTGATGCAGATGCCCAGGGTAAAGAGGCACCTGCTGCTGCTGCGGCCTTAGTACCTTTGACCTGTCCACCTCGGGTGGATCTCCTTTGGCCTCTTTGAGCCGGCTGTCCTCTGCCTTTCCCGAATGCGGAATAATAGCTAAAGGACTTTCCTCTCCCAGAGGTTCCTGAGGGGCAAAAAGGAGTTTGGCGGACAGCAGCTCCTAAAGATTTTGCTGCTGCTTTAGAAGTCTGCAACTTTTCCAGACTGTCATCAGCCTTTTTTCCGAATAGTGAAGAGCCGTCAAAGGGCATATTCAAAAGTCTGGCCTGTACATCTGGAGCAAAGCCAGACTTTCACAACCATGCATGCCTGCGGATTGTTGTACTTGCCGCCATGGCCCTGCTGATACTGTCAGCGGAATCGATGCCAGTTTGAAGTGATTCGCACATGGCATCTTTGCCATCTTTAATAATGTTAAGGAAGGCTTCCTTTTCCTCTCCTTCGGGTATGCAGTCAGCCGCTGATGAAGCACACTGCCACAGTGTGTGACTGAACCTGGCGAGCGTACAGGTGGCGTTGATGGACTTCAATGCCATACTACAAGCAGAGAAGACTCTCTTCGCCATAGAATCATACCTCTTGTCATCTCTATCCTGTGGGACAGTAGGGTAAGCGGTCCTACTGGTAGATGAAGTTGCCGCTTGAACCACCAGGCTCTCTGGAGTCGGGTGTTTTGATAAGTATTCAGGGTCAGCAGCCGCTACCCTATACTTGGCCGACAATCGTTTATTGACCGCAGGGATAACTTCAGGAGTTTCCCAATTAGATGTAATTTTCCTTTGTAAGGCTGCATGGAAGGGGACCAGAGGGTCCTCCTGTGGACCTTTGTCTAATATGTCTGTTAGGTCATCCTGTTGAAAAACAGGCAAAGGCGCAGACCAACCCATAAATTCAATAATTCTTGCCATAAGGGTTCTATAGGGTGTTTCAGCAAGTTCCCCTGGGTCTGGCTTAACAAATTCCACTTCTGGGGAAGTGTCCAGCCCACTTGCCTCATGTAGTGACTCCTGTAGGTCCTTCAACCTTCTTTCCTCAGAGGTGAAATCCTCTGAAATAGGCAGTGTGGTCCTCTGTAACCCAAATGTTTCCTGGTCAGAATCTTCCCCCTCTTCATAAATTGAAGATAGTCCAGGGTACTCTGACCTCTGAAATGGTGTAAAACCCATCTCTAAGGCAGAAGGAGCCAAACTCGTCATTATTGGGCGAGAAAACGTCGATGTCGTCGACGCCGATGTGACTGGCTTCGAAGGCGCCGAGAACGGCGTCAAGAAAACTGGAAGAGGTCTCGAAGAACTCGAGAGGATCGGGATCCTACTCGAGGACATTGACGACGGTCTCTGCGTCGTGCCGGAGGCCCTTGGAATCACCGATGGCTGTGGAGTAGCCTTGGTCTTCTCTTTCATCGGCATCTATGTCGGCGTCGACGATAGCAACAAGTCGATCGACCGATGCGTCGAGGAACCCTTCGACAACGGCGTCAATGGCGCTGATCCATGCGTCGAAGGAATCTTCGACGACGGCGTCGAAGATGGTGCCTTCTTACCCGATGGCTCGTGGCGCTCTCGGGTGGAGTGTTTCGACGGGTGCTGCGACTCGCAGCGTTTTGATTTTTTGGGTTTTTCTCCCGGGGTATCACCCTCAGCTGTCTTCGAGGGGGTCGAGGCCGCTTTCTCGAAGACGTTGAACATTTTCTTTCTGAATTCCTCCCACTCAGCCTGAGAGCTGTGTATTTTGAGACAGGAGACCCTTTCAGGGGAAACAGAATATGACGAGGAAGGGGATCTTCAACGTCTCTTTTTTGAGTGTCTTGATCTCGACAAATGATAGGAGCTACTTCGAGATCTAGAATGGGAATGTTTTCGACGGCAAGTAGACGAATGCCTCGACTCAGCCGAAGAAACCTTCGAGGAGGTTTTGACTGACTTACCTCTCTCGAGCTTCCCCTTGCGCTCCTTCAAGGCTTTCGCCGTCATGGACATGCAGTCCTCACGAACAATGGTGCTCAGCTCCCAAGCACCACAAGCAGAACCTGTGTGGATCCGTTATCGACATTTTTTTACTGCAGTCTCGACATTTCTTGAAGCCGGATTGCGGCGTCGTCGGTTCCGATGAAGATGCCATCAAGAACGAGTAGGTATTTATTCGAATAGATATAGGGTTATCCTGACTGAACTGAGCAACGACGTTCCGAGGCCCCACGAAGCGCGGAAAAACGGAACTGAGCAACGGATGCAGCGCGTGGCTATTTATGGGCATGGTGAAGTCGGCGCCGATACGGTGGCCATCGAGGGACATCGACGCGCAGCACCCTCTACAGAAAAAATTTCCGAGGCCAGCAAGCTGAAAACGTATTATCAAAGATAAGGAATACGTCGGAGGACACAATCCCTTCGAAACTGCTCTTCTGTACACCTGTGAAGAACTGCTTGCATCTTTTGATTCTAACTCTCTAGCTGTTCTCATTCTACTTGATCTCTCCTCTGCATTTGACATGGTCAACCACTCCATCCTCATAAAACGGCTCCACAATACCCGAGGTATCTCGGAGCGGGCACTGGACTGGCTGACTTCCTTCCTCAATGACAGTCCCTCCCAGGTTATCCTGGGCTCTTTCTCCTCCCCTACCTGTATCTCCACTTGAGGTGTCCTCCAGGGCTCCAACCTTTCCCCGTGGCTCTTTAACATCCATCTTACTCTGCTTGCACACCTAAAATCCACCTTCTCCCCTTACTTCCAGTGTTATGCAGATGAGACAACTCTTCTTCGAACTTCCCTCTGATCCTCTCCTTACTCCATCATTCCTGACTGCCTATCTGCCATCCAGTCCTGGTGTGCCTCCAATGATCTCTGCCTCAATGCCAGCAAGAACTAGATCCTTCCCATCGGGACTCCAGCTCCCTCTTTCTTCCCCTCACTCTGGCCACCCTCCATGGGCTCTCCCCTTCTTCATCTGAAGCCAAAAACCTTGGAGTCATCTTCGACTCCTCTTTGCTTCTTCCTCACATCCTAGGCCTTGCCAAGAAGGCCCACTTTCAACTGCACCTCCTCAAAAGGAATTCTTGCTTACCTCACTTTCCCACAGAAGCTCAATTTCTCTAGAACTCAGGTTCTTTCTAGGCTAGACTACTGCAATAGCCACTTCCTTAATCTACTCTCCTCCTCTCTACGACCCCTCCAGCTAATCCAGAATAGGGTTGCAAGGCTTATCCTTGGCCTCAAGCCCAGGGACTGCACTTTTCCAGCCCAGAAATCCCTCCACTGGCTCCCGGTTGCTGCAAGGATCAAATTCAAATCCCTCTGCATCATCCATATGGCTGTCTCAGGCCGGGGTGGAGGAGGGGTGGGGTACGCTATCTACAAGTGTCTCTCACTAAATACTCCTCCCTCCAGATCTTAACGTTCCTCCGGCACCAACTCAGTGTAATGCGCTTTGCTAAACAGCGAGCTGGTGGCCGATCTCTTTCCTAGGCTGGCTCCCTCCTATGGAACATGCTCCCCCTTCCTCTTAGTCTTGAGCCGGGTCTCCTCAAATTCCAGAAACTCCACAAGACATTCCTTTTCACCTCCTCCGAAATGCTAAACCCCACAGTTGCTGAGATTAGTGACCAGGGCCCTTGTGTCCAGCTAGGTGGGTCTTGGCCTCCCACCCCCAATCGCATTCAGCCTCCGCCCGCTCACAGCAATTGCCTTGCGCCCACCAGCCTGTGCTATCACAGCCTGCACTTATACTTGGCAGTTGACCACTCTTACCAAGCGACCTCTGCCAGTCACTTAACATCTGCTTGCAACTTACTCCATAGCACTTCCCTCTGTGGTATTCCTAGCACTTACCCCCTTCCCTCATCCCTTCTCTCTCTCTGCACTTGCACGTTCTGAATGCTCACAAGGCCTAGTAGGACCGCCTCTCTATTTCATTCTTATATTTGCCTTTCATTCCCATGTTCCCTCCCCGTTGCCATGTGGGCGCTTTGAAACACAATTTACTTGATGTGTAAGTGCCTACAAATGTACAATAAATAAATAAATTAAATATATTTTCCTATGTTAGTTCCTCAGATTCTTTCAAAATCTAGAAACACACAAATTACTGTTTATGGCCCTGATATCCTAGTGTATCATTTTCCCAAATGTTCATGGGCCTCTAAGGATATCTACTCCCCTCTCCAGTTAGATTACTACCTCTTTCAGTATACCGGCGACCACACAGTAGCTTTGCCGCAACGCCATTTTTAATTTGCTTTATATACATGTATTATATACATGTAAAGGAAGAAAAGACTTACTTGTACCTTTTCTAACTTTGAAGCGCAATCGTGGAACATGTGTTCTTTGAAGAAAAAAGATTATTTTATGTTCCCAAAGTTTCTTCTTGGCATTGTTAAACTCTACTAACTCCACAAAGTTATGACGACAGGTATGATCA
Source organism: Ambystoma mexicanum (assembly GCF_040938575.1). Classification (NCBI taxonomy): domain Eukaryota; kingdom Metazoa; phylum Chordata; class Amphibia; order Caudata; family Ambystomatidae; genus Ambystoma; species Ambystoma mexicanum. Next base: position 871,178,967 of record NC_090933.1, on the reverse strand, counting down.
TGCAGGAAGGAAAACATACCTCTAGGTTATTCATCAGATTATTCCTACGATTTACTTTTTACCTAAGGTGCATGAAGACATTGTAAAAATACCATCTATGAGACCTATAGTTAGTGGCATTGAATCTATGACTTAAATCCATTTGTGAAGCAATTGCCTTCTTACATACGAGACTCAAAGCATGTACTACACAAACTAAAAGATATTAATTGGAATTCAGGTTATTGGTTGGTAACTTTGGACGTGATGGCTTTATATACATCAATCGATCATCAGTTGGCCAAAAAGTCTGCAAAGTATGAATATGGCATACTGTTAGTGTGACATTACAATGAAAAAAGTATGATTTGTGGCGTGCATAAACTAGCATCGAATAATATCGTTTTCCTCTTTGATGGTCAGCTTTTCCAACAAGCATTTGGGTGGCCATGGGCAGCAAATTTGCTCTGACTCTGGCAAATTTATTTATGGCACAAGTGGAGCAAACCCATGCTCTAGTTTATTAATCAACCGGGGTATTAAAGTGGATGCTATTGTGAGACAGACATGGTATCAAGAGAGATGAGACAACAAACATATATTTCAGCAAAGCTTTATTAATAATCAGGATGGAGTAACGGCCAACTAACCCTATGCAATGGCAGGATTTCCCTGCCTGAAGGAAGTCTAAGTCAATGAGTCCAAAAACAAAAAGTCTGTCTGTGTAAAAACCTATGCTTGTCCTCACAACTACAACAAAACTAGTGCAGAAATACTCTCAACCAAAAAGTCAGTATTCCAAAACAAATGTTCACAGAATGCCAATTTAAGTTCCTCAAAGGTTCTCTGGTTCAGCTTCAACACAGTTCCAATGTAACTTCCCTTCAGCAAGGACGGTGCAAGCTCTGAAGTAACCTTCCGTAGATTCACAAGTATCACAGTTCACATCAGAGGGGGTCCCTTCCCCAAAATGCAACAACTGTTCATACACAACACTGTGGTCTTAGGACCCCCTTCCCCCGAGAAAAAGGTTCTCCATTTTCAACTCTCAGGGTTCCCTTCCCCAAGAGTTACAACTGTTGGGATTCAATAAAATGTGCAGGCCTTTGAATTCACGAGTTCATGAGAGAACACAGGGTCTGCTCGACCCTTCCGTTGGTTGACTTTACCAATGGTTCACACCTCTTAGTTGCGTCTGGTCTAGGCGCAGTTGGCAGACCACATGGTCCACCCATCACAGGTTACGCAACCATACGTTTCCTACAGCTGATATTCAATGTTTTACAAGTTCAAGTCTTTTACTTCAGTCAGGAGGTGTCTTTTTAGCAATGATGGCATTGTACAATTTCTGTTATGCATGCTTGTGCAGCCACTCTTGCCAAAGTCATCAATATATACAAGTGTTCGCTGTATGGGCTCAATAGCCCCTGTTGCTATGTTCTGTAATTAATGTTAGCAAGCTGGTAGTACGGCGGGCTCATTAGTCCCTTTCGTTATATATTCAATCTTCAAAATATGTAAGCATCTGGATTTTCGTTATGTTAAGCATTCAAGACTGCAAATGTCCAGCCTTTCATCACATTCAGTATTCAAGAGTGTAGGCATTCAGTTTTTCTAACTCGCATTCAGCTTTTCTAACTCAAGATTGCAAGTTCCCAGATTTTCATTACGTACGGTATTCAAGATTGCCAGCATTCAGCTTTTCGTTACATTCGGTATTCAAGATTTCACCATCGAGCTCAACAGCCCGCCCGGAGTGCCCCGGTGGCCCAAGTCTCCACTGACACTTACCAGACTGCAACTCTGCTTCGCTGGGTGCTTCCCTCTGCACGTCCCAGCCTTCGTGCTGAGCTCCGCCTCCGCTCATTGTAATGGTGTTAGGGAGAATTCTCTGTTAAGGCTAATTTCCCAAACCTAGTGAGTCCCCCAGCAGCTTTGCTGGATTTTTGGGGTTTATTTGTTTCTCCTGCTAAGAGTGAGACTCTTTTTCTACCACTCTTAGACATGATTTGAGAATGTCCTTTTACTATGTAATGTGTTTTATGGGCTATGGGGTCTTTTACTCCATAGGGCTTCATGTGTTTTTGGTATATGTGTTACACAGCACCCTCAGTGCAGTAACTTAGGGGTGTCATAGTGACCCCCAAACATAGACTCCATACCCTGGGACTGACTAATGTCTCCCAGGGCATGTAAAGTCACCATTGGCTTTACTAGTCTCAAATTGTGAACAGAACCAGTACAAGCCATCATATTGTGGAAGTACTGGTAGGGGTAATTCGATTGCCCCTAGGTCTGTTTTCCAAGGGGGCACTGTCCAGTCCCCCCTTGTCGAGTTTCTGGCTGGTGGCAGTGGATACCACACGAAATATTCCACCGGAATATTTCCTATGGGATTTTCCCATTCATTTTAAACGCACCACTTTTTGGTGCAATGTTAAAGATACCGCTGGGTTATTTAATATTTATTCCCCGGTTGGGTCTTTTTGCCAGGACTCGGTTTTAAAATGGCGTTTGTGTACGCCTCTGTGTTCGCCTCTGAAACTCTAACCCAAGTCGAGCCCTTTGTTCCACTTTTTGGCGGGCTTCTCCACAGAAGCCCTCCAAATGGTGCCACTCGGTCTGAGGTCAACAGGATGTGTGGGAGGGGGATTAGGCACACTGGACTGAGTTGCCTTGGCAACTCAAGTCGCACTCTTGTGTGATTAGCCCAGTGGTGAGCCGCCCAGCTCACCACTTAGCATGTTTGAGTGACAGCTAGGCTGATAGAATTGGGGTTTTTCTACATAAAAGCAGGGCTTTGGGGACTGGAACTTCAGAAGTCACCACATGACCTAAAGAATCCGAAGAGGGGAGAAGCTGAGCCATCTACAACGACACAACCGGTGGAGCCCTGCTGTACGAACTCACCCCTTCCCCGACGACAGAGAGTCTTCTTCCCTTTGAGCTGGTGGGACCAACCAGTTCGCCTTTTTCACCTTCCTGGATTGTCTCGTGGTCGAATCGCCCGTGCCAAGCACCCCGGCGGCCGGATAGCCACGCTTCACCACTATCGCAAATAAAATGATCGTACCTTTTAACCGGGAAACTCTGCGGCTGGTTTCTTCCCTGGCAGTGCAACGACCTCCAGCTTTCCTCCACGTCGAGATCCTCTCTTCCTCTGGACGAAGCCCTGACTTGCACCCGCTGGCAGGAACAACTGCTCCCGCTGGAGCTTTCTCACCATTTCAGGTACTGTGTCCCGCCTGGTCTCCCTTGCAACAGACTGTCCAAGGTGTCCCGTAAATCCTTGACTCTCTATCCTGGGGTGACCTCGGACCTGTTAACATTACCTTTCTAACTTGATCCAACCTCTTTTGACTTTTCTGCAAAGACTTTGAGTGCATTTCCACTGTGTGATCTTGGACACATTCCGCCTTGCTCTCTCCAAGAGTGGGCCTCGCCTATGAACTTTTTGCTCTACAGTAGACCCTGCCTTTCTTGACTTGCTGTGGTTTCTTAAAAGTGTTGGTACTGTGTTATTTTCCTATTCTGCCTTTTCTCTCCCTTTTTAAACAAATTATTGGAGTGCCATCTACGGTTACGCGCTCACCTCTGTTTTGCTAAATAAGTGGTGTCTTAACCTAGACTTGTCGAATAATTAACTAGGGAAGTGTATATACTTATAGTGACTGTGTTTTGAACTTGCTTGACATATTAGTGATAGTGTATTTTTACAAGTGTGTTTTTAAATAAATAATTATATACTTTTATACCAAAGCTCTGGTCAGTGTTTGCTTGTGCTACTGTATTTTTAGCCCTACTATGTATACTCTATATACTGCCTAACTCTTCTTGAGAGAAGTCTGACTGCTCAGCCACAGCTACCAGGTAAATCTGGGTGGTGCGGACTGCTACCAATTGGGTTTACTGCTTATTCCTGTAGTCTTAAACATTTTGCAGTAGTCCTCTAAGGGAACTGCACAGGTTTCTGCCTAACAAATGGTCGCTCCCCGCCTTCCTGACAAGGGTTCCCAGTCCGGCACTGCACTCCTGGCAGGATCCCCGGGAACCTTGTCAGCGTTTCGGCTTCTTGTCCCCTTTGCACAACGCTTCTCAGGTTCTTCAGTGCTCCTACACCTTCTGTAGCACTTGTACCTCGCCTATTGCAAGCCACCTTTTATATGTTCCCTGGATGTTGACGGATTTCAGGTGAAACGAGTCATTCTTGATGGCCGGACCTTGTGTAAACTCACTAGCGTCACATGCCTGATCTTCATGGCTATATGCATCTAAACATCAAAGTACCGTAGTGGTTTTTACAATGGGAAATCTGCATTACTCCTAGTTGCTTCTTCTTCTCAGTACTCAGGGGGAATTTACAGGGGATAATGGAAGGAGACTGGCAAAAGCCCATAATGGCTAAGGAAGGGGAGGCTAGGTAAATGTCAGGAAAGGGGGGGTGTCTCCCCATCAGATACACTCTCTCCAATCCCCAAGGAAGCTCCACTCAGGTGATCCTCCATCGCTTGTCCACCACCAGGGTCGGGATGCAAGAGCAATGGGCCTTCCCTGGCCACCTGAACAGAGGATCCCAGGGGATTAGATGTGACAGTACCTTCCGGTTTCTCACATACCCTTCCCCAATGTGGGTTGGACGGAGGTGTTGCACAAGGAAACCAAGAGGGCAGAACCATCTTCTCTGGTCTCTGTTTCTCTCAAAATAGTTTTGTGAAATCACTGGATTTACGGTCCAAGGAATCCTGGATTAGCTAGTTTAGGGGAATAAGGTTCTTCTTGCCATTTGTAAAAAGGAGAACATTTTAAAGGGTGCGAGTGAACCTTTTGAATTAAAGAGGTGAATCCTGGGAAATCAGTACCAATAATAACTTCTTCGGGGCGATCTGGTATAATGGCAGATGGTACTAAATTACGGGTATCTTATTTGGATAGAAAAAGGTGATTTTGGGCAAATTTCTTGATCGCCATCGACCCAGGTCACCTTTACAAACGTTACAGTTTTAAGATTTTCTGAAGGGATGCGATCCGTTCCTATGGCCGTTTGTTTACTCCCTGTATCAATCAAGGCTTGTACAGGGATCCCATTTACTACAGCCGACTCATGAGTGGACTTAGATAGTTCTGCACAATAACAGGCAGTTTGTTTCATTGCATGGATTCTGCTCCCACATGTCTTGTCCGAATGAACATCCAATCTCCACGGGTTCTTCCTTTTTATTTTGTGGACAGTTCCTAGCTATATGTCTTGGCTCTTTACAAGAAAAACATGCAGGTATTATTGGTTTACTAGGTTTAACCTCTTTTTTTAAATCCTCGAGTTTTAAACTCAATTCTCCTATCCATTTTTTCTTAGGCTTTATACATCGGTTCTTTGAACATACTAGAAACTCCAACTCGATTTTGCTGAAACTGAATAGGACGAGGGGGCCCTCGGGTTTCCTTTTTTTCTTCATTCTGATGTAAGGATTGACAGTGATGATTGAGATCTAAAAATTGCAATTAATTGCAATTTTGCGCAGTTTCAATTGCTAGAGGAAGGGTAGGTTTATTCAATTGTAACACTGTTCTTTGTAGAAACAGAGGTAAGACATTAAACTGTTTGATGGTTAATATTTCAAATACCTTTGCTAAGGTTTTTTAGCCAACCATAAAGAAATTGTATTCTTGATTCTTTCTCCCAACTCTACAGGAATTTCACATGAATTTGATGTGATGGTCCTAAATTTCTGTCTATAAAAATTACTGGTTTGACCTACCCTTTGTAAGATACCTTCTTTGATCTCTGTAAAGGTAGCTGTACCTGGAGATTTAATAACCGATAGGATGACTTGAGTTCTCCTTTTAAGAATGGGCCTAGTTAACAATTTTAACTCATCTCCCCATTGCAATTGATTGGCCAACTTATCGAATTTTAAAAAAAGATTACCCAAACCATACCCTTACTTATAGTGTTGCAAAACTCCCTGTGAAATTGCAGGTTTTGCCTGGTTAGCTATTAATATCTCCAACCCGTTTTATAATCGGGTTTCCACTTGAATTTGATGGTCTACTAGTTTAGCTATTACTTCTTCTATCACCGATGTTTTGAGGATTGGGGTTATGGTTTCATCAGACACACTTTCGGAGATAGCAGAGAAAAAGAAATCTGAGCCTCCCCAATCTTCTGGATCTAAAGGGGTTTTCTCACAGGTGATATCATCCTGACTAAGTCTCTCAATGGGAGAAGAAGGGCGAGTAATTGCCGTAAGACCCTTTCCTACCAAAGAAGTCCCCAACGCACTTGGTTTTATAAATGGTTTTATAAATAAATCTAAAGGGAGTTATCCAATTTTCAAAATATGCAAGCATCAGGCTTTTCGTTAGGTTCAGCATTCAAGATTACAAATGTACAGGTTTTCATCACGTTCAGTATTCAAGATTGAATGCATTCAGCTTTTCTAATGCAAATACCCAGCTTTTCATTATGTTTGGTATTAAAGATTGCAAGCATTCAGATTATCTGACTCAAAATTGCAAGTGTTCAGCTATTCATTATGTTCATTATTGAAGATTGCAAGTATTCTGTTTCTCTGGCTCAAGATTGCTGGCATTCAGCTTTATGTTACGTTCGGTATTCAAGATTTCAAGCATTGGGCCCCGGTGGTTCAGGTGACACTTACCGGACTGCAACTCGGCTTCTCCGTGTGCTCCCCAATGCGTGTCACAGCCTTCGTGCTGGGCTTCGCCTCCGACTATGTGTAGCAGTCGCTCTCCCCCTTCCTGACAAGGATTCCCAGTCTGGCACTGCACTCCTGACAAGACTCCCAGGAACCTTGTCAGTGTTTTGGCTTCTCGCACCCTCTGTGCAGCACTGAGGTTCTCCAGTGCTCCTAAACTTTCTGTAGCACTCTTACTTCTCAAACCTCTCTCCTCCTTTTGCAAGCCACCTTTTATATGTTGCCGAGCTGTTGATGGGCTTCAGGTGAAACAATTCATTCCTAATTGCCTGACCTTGTGTAAAATCATGTGTGAAATGCCTGATCCTAATGGCTATATTCATCTAAACATCTTTCTCCTCACAGTTCCATAGTGGTTTTTACAATAGGAAATCTGCATTGCTCCACAATGCCGCTTTACATGGGATAATGGAATGAGACTGGCAAATGCCAATTAAGACAAAGCAATGGGAGGGTAGGTCAATGTCGGGAAAGGGGGGATGCCATGTCTCGCCATCAGATACCCTTTCTCCAATCCCCAAGGACCCTCCACTCAAGTGATTCTCCTTCGCTTGTCCACACCCATGGTCGATATCCAAGAGTGATGGCCCTTCCCATGCCACCTGAACAGAGTATCCCAGTAGAGTAGATGTGAGAGTAGCTTCCAGTTCCTCACAGCAATACATAGACCAATTAATTTGGAATGGTACGGAAGAGAAATTAATGGAATATTGAGTATTTACATAATAATCAATTTGGCATCAAATATACGATCAAAGTCAAGAAACAATAACATTGCTAGACTTGGAGATATTTGTGAAAGATGGTCATTTACATACGAAAACATTCCGTAATAATACGAGAGGCCAACATGACATTGCATAGCAATAGCTGTCAAAGAGTCTGTGATCAGAAATATATGCTGGTGGGAGAATTCACGAGAGCCAAAAGGAATTGCAGCCTGCAGGAGCACTAACAGAAAGTGATCATAAAACACAGGTTTTCCAAAGGGGATATTAAAGGGGTACAGTAGAAGCTAAAGTCGAGGAGAGATTGAGAAGTGGTTTGCTGGTCCCAAAAAAAGAAAGATGAAACAGACTGCATGCAACCTATCAGATTAATTACTAAACATAATTCAGAAAACCAGCTGTTGTATAAGTGGCTATGTAAACATTGGCATATATTAAAACTAAATGCAGACATTAAGGATATTTTGGGTGAAAACCCATTATTAACTTTCCAAAAAGCCAAGTACCTGAGGAATATACTTTATCCTAGTCACTTTGCTAAACTGAAAGATTTTAGTGGAGACACATGGCTTAAAAACCCTAGGGAGTGGCTATTACAAGTGTGGACGATGTTATAATTTGCAAGTATGCCATGGATAAAATCACAGCATTTACATACATTAATTGCAACAAATTTAACATCTGGCAATTTATCAACTGTAACAGTGTATTAGCAATTTACATGAGTGTGCATTTGTGGTAAAATATAGATTGGTAGTATTAAAAGAAAGGTGAAGAACGTAATTCAGAACATATTAGAATTAATCAAAATGAAAGATGAGAGATTCCCAGTGGGCCAGCACTGGAAGGAGAGACATGAAAAGGATGTCATCTCAGGGATTCACCTTTGTTCTGGAGATAATATGAGTCATTTTTAAAGCGCCTGAACACAAGTGTTTCTAGGCTCGACAAGACAAGGTAAGGAGACAGAGGGAGGACAAAACAATCTTACTAGGCCATGTGTCATTCAGATCGTGCAAGTGCATGGGGGAGAGAGAGAGGAGAAGTGCCAGGGGGAGGGAAGGGGAAGTTCAATCAGGGCAGCATTGCTCTGAATAAGTACAGCTAGGGTAGCTGGCTCTGGGTAAGTGCAAGGAGGCAGGGGACTGTAGGGTTACAGATATAACCCCTAAGTGCGTGATAGGCCCAAGGCAGTGCAGGAGCTACTGGTCATGGAGGAGCCTTGTGCCCATTGGGGTTCTGAGGGTATCCAGGCAGAGAATGATACTAAATGAACCATCTTCCTGGGATTGAACAAGGACAAAGAACTAGGGGTATACTTGCAATATATCAGTTGCACTGATAAACCAACAGGAGCAGAAGCAAATATCTGTGGAAGTAAACAATAGTTGGTAAAATCCTGTAGGACAGGTAGTAGTTAAGTGGCCCCCCATAGGAATATACACATGGTACAAGTTTAAAGAGCACGCTGGTACAGTAATATCACCATGTACAGTAAAATCATTGTAATCCAACATTGGTGGAAGGAATTCTATGAGCCCTATAGTTAGGTGAAATAAAAGAGGGACTTACTCCATTATGATGCATTTATTTTTGTGGGATTCTTGCAACCAATATCATGTGTTTTCCAATATTATTTAAAGGTCAACATTCAATCAATATTATAACTTTGTGGGGATAGCCGAATTGACAGATTGATAGCTCTTTCTCGATTCTGTGGGTGGTGGTGCATGGCCGTTCTTAGTTGGTGATTTGTCTGGTTAATTCCAATAACGAACAAGACTCCTCCATGCTAACTAGTTACGCGACCCCCAGCTGACTGTCTCTTCTTCTTATTAATACTGTTTACTTATTTGTTAACCACTGTGAGTATTATTTAAATGTTTGCCTTTGAAACATATAGCAAGTTCACTACATGGGTGGACATTTTTGAACAGCGGCTGATCTTACCTTAGGATTTCCGCAGCACGGAAACCTAACGTTATCTCAAAATAATTTAAAGTGAATTTTGAAAATAAGCATTAGTAAGGGTAGATTCTTCTGTTTAGGGGATAGTCGAGTTGAACAATGCCAAGAAGAAACTTTGGGAACATAAAATAATCTCTTTTTACATAGAAGAACGCATGTTCCTAGATGGCATTTCAAGGTTAGAAAGGGTACAAGTAAGTATTTTATTACTTTCCATGGACTTGCATGTATATAAAATAAATTCAAAATGGAGCCTCTGCAAACTCATGTGTGGTCGCCGGTATACTGAAATAGACAGGAATTCAACTGGACAGGGGAATAGATAGATATCCTTAGAGGCCCATGAATGTTTGGGAAACCGATACGATGGCATATCAGTGTCATAGTCAGTAATTTTGGTGTATTTCTACATTTTAAAAGAATCTGAGGAACTAACATAAGAAAATATATAGAACACATAAGGAAGGGGGCCACGATTAGTAAGACCAACTCAGGGTATTTCATTAGATTAACGTAGTTTTAGTCTGACCATGTTTGAAGACTCCTGAATTATATTGTGCTATTGGTTTATTCCACAGATGGAATTGTTTTGGAGACTGAAAATGAAAAATGGATATTCACTGTCTCACTGAAATGCAATGGTACTTGCACAGGTGATACCCAAGGTAAGAGGGATTGTATTAGACCCTTAGCTCCACATTGTTAAATTAGCAGCTTGTGCAAATTGTTTAGCGCACCCCAGCGTGTGTCATATTCCCTCCTGCTGCTTCAGCCCAATCCCGGTTTTAGGGAGAATTCTCTGTAAAGGCTAATTTTCCAAACCTAGTGAGTCCCCCAGCAGCTTTGCTGGATTTTTGGGGTTTATTTTTTTTTCCTGCTAAGAGTGAGACTCTTTTCTCCCACTCTTACGCATGATTTGAGAATGTCCTTTGACTATGTAATGTGTTTTATGGGCTATGGGGTTTTTTACTCCATAGGGCTTCATGTGTTTTTGGTATATGTGTTACACAGCACCCTCAGTGCAGTAACACAGGGGTGTCATAGTGACCCCCAAACATAGACTCCATACCCTGGGACTGACTACGGTCTCCCAGGGCATGTAAAGTCACCATTGGCTTTACTAGTTTTAAATTGTGAACAGAACCAGTACAAACCATCATATTGTGGAAGTACTGGTAGGGGTAATTCGATTGTCCCTGGGTCTGTTTTTCAAGGGGGCACTGTCCAGTCCCCCCTTGTCGAGTTTCTGGCTGGTGGCAGTGGTTACCACGCAAAATATTCCACCGGAATATTTCCTATGGGATTTTCCCATTCATTTTAAACGCACCACTTTTTTTGGTGCAATGTTAAAGATACCGCCGGGTTATTTATTTAATATTTATTCCCCGGTTGGGTCTTTTTGCCAGGACTCGGTTTTAAAATGGCGTTTGTGTTCGCCTCTGAAACCCTAACCCAAGTCGATCCCTTTCTTCCACTTTTGGTGGCTTCTGCACAGAAGCCTCCAAAAGTGGTGCCACTCTGTCTGGGTCTACAGGATGTGTGGGAGGGGGGAATAGGCGCCCTGGACTGAGTTGCCTTAGCAACTCAAGCCGCACTCTTGTGTGATTGGCCCAGTGGTGAGCCGCCCAGCTCACCACTTAGCATGTTTGATTGACAGCTAGGCTGATGAATGGGGGTTTGGCTGCATAAAAGCAGGGCCTTGGGGACTGGAACTTGAGAAGTCGCCACAGGACCTAAAGAATCCGAAGAGGGGAGAAGCTGAGCCATCTACAGCAACGACACCACCGGTGGAGCCCTGCTGTACGAAACTCGCCACTTTCCCGACGACAGAGAAGATCTTCTTCCAGGAGAGTCTTCTTCCCTTTGAGCTGGTGGGACCAACCAGTTCGCCTTTTTTGCCTTCCTGGATCGTCTAGTGGTCGAATCGCCCGTGCCCAGCACCCCGGCGGCCGGATAGCCACGCTTCACCACTAACGCGAATAAAAGTGTAGTACCTTTTAACCGGGAAACTCTGCGGCTGGTTTCTTCCCTGGCAGTGCAACGACCTCCAGTTTTCCTCCACGTCGAGATCTTCTGTTCCCCTGGACGAAGCACCGACTTGCACCCGCTGCCAGGAACAACTGCCCCCGCTGGAGCTTTCTCACCATTTCAGGTACTGTGTCCTGCCTGGTCTTCCTTGCAACAGACTGTCCAAGGTGTCCCGTAAATCCTTGACTCTCTATCCTGGGGTGACCTCGGACCCGTTAACATTACCTTTCTAACTTGATCCAACCTCTTTTTGACTTTCCTGCAAAGACTTTTAGTGCATTTCCACTGTGCGATCTTGGGCACATTCCGCCTTGCTCTCTCCAAGAGTGGGCCTGGCCTATGACCTTTTTGCTCTACAGTAGATCCTGCCTTTCTTGACTTGCTGCGGTTCTTTAAAAGTGTTGGTATTGTGTGTTTTTCTATTTCTGCCTTTTCTCTCCCTTTTTTAAAATAATTATTGGAGTGCCATCTATGGTTACGCGCTCACCTCTATTTTGCTAAATAAGTGGTGCATTAACCTAGACTTGTCAAATAATTAATTAGGGAGGTGTATATATTTCTAATGACTGTGTTTGAACTTGCTTGACATATTGGTGCAAGTGTATTTTTACAAGTGTGTTTTTAAATAAATAATTATATACTTTTATACCCAAGCTCTGGTCAGTGTTTGCTTGTGCTACTGTATTTTAGCCCTATTGTGTATACTCTATATACTGCCTAACTCTTCTTGAGAGAAGTCTGACTGCTCAGCCACAGCTACCAGGTAAATCTGGGTGGTACAGACTGCTACCAATTGGGTTTACTGCTAACACCTGTGGTCTTAAACCGGGTGTCTGCCTAAAACCCGGCCCTGGTCCCTCCTCCTCCCTCCCGCCTCCTCCTCTGATTGGCCCCTCACCACCTTTCACACAGCCTCCCAGGGCAGCCCTCTGCCCATGCAGCCCGGCGGCGAAGGGCCCAAGGCAAAGGGCGGCTTTCCCACCAAACCAGCAATTGCAACAGGCCACAGCACCCGGACTTAACCCACGACAGGTAGGCCTCCGTCAACCAGCATCAACGGATAAGGTACGAACAATCTATTCTATCTACAACATATACGAAGACCATCATACAAACCTCTTGTACCATACGGCATTGTGAAACTTAGGCCTCTCTCTCACTATACAGGACCCTTCCAAGTGTGCCCCCTGTATTTGAAAGTGCACTGAAACTGCTTTTAAACTGCATTGAAACCTAGCCCTCTCTCCCACTATACATGACCCTTCTAAGTGTGACCCCTGTAACCTGAAAGTGCATTGAAACTGCATTTGAACTACATTTGAAATTGCATTTGAAATTGCATTTGAAACTCAAGCCTCTCTCCCAGTATACAGGACCTCTATGTGGCCCCCTTACTTTCAAAGTGCATTGAAACTGCATTTGAACTCATTTGAAACTACAATTGAAACTACAATTGAAATTGCATTTGAAACTTAGGCCTCTCTCACACTATACAGCACCCTTCTAAGTGGGCTCCCTATATTTTAGACTGCATTGAAATTTCATTTGAACTACATTTTAAACCACATTTAAGCGTAGGCATCCCTCCCACTATGTAGCACCCTTAAGCGTACTCCCCTGTATTTGAAACCACATCTGAAATTACATTTGAAACTTAGGCCTCTCCCACTATACAGGACTCAAATATCAGTGTGATCACCTGTAATATGCTGCACTCTGAAACCTAGGCCTCTCCACCTCAATACAAGACCCTCAGGTCAAGTTTCTCTTCTGTATCCATGTGCACTGTGAGAAAGACAACTCTAGGTGTCCCCACCTCCATCTCATAACTTAAACCTGCCACACTGTGAGGCCGGAGCCTCTCCCGCTATACAGGTACTTCAGCCTAGGTGTTTAATTGCTGCTGGCCACTCTTAGAGCCTTGAACCTTCCTCCCGATATCTAGGCGTTAATTACCACCTACCTCCCTCAAACCTAAACTTCCCCTGTCACCCAGGTGTCCCCAACCCGAACAGTTGATCACCCCTTGCCATCTGCGAAGCCAAACCCCTCCCGATAGATTGATGTCCCAATCTTGATCACTGCCTGCCTTGCTGAACCGACCCTACACGCTGCTGTCCAAGGATCAGAAATCAAGCTGTTCAATCATCTTTGGCTCCCGCCGAAAGCTACATCACCTCGGACTTCTGATACCCCACACCCAAGAATACAACCCCATTGTAAACCACTTGTAAAATTCTAAACTCTCCACCTCTTGTCCCTCAGTCGTCTAGGTATTATCAGTAGATCCTACAAGTGAATCCTAGGAACCCGACACCTACGACATCCAGCAAGCACATAAGCCAGTCACTACTATCATAATCCCCCTCCCAGTTACCTACACCCATATCCCAATCCATACACCCAATCCTCTAACATACAATACCCCCAGGACAGCCCTCCCGTTGTAAGAGGAACACCATACCCAACTGACTGAACAAAGACATGCCCTCGAAAACATCCAGACAGAAGAACTTAAGAGGATTTGAACCAAGTGACAGAACAAAGTCCCACTGACTCAAGACCCAACTGACCGAACAAAGACACACCTTCGGAAACAACAAGACGGAACAATTTAGGTTTACAATCAACACTAGTCTGGCACGAGGCACCACAATCGGAAACTGCCCCGATAAAACGAACACCCATACCAGCTCCTCCCACCTAAGACCAAAAGGACCCGACACAGAATTGGACGCAAACAAAGAGAAAAGGAACACGGGACAAATAACATGGATACACAAGCTCAACCGTCCCAGCAGTAGACGCCTTCAATACAGAACACACACAGCAATATAATACTATTGACAGAACAAACATCACAAGAGAAAAATTCTTATACCTTACACCGTACCTCACACCAACGAAAGAACCTAGATACTCCACCGACACCAAAATTTCCACATGGATAAAAACACCCGAACAACGGAAAAAAAGAAGAGGGGACCCCAGAAGAGAATGGGATGACACCAACCCCCTTACTCCCTACATCACAAGAACAGATGGGCACTACCTATAACCACATCAAATGACAAGAGATGAAGAAACAATAGAAGTCAGCAACCCAATTATCAATCTCACAGACCGATTCAACGACGAAGCCGCCTTCACAGAACCTCTACCGCTCCGAGGCAACATAAAAGCACCCCAACTGAACACCCACAAACCAAAACCGGGAACATAAAATAAACCAAATGACACCAAAAAGATACCTGCAATCTAATCAACGCAAGATCAATGTCCAAACATGCCACCGAAATCTACAACCTCCTAAGTGATAGAGGCACTGACATCCTTTTTGTAACCGAAACATGACTAGATGACAACTACAAGATCACCCTCAATAAGTGACTGCCCAATACCTTTATGTGCATCCAAGTAAACAGGAAAACCAAAGGAGGTGGTGGAACACCTTGAAATGAAAGAGGAAGACCCATTAAACATCAACAAATGTTAATCCCTAATCATACGTCTATCAACAAATCCCAGAACAAACCTGAAATTGATACTGATATACAGACCGCCAACGTAAGATGCAGCCTTGACATGATATGATATAGCATTTGTAACGCGCCTATACACAAGGGTTTCATAGACAACTTCATAGAAGCAATCACCAACGTAGCTATCGAGCATAACCAACTTATTATACTTGGAGACTTCAACATCTGGTTTGATGAAGAAACCACAACCTCACAAAAATCTCTTACCAGCTAACTAACAATGGAACTACATCAGCTGGTCAAAGGATCAACCCACTCAGCAGGACATACACTAGAGGCAATCTTTGCCAACAGAAAACTAATTACCACAGCACCACCGATTCAGATCTTCTTGAGCGACCACCTCATCATCCCCTTCGTAATCACACTGCCCTCCCCAATAATCAAGAAAGAAGAAAAACTACCAATCATCATGAAAAGAAACTGGAGAACCATAAAAAAACTCCAACTTAACAGAACAACCGGAGATCACCAAACCACAGACAACCACCATGGGAGAAGCGGATATAGACGCTAAAATAGATATACTTCACAACTGGATCATCACAACAATCGACGAGATCGCAAAAGAAAAACCTTTAAATCATCCATCCTGCAAAAGTGCAACAGCAAAATGGTTCACCCCACTATTAGGCGCCATGAAAAGGAAAAAACGAAAACTATAACTAGAATGGAGGATCAATCAAAACTGCGGAAAAAAATTCAAACTTCAACAACATACCGGCTCATACAAAAAGCGAATACAAAAAGCAAAAAGGAAATACTACGACAACAGATTCCTCAAAGCACCAAACACCCAAAAAGAACTGTTTAAAACCATAAACGAAATAAAAAAACACCCAGCTGCAACAATACTCCAATACAATCGAGGAAATTATGAAGTGACCTCACAGACCACTTCAAAAATAAAATCATGACCATCCAACAGACCATAAAAACAGACCATGCAACCACTACACCGAAGACAATGAGCCATGCAAGGAACACCAGAACAAACTCTGAAAATTCCCGCGCATATCGGTGGAGACTTTCATCAAAGTCGTAAATTAAAGCAACAAATCGGGCTCCACGCGGATCCCTGCCCCCCAGTCATCTACAAATCAATCCTCGCACAAGGAACACCAATGGAATACTATAGGAACGTCCTCAACAAATCAATCTCAACAGGAAGAGTGCCTCAAGCCTTCAAATCAGCATACATCAAACCACTCCTCAAGGATACAACAGGAAAAGTAGAGGACCTCTCCACCTACAGACCCATGTCCAACATCCCCTACCCAGCTAAACTCCTGGAACCACCGAAGAATTCATAGAACACCACCACCTACTAAACCAGGCACAAGTAGGCTTCAGACCCATTAGAGGAACAGACACAGAACTTATTTCAATCTGGGATGATCTAAAGGCGAACGCACACTCAAACAACAGCACCGCTCTGATACGTTTAGACCTCACTGTGGCATTCGACAAAGTTAACCACTACATCCTCATCGTGAGTATGGAAGAATTCGGAATCACTGACAATGCCTTACTTTGGGTAAGATTGTTAGGGAGAATTATCTGTTTAGGCTGAATTTCCTAACCTAGTGAGTCCCCCAGCAGCTTTGCTGGATTTCTGGAGTTTGTTTTTTTCCTCCTGCCAAGAGCGAGTCTCTTTGACTCACACTCTTGGACATGATTTGAGGGGTTCCTTTGACTGTTAATGTGTTTTATGGAGTTTATGGTGGGGTCTTTTACTCCATAGGGTCTCATGTGTTTTCACTATGTGTGTTACACAGCACCCTCAGTGCAGTGACACAGGGGTGTCATAGTGACACCCCACCATAGACTCCACACCCTGGGACTGACTACTGTCTCCCACGGCATGTAAAGTCACCATTGGCTTTACTAGTCCCAAATTATGAACAGAAACCAGTACAAACCATCATATTGTGGAGGTACTGGTCGGTGCAAATCGATTGCCCCGGGGTCTGTTATTCGAGGGGGCACGTCTCCGTCCTCCCTGATCGAGTTTTGGCTGGTGGCAGTGGTTACTACTTTTTATATTCGACCGCAAATATCTCTCTATGGGATTTTCCCATTGTTTGAGGCTACCAACTTTAATTATTTAATTCCAATAGCCTCCAACATACCGCCGGGTTATTCATTTAATATTAATTCCCCGGTTGGTATTTTTAAGCCAGAACTCGATTCTAAAATGGCGTTTGTGTTCTCTTCTGTGACTCCAACCCAAGTCGAGCCCTTTGTTCCACTTTTCGGCGGGCTTCTCCACAGAAGCCTCCAAAAGTGGTGCCACTCTGTCTGGGTACCACAGGGGGTGTGGGAGGGGGGTTAGGCACCCTGGACTGAGTTGCCTTGGCAACTCAAGTCGCACTCTTGTGTGATTGGCCCAAGTGGTGAGCCGGCCGGCTCACCACTTAGCATGTTTGATTGACAGCTAGGCTGAATGAATGGGGGTTTCTTGCATAAAAGCAGGGCTTTTGGGACTGGAACTTCAGAAGTCGCCACAGGACCTGAGAATCCAAAGAGGGAGAAGCTGAGCCGACCTGCCACGACGACACCACCGGTGGAGCTCTGCTGAACCGCCTCACCACTTCCCGACGACAGAGGAGATCTTCTTGCCGGAGAGTCTCTTCCCCTTGAGCTGGTGGGGACAACCAGTTCTCTTTCCGTTTTCGCCTACCAGGACATCTAGTGGTCGAATTGCCCGTGCCAAGTACCCCGGCAACCGGATAGCCAATTAACACTGAACCGCGAAAGAAAGGACCACTACTTTTAATCGAGAAACTCCACGGCTGGTTTCTTCCCTGGCAGCACAACGGCCTCCTGCTTTCCTCCCCGCCGAGATCTTCTCTTCTGCCGGACGAAGCACCGACTCGCAACCGCTGCTAGGAACGACTGCCCCCGCTGGAGTGTTCTCACCATTTCAAGGTACTGTGTCCGCCTGGCCTCCCTTTCTATAGATTGCTACAAGGTGACAGTAAATCCTTAACCTTCTAGACTGGGCTGGCCTCTTGACCATCTAACTGGTCCCTTTCTTTTGGTCCAACTTCTTTCTGAACCTTTGAGACTTTTGTGCACTTTTCAACCGTGTGACCTTGGACACATTTCGTTCTGATCCTCTTAAAGTGGATCCGGCTCTCTGAACTCTAACTTCACGGTTTGATTCTGCCTTCCCCTCTTGCTGTGTTCTTTTGAAAGTGTTGGGATCTGTTTCAATCTATGCTCTGCCTTTCTCTCCCTTTGAAACCGAATTATTAGAGTGCCATCTGCATTAAGCGCTCACCGCTGTCTGAAAATAAGTGGGGGCTTTACTTAAGACTTGTCTAAATATTCTTGTAAGGGAGTGTATATACTATAGTGACTGTGTTTTTGAACGTGCTTGAGATTAGTGCCAGTGTGTTTTCTTAGATGTGTTTTTAAATAAATAATTATATATCTTCTACACCAAAGCTCTGGTCAGTGTTTGCTTGTTCTACTGTGTTTACCTGCCCTATTGTGTATACTCTGTATACTGCCTAACTCTTCTTGAGAGAGGTCTGACTGCTCAGCCACAGGTATCAGGTAAATCTGGGTGGTGCGGACTGCTACCAAGCGGGTTTACTGCTAACTCCTGTGGTCTTAAACTTTTTGCAGTGGTCCCTAAGGGAACTGCACAGGTTTCTGCCTAACACAGATCCTTCCCAACAGAACAGAAACAATATGGATGAAACCTTACAAATCAAGCCCACGAGAATCATCATGCGGAGTCCCACAAGGATCATCCTTCTTGCCACCATTATTCAACATCTACCTGTCACCGCTAATTAAAATCATCGAAAGATATGGCCTCACCTGTTACAACTACACTGACAACAAAAAAATAATCTACAAAATACAAGATTCACAAGAAGACAATTCAACACTAGAGAACTGCATTCTTGAAATATACAACTGGATGAAATTAAACTACCTTAAACTCAACCCAGAAAAACAGAAATAATGATCATCACAAAAAACAACCTCTACATCCCATAGCCAACTGAACTTAGTGAAACCCCAACCCCATCATCAACTGTAAAAACCTGGGAGTCCTGAAGGACAACAAACTCACTCTAGAGCCACAAGTAAACGCCCTAATCAAGAAATGCTTCTTTCTCGTGCGATCGGTTACAAGTATCCTAGCATGCCTCTCATTCACCAAAAAAACTACTACCGTCATCGCCCTCATGTCCAGATTAGATTACGCCAACAGCCTATATCTAGGCATGACTGAACGACTCCTAAATATGCTCCAACGCATACAAAATGCGGCGGCCAGACTGCTCCTTAAACTTCCTCGAATAGAACACATCAAACCAGCGCTGAAAAAACTACACTGGCTACCCATCAAACAGCGGATCAAGTTCAAATCAATGTGCATAACCAACAGAGCAATCCACGACCAAGGTGCAGAGTTCCTTAGAAGAAAACTAACCGTACATCACAAAACAAGGCCACTCCGATCCAGCAGTGACATCCGTTTGGAACCCAAATCAAACAACAGGACAAAACTCTGAGGATCCTCTTTTTCTCACCTTGCCCCAAAAACCTGGAACGAACTACCAAAGAACATACGGAACACATCAACTACCATTCAGGAAACTCCTCAAATCATGGCTCTTCATCCAATAACCAGCAAGAATGCCCATAAGGACATACTCAAAGGAAGTAGGCAGAGAGAAGTACCTACCCTGATTCCGCAAGTCATCAACCCTTACAAAATAAGGATATACGGATCTGTAACATATCCACTCATCAATTAATCGACAAACCATATTGAATCATACCAAAGAACACCCACAAATCAATCGGAAGGGAGAGCAAGGTATGACCCATCAATATCATCCGGCCCACCTCGTAAACACGGGCAGCAATGAACCACCAACAGCAAATAGATAGGAAGGAGCGGGGAATGATAATATACCACCACTACCAAAGCAGGTATTATGCTCGCCCTCTGGTTGTACTAAGCTCAAACACCTATGAGAGCTAACGTTTTCCATAACAGAGCGCGATCAATGGAATTAAAGGCTTTAGACCGGTCTAAGAAAGCCACATATATTCGTCCTCTCCTGACTGTTTAAAAAAGTTTCTGGTATTCAACACAAATTATTGATCCATTGCCGTAAAAAGCCCTTTCTAAAACCAGCCTGGCTATCTGGCAGCATGTAATTTTCTGAAGCCCATTGTTCCAGCCTTGTAACCAGGCAGCTTGCAAAAATCTTGCTTGAGACATCCAAGAGTGAAATTGGACGGTAACAGTGAGGATCTGCCATCAATCCTTTTTTTAAATAATGGGACCAATAAATGTCTCATCCAGGATGCTGGCTCGGTATAGGCCTGCACTATTGCATTAAATACCTGGTCCAGTACCATCCACACAAGATATATCACTCATCACAGAGAATCTCAATCTGTCTAACCAAGGAGAATGTAAGAACTTGTGTGACAAAGACACCAAAAGAAAACTTCAGACAAGTATAAGATAATTCAAAACCTTCATTTTAGACTGAAGACACTGGGTTGAGAAGATGAAGGGTAAATTAAGTTCAACGTGTCTGGGTGGATGTCAGAAATGAGGGGCACAGGTATGTTCTAAAGGACCTAGTGTCTTTGTGCAGTATCCTTAACCTCTTGTTAAATACCCAAAGAATATAGAGCCCAGCTCACTCCCTTAATGTAGAGACAGTCTCAAAGGTACAGAACCCTGGAACCTTGCTTGCTTCTCTGTTTCTGCCTGGTCCCGGAATGACACCCTCTAGGCCAAGGTAAACAAACGTCTATTGTAAGGGTGCTGAGAATAGGGATACAGAGTAGGTCTGAGTGGTATCATGGTTTTTATTGGAAGGCAATAGTGGATGCTGGCTTAAGGTTTGTAAAATACCTATAGGAGCTACATGAATAAGCTAGAAAGAATAATGTGTAAATCTGTAAAACAGTGTCAAGGATGGGGCAACACAAAGTGGGGTTCTCCAGCGTTCCCAACACCTTGGTTGCAGGTTCAAATAGACCCAAGTGTCCAAAACATGACCTGGAAAAGGTCATGTGCCTCCAGAAACAACTTGGTCAATCCAATGAAATCAAAATAAGGTGGCCAACATTTAAATCCAAAACTACTCTCAACAATTCCTTTACCACCTGGCTAACCCTATGCATCCACAGAGAAATGTCCCAAAGATCCGGCCGACAAAGGTTCAACAAACTTATCCTATCAATGTTTGGCCCCAATCTACAAAAAAATATCAAAAATGTTTCCCTGTGCAATCCCCTCCAGAGAGTACTCAAAATGTTTACCTCTCGACAGTCTCTTAGATTCTCTTGACCGCTCCACAGTCTTTTGGCTTCTCTAGACCTCTCCACAATTGTTCCCTTCTCTAGACCTCTTAAACTCTTTCTTGTTAGCACTCGGTTTTCACTCCTTTCCCTGCCTTAGGTGTGGGTGGCTACTCTCTTTCTTCTGCCCATCCTCTTTCAGCTTCTTCTGATGTAAAGAGTACTTCTCTTCCACTGTCAATCTAGGGATCCCTCCTTCTTAGACTTCTTTCTGCTCAGGAGTCTGTCCTCCTCCGAGATCAGGGAACGTACTCCATCCCCTGTCTTTGGGTGTGGGGTGGTTGCTTCCTTCACCTCAACCCCATCAGATTAGTCTGCTTCTAAAGTAAGGAGACTTAAAGTTGCTTGTGACTGACCCGGTCCTCTGGTCATTGGTCCAAAGATAAGAGAAACAAAAAAAAGAGGGTCCAGAGGTAAAAGGGGTCTGCAGAGAAAATGATCTGGAAGTTGTTGCATGAAAGGGAGACAATATTCCTGGTAAATGACCTGCAAGTTCAAGTGTTGAAAATGCTGCAACACCATTTTGAGCCAAACCTGGAAATTGTCCTTCCCTCAGGGGACTGATTGAAGAAGCGCCTTACACAGGGACTTGGTTGGAAGAGGGCACTGCAGAGACAGCGATCCCTCCAATGAAAGCCCATTTGCTCCTATCTCTGGGGAAACAGGGCTGCCTGTTTGCCACAGGGTACTTGGCATAGGAAGTGGAAACCTGGACATCCCAGTTTCCTTAGAGGACTGGAATTTCTGTAGGAGTCATCAACCTTAACCCCACAAAAGTTATGCCAATTGAAAAACATTCAGGAGCTTTGCCTGCAAGTCCTGTGAAGGCACGGAGGTCCTCATCCAGGAGTGCATCCTCACCAATGTACCCATAGCCATCATCCATCTCGCACAATCAGCCATGTCCAGCCCTGATTGTAATATCTGCCATCCTGGATTCAGGGCATTGAAGCCCGCTCTCACCTCCCCGTCAGGCAGGTGTTCAGAGGTCCCAGGTACAGCGGACCAAATGCCAAAAGAAAAATTTGCCAAGGCACACAAGGCATTTATGGCTCTAAGGGAAAGGCTGCCTGTGGCAAAAACTGTCTTCCCCCATGCATTCAACCTCTTGCTTTCTATATCCGGAGGCAGAGAAGGAAGCAACAGCATTTTCAGGTTGGCAGTCACAGCCTGAATCACCAAGCTCTTAGCGGAGGCATGGGTGGAAAAAAAGTCCAGGTCTGAAGGGGCCGGGTTGCGTTTCTTGGCCAAGTCTCGGTCCACTGCTGAGATGGAGGCAGGCTTTTCCCAGGATTCCAGTACAGGAGCCTTAACTGGGTGAAGTACAGTAAGATATCCTCTCAAGGACCTTCATCCAAGATGTCCGTAAACTCAAATTGAACTTTTGGCCCAGGAAGGGGCTGGCAAACCTAGTGTCTACACCACTGTGGGTATCAGTCATTGGAATGAGGTCTGGGGCTTTTCTGGAATCGGTGCTGCTAAAATGCCCAACTCTGAGGAAGTAACCATACCACTGGCCTCCTGCAATTCAGTAGCCAGCTCCAACAGTCCCTCCCCCTCGCCACAAAACTCCTCTGGCAAGTCCCTCAGCACTTGAGGGCATACAGTATGAGACACAGACACTCTGAGGACATAGTTTTAAAAATTAATAAATAATAATAAAAAAACCTTGTTGCCACTAGATGTTTCCAGGCCGTCAGGGTTTCCGCTTCTGCCCTCCCCCACCCTATTGGCCGCCTCACTCCATTTACTGTTTCTGCTTCAGTCCATTTACGGAGATCGTTCCACCAGACCTCTACCTTAGGTATATTACATGCTTTCCACCCCATTGGCAATTCTGCGCTTGGCGAGTATATAAACCAAATCTTGGAGTTTACTGACATGTTTCAATTGGCGCGGTCTAGGAAACCCTCCTACCATGCATGCCCACACTGATTCCACGTTTAAATGGATCCCTTTCTAGTTTAATCCGTGGGCTATTTCTCCCCAGAACTTCCCAATTTCCGGGCATGCCCAAAACATGTGCATCAGCCCTGTGTTTTCTTCTCCGCACTTGGGGCATGTTTGGCGTTCTGCGCTTTTGAATCGGGAAATTCTCTGGGGAGTCATATATGCTGTGTGGGTTATATTTGGCTGTATTTGTTGTAGCCTCGCGTTCCTAGACACTTATTTTATGATACCCTTGAACCCGCTCCCACAACCCATCAGTCATAAGTTCCCCTGCTTCCTCCTCCCAGTCCTGACTCAGCGGGGTCACTTCCCTTCCCACCTTGGACAATAGTAATTCGTAAATTCAGGAAACCTTGTGCCCTCCCTCTGTGACATCATGTAATGTTTTGATGGCCGTGTCTGGATGTTCGCCTATCATTATTTCCGACCATGTCTCCCTTACCCACCGTACCAGTCTGGTATAAGTAATATACTGCCCCAAGTGTAAACCCATTTCTTCCACCAGCACATTAAATTCCTTTATTCCTCCCTCTTGCCATATGTCTCCCATTGTTGCGATTCCCACCGGTTCCCAATGCCTACGAATCGTCTTCCTCAGTTGCACGTCTCCCCCTGTCAATGCCACTAGCGGCACTTGCAGGGAACATTGGGTCGGGTTCTCTATGGTCTAGCAAGCCTTGCGCCATATTTTCCATCCTAGTGCCAGCATCCCTGGGCACCCTTTTATCACTTGTTTAGGCAGCCATATCCATTCTTTTAAGAAAAACGGGGCACATTCAGATCTCAACAGTCTGGATTCTGATGTTGAGTCTTCCGCTAACCATTTAGTCATGTATCGTAGTTGACTGGCCAAATAACAGATCTCAAAGCTAGGCAGCTTTATACCCCCTTTGTCATATGTGTTCTGTAGTTTCCATAGGGCTATCATATTCCTGGTTCTAGCCAGGAGGAAGCCCCTGCATATGCCTTGAAGTTTAACGAAGAATCGCTTAGGTTTCATGTATGGTATGTTCCCAAAAAGTATAGTAGCCTGGGTAATACGACCATCTTTAGCAGCGCCCCCCTCACCATCATGGCCAGGGGGAGCCTAGTCCAGAACGTCATGCTATTCTCGATGTTTGTCACTGCTTTCTCAGTGTTATATGTATATTGTGCTTCTGCATGTGGTAGATGTCAATCCCCAGGTATCTAAAGGTACTGGTCTCCCAGGGTATTGGTAGTACTGGTGGTTGTTCTTGCGCGATCCCTATGTACCCTCCCAAGGGGAATATGCACGGCTTTTTAGGGTTGACCGCAATGCCGGAGAGCAATGCAAATCGCTCCATCACTTCTAGGATATATTGCAGATTTTCTTCAGGGTACCTCAAGTATAACATGTCATCTGCATGTAATGATATTAAGTGTGGTCCCCCTTTAGTGTAGATCCCCACTTCCTCATATTGTTGTCTCAGGTATATTGTTAGGGGTTCCAGTGCGAGAATGTACAGCATCAGGGACCAAAGGCATCCGCGTCTAGTGCCTCTGCTGAGTTGCCACCTTTCCGAAATAGTTGCTCCCGTCCTGACTCTGGCTAATAGTGAGCTGTACAGTAATTTCACCCACTTCAGGTAATTTCACCCACTTCAGGTACATGGGTCCCATCCCATATTCTTTGAGGGCTGCCAGCAGCCAAGGCCATTTGACGGAGTCAAAGGCCTTCACTGCGTCTAATGACACAATAGCCAACTCGCCCGAGGCTCCTTCTGTTTGTTCTATGACAAGGTGGAGACGTCTGAGGTTGTCGGATATGCTTCTGTGTGGAACATATCCGGTCTGATCAGGAGGTATTAGTCTGCCTAGGACATGTTTCATTCTAGGGGCTTAACGCCAGTAAGACTGAGATTCTACTCATCGGCACACCCACTCCCTCCTTCCCTGCAGCTCTCTGGCCGGCCTCCCTTGGCCCCCTTCCTGCCCCTACCTGCAAGGCTAAAAACCTTGGGGTCATCTTCGACTCCACACTCTCCTTCTCTCCTCATATATCTGATGTCTCTAAGAAATCACACTACCAGCTGCACCTCCTCAGAGGTATTCTTCCCTTCCTCTCCTTCCCCCAGAAGCTCACTGTCTCCCGAGCCCTGGTTCTCTCAAGGCTGGACTACTGTAACAGCCTCTATCTTAATCTCCCTGCCTCCACTCTCCGCCCTCTGCAACTTATCCAGAACAGAACTGCGAGACTTGTCCTTGGCCTCAAGCCCAGGGACCGTATCTCTCCAGGACTGAAATCTCTTCACTGGCTCCCAGTGGCTGCGAGGATTAAGTTCAAAACCCTCTGCATTGTCCACAAGGCCTTCTGGGGCCTGGGGCCTAAATACCTTCAACTCTCTCTCCCTAAATATCTTCCTTCACGAGCCCTTCGCTCATCCGTCTCCAACTCCCTCATGGTCAGCCGCTTCTCGAAGAAACGAGCTGGGGGTAGATCTCTCTCCGCAGCAGGGGCCTCCCTCTGGAACAGCCTGCCTGCCTCCCTGAAACTTGAGGAGAACCATCTCCGGTTCCGGAAGCACCTCAAAACCTTCCTCTTCGCTTCTGCCTTCTCTCTCCCTCTCCCCTGCTAAACCTGCTTAACTCCCCACTGAATTCTGCACCTAACCTGCATCTGGGCCACTCTCAGCGACCTCGGTCCAGGGCCCAGCCACTCTCCACTTGCACTGCCTCCCTGGCTCCCCCTGCACTGTGGGACTGTCACTGTATCCCTACAGCCCCCTTCCCAGCACTTGCTCTGCACTTACCTCGCACTTGCCACCAGCTGGCCCTTTTTATTTATTATTTATTATTTTATTTCGCCACTTACCTTTTACTGCACTTACCCCCCCACCTCCTCCCCCTGCACTTTCTCCTTTTTCCCCTTACCTCTGCACTTGCGCGATCTGAATGACACCTGGCCTAGTAGGATCGTTTGTCTGTCTTCCCCTTGTTTCCTCCCTCCCTGCCTCGTCGCGCCTTGAAACACTTGTGTATAGGCGCGTTACAAATACCATATCATATCATATCATAGTGAGCATCTTGCTGTCCTGGTTCAGCATAGATAGCGGTCTGTACGACCCGCAGTCCATGCTTGGTTTATTGGGTTTGAGGAGTGGAATAATGATCGCTTCTCTAAGGGATTCTCCCAATATCCCTATTCCAAATGCTTTGTTTAACATTGCCATTAGTGGGGGGAGCACTTCCTTCTTATACATTTTGTAGAAGTCGCTGGGGAGTCCATCCGCTCCCAGTGTCTTACTGGTAGGTAGTTGCTCAACCACCACCTCTAGCTCTTCCAGTGTAATTGGGGCTTGCAGGTTTTCTCGCTCTTCAGCACTTATTTTTGGTAAGCCGATATCCTCCAGTGTTTCCGCTATCTCGCTCCCTCCATCACTTCCTGCGTCCCCGTACAATAGTTTATAAAATTCAAGGAACCCTTCATTCACGCCCTCTTGAATATATAATATTTGTTGACTCTCCCCCAGTACCGCTCTGATCGTTTGTCTGGGTGTCTCGCTTTTATACAGCCATACTAGCAATCTCCACGGCTTGTCTCCCCCAGCATGCTGCCTTTCTATGTATTTCTTATAGTTTAAATTGCATAATCTCTCCCAGTGTCTCACACATTGCTGCTGCAATTGGTTGATGGTTTCAGCATCCTCCCGGGAGTTTCCTCCTCTAGCTAGGATTGTCTCTAGTTTCGCCTCTGTATTCTGCAGTCTTGATAGTATGCCTCCCTGCAGCCCTTTAGATTTACCTATAGCTGCTCCTCTCACCACCACCTTAAATGCTTCCCATAGGGTTCCAGCCGACTCTACACTTCCCATGTTATTTTCAAAGTATTCTATAATTTCTCCTCTGAGGTCTTCTCTGAACACTGTATCTTTCAATGCTTCTGCTCTAAGTCGCCAAATTGGGATCTTAGCTCTCGGAGGCACGTATTGCCATGTTGAGACCAGTGGTGAGCGGTCAGAAAGGACTCTCGCTTTATACTCTGATCACACTATTTCCCCGTTATCTCCTGAGAGGCGAACACGTAGTCTAGCCGTGTGTACAAGTTTTGTGGGGCCGTCTATCATGTGGGTGGTGTAGCCTCCACATATCCTCTAGTCGAAGGTCTCCCAGCAGGGTCCTCAGGGCTCTGGCAGCGGGGGTGGTTTTGTCGAATTTCCTATCTGACCTATCCACTCTTGGGTCCAGCGTGCAGTTGAAATCGCCGCCCCATATAACCGCGCCCCCCAGGTACGAGCTCATTTTACTATATAGGGTCCTAAAATAGGCCACTGTATCCTTGTTCGGGCATATGTATTAACAATGCATATTTCTCTATTTTCTATCAATCTCCGTATTACTACCATCCTCCCGTTCGCCTCAGCCGTAGACTGTAGCAACTGAAAGGGGACATGTGGCGCCACCCAAGTGACCACCCCTCTGGCATAAGCCGAGTATGTTGCACCTATAAGGGTTCCCAATTACCTCTTTATCACCTCTGGTTTCTCTTTCGTGAGGTGTATTTCTTGTATTAAGGCGATGTCTATTTTCTGTCTCTTTAAGTACATCATGATATTGTTTCTCTTCAAGTAGCTGTTGAGCCCCCTGACATTCCAGGTCACTATCGTAAGGTCTCCCATGTTTCAGCCATACCCAGTCCCCCCTCTGACCCTCCTCATTTTCCGCTTCAAGCACAGCACTGCGTGTGTGTAGGCTCGTTTTCTAATTAATAACACCCCAAATACCCCAACTCCCTTCCCGCCCCCAACCCGACCCAGCCCAAACACAAACTCCCCAGCACCCACTCCTCCCTCTGCCTTCCCCAACCCCAAATGATGCCCAGCTCCATCCCTGGATCTCAGGCTACCCCGCATCTAGTCCGTTCTTGGCCTCTGCCAGTACTCAGGACACTGCAGGGGGATATCACCCTACTGGTGATTCAACTAATCTAACTACTGGGGGTGAGGTCGTGTTTCCATTGTATCTCCCGCATTAGTGCTTATAGTATGCCACGTGCGCTTGACTCGTGTGACGGTGCTCATATATATCTTCTAGTCCAAAAAGTCCACATGAAGAGTATGCAAACTAGTCCATATTACGCTTGCTCACATGCCAGCGTACCCCTTCCAGTCATTACCGCTACCTCCACATCTGCCCCAAAGTTAATGATTATGTGTTGTACTTAGGTCTCACAAAATATGCCTGTCCAACAGTATGGCTCTGGAAAAAAACAGGGATGGGTCACTTCTTCGTCTCGCTCTCCTTCCGGCTCTCCGCTCCCGATGGGCAATTATTCGCATCCAGCCATGTAGATACCTCCTCCGGGGAGTCAAAAAAGAGGGCCTTGTTCTTGTGAAGCACTTTCATCTTCGCTGGATACAATAGCATGTATTTAAAGCCTGCGTCTCGTAGTCTCCTCTTAACTGCCATGTAATTCAAGCATCGCCTTTGCACCTGGAGTGTGTAGTCAGGGTATGCGGTGATGGTCACGGAGGCCCTGTTTATCGTTCCTCCCTTCCGGAAACGTTCCAAGACCTTTTCCCTGTCTTTATAATTCAGCATTTTGGCAATGATTGGGCATGGGGGGGCCCCCGGTGGTGGTTTCCTGATCAAGGCTTGGTGTGCTCTTTCCACCCCGAAACCCTGACTAAGTGCCCCACCTGTTATCTCTTGCAACAGCATCTTTTCAACGTAGTCCGTCGGGTCTGCTCCTTCTTCGCCCTCTGGGAGCCCTATGATGCGTACGTTATTTCTGCGCGCACACCCTTCCGATTCTTCAGTTCTGTCTTCTAGATCGCGCACCTGTTGCGACAGTGTGTGGATTTCCGCCATGTTGGCTGTATAGGAGTTTGTGTTAGCACCCACCTCTTTCTCCAGGCTCCCTGTGCGTTCCGCCAGTGCCCGAACGTCTTGTCGTAAGAGGTTCACATCCACGCTTACCGCACCGATTTTAGATTCGAGCAAGGCTTTTAGTTCACAGATGGCTGTATTAATTTTGAGCCCCCAAGATACTTTTAGTTCAGCTAAGGCATCTAGTATTTGTTGATCATTCCGGCCAACAGCTCCAGCATCCTGTACAGATAGCCCCTTCGAGTTGGCCCCTTCCATCGTTGGGAAAAGCTGTTTTCCCTTGGTTTTCAGCTGCTTGGTTGTCATTCTTCTGTGCGCGAGGGGAGCTTATCTGGTGTCTCTGTGTATGGTGAACGCACCCCTGTCATTAGAGGTTAGACAGTTCGATGCAGGGAGATGCTGCGTATCCCCACCTAGACAATTATCCCGGCCGGTGCTCTCCTGTGTCTTAGTGTGCCCTGGTCCAAGCCTCTGCCACACAATCGCCATTCAGTGTGGATATCTCCTCATCGGGCGACGACTTATCTTACAGCCGGCCCACCAGCCCTGCACATGGAGCTCGTGCGCCCACCGCCAAATTATTCAAAACACGATATGGGCACTCAGCATACTTGTAACAGGCTGTCTATCCACTGCATCCACCATTACATTTCACAAAGTCTGTGTGCCAGCACTCCTCTTCGTGCTCAATACAATGTAGCAGCCACACTCCGGGTAAACACCATAAGATACTTTGTATCCCTGTTATTGTCTGCACGCCAACAGCAAAGCGGAGCGTTCCTTAATCTGCGCGTAGCGGCTCCCGAGACCAAGGCAACCATGTATCCTTGTGCAGGCGCAGTCTCATCGCGCCTGCCGTGACATAGCTTCAGTTTGCTGCTGGGGCTGTTAGACTCCTGCTCCGGGTCTCATGAAATTCATTTGCACAGCGGGCCGTACCACTCGCGTGCTCTGGTCCGAGCACTAATCTTAATTCCGCAGCCACAGCACTCGCGGCCAACGCTGTACCTCGTTTGTCAGGAAGTTTCAAGGAGTTCTGTGATGGGGCGCTCAGTCCGCCCGTACTCGCCATAAATCCTTTGTCTGCCAGGCGTCGGTCATCTTTCCAGCACGGCAGAGGGAAGCTCAGAGATCTTTAACAGCTGCCTACATCGAAGCCGCTCTACAAGTCAGCGCCACATTTTATCTCAGCATGCCCTGAGACTTCATACACATGATCCATCAATCTTGGATGATAGCAACAGTTTGCACACAGTTTTTCTCCAGGATAACGTGAGGATCTGCAGAAGCTTCAGGGAAGACACGACTTCCTACATGGCTCCTTAGCCAAGCCCCCCTGAGGACATGGTTCATGCTATTTTATTATGCAGAGACCTAACTTTCCCTATTACTATGGGTGATCCGTGTCTGTTACTAACTAAGCTGCTCGTCAGTCAGTCGTGAATGTCCAAAACTAACCTAACTGACCCTACCACTATGAAAACTAACTAGGTTCAGAGAAGGACTACCTTCTCCTGAGGGTACTTCTACTACCAGTCTGTATGATTCTTTATTAATACATAACCTTCATATAGTCTCTTGTGAATTCTTGAATCAGTCTCTGCAACTCTTCAAATTGACTATTGGAGTTTTCCCTCCTCCATGGGAATCCCTTTTGGGGATGTTTTATAAGAGGTGTTGTGCAGCTTGGGGGCCTTCCCAGGCCTGCATATGCATTCCTCTTGCTCTTCTCTCTCACTGCAGTTTGTCAAGTGCACACTATTCTATGTACTTGTCCCAGTGGATTGGATATTTTGATTTGAAGGGACATGTTCTTTTTCCATGCGATAATGACATCTATTAGGAGTTTCTTCGTCCCAGTCTTGATATTGAAAGGATTCTGGTAATTTGGAGAATCCCATGTAAGCCACAGTGGGCACAGCTTTAGTGAGTTCCTCATGGGAACGGGAATCCTTGTGCCCTAGGGGAAAGTCTCTAGGGAGAATTTATGGAGCAGGCTCACATCCCCAGCCTCACAAGGGGTGGGGTGTTTCCCCCTTGGGGAGAAGGGACGAATCCCCTCGATTTATCACAGTATCCATCCCAAAAGGGATAGGATCACCCTCCTCATCAAAGAGGTCAACCTAACTTTGACATAAATACCCCATCGGAAGCATGGTGTACTCCAGAGAGTTTTCAGCACTGTTGGCACAGAGCATTCCCAGTGACACCAAGGTAGACAGGGAAGGGTGGAGCGTGTCAGTACAGGAACAGGTCCTCACCTACAGGAGCTGGAGCCGAGCCCTTTGTTGCAGTACTGCGCAGGGTCCCTGCTGGCTTGTCCAAGCATGGTTGGTCCAGAGTGCGCAGCCGGTGCTGAGGCCGAAGCCGCAGGTGCTTTAGCGAAGATGTCAATCATCTTCAGCCTAAACGCATCACATTCCTACGAAGTCGAGAAGTGAGTGTGAAACGCTATCTGTTGAGCCGCTTTCTGGTAGTCCCTTAAGTAGCAATGCCTCTTCTTCAAAGAGGAAGAAGAATGGTGTGAAGAGGAACCGCTTGGGGAACATGACCTTTTGCAGGGCTGTTGCTGCTTCTTTTCCGTTTGGACTAGGAATTGGTTTTCTGACCTCCAGTCTGCGCCCTCAAATGAGATCACTTGTCTTTTTCCTTGTGCAAAACATTTTAGAACTTTAACCCTCCATTCCTGCACAGTCTTCGGGTGCATTGACTGACAACCCACAGACCTCACCCAAACATAGACAGAACCTGTGGGGGTCAGAAACTAGCATTTGTTGACTGCAGGTTGAAGACTGGGGCTTTTGCTAAAGTGGGCATTTTCACAAAAACCAGGAGTAGCAATGTTCCAAAAGCGAACAGAGTGTGCGGAAAAAAGAATGAAGGTCATGGGCAAGGCACCTAGATTATATATATATATATCTATCTCAATGAAAAGACTTTGTTAAAGGGACGTTATGGTTAAGTTGCGCTACCACGAATCTCCCAAAATCCAGACAATCTGCTTTCTGAAACACACAGCCATAGCCATCTCCTCTCCTCTCAGGAAAAACACTTTCTAACAAACTCTCTGCTCACACATCACACCCAGTAAACCCTATTGACCAATCCCGTGCTGTGTTACGTCTCATTTGCATCCCTCTCAACCTCAAAAATCCTGCATGTAATATGCCCTGTCCGCAGACAACCACGTTGTCCGCGGACAAATCCAAAAATCTGAGTGTGGGGAATTAAAATGTAAATAGTGTGCCCCATTTCCCCTTTGAGGTTGGCTCTGAAAAGAGCCTTTTTTGTTTGCAGATGCTTCAGAAACACCTTTTATTTTGTATTTTTTTTGGTTTGTTCTTATCTTCCTCCAAAAATCTTCACATTAGCTTCTCCAAAGCAACCCTTATGTTCCAAAACAGCATGGCATTTCCCGTAAAAGATAAAGACATGCCATCTTCTTTAAAGTAATCAACATTACCAGAGTCAACATGCCAGCTCTAGTCATAAAAGCAAACATGCCTTGGTTGATTAAGCACCTACCATCATTTTGCTGAGGACAAAAAACAGGACTATTGTCCCATACTGCGCTAGGTACCAAAGCAGAAAAAATAACCTTTGCATTTGGAAGCACTTTCATGACTGCCTGAACCAAGTTTTGCAGATCTTGCAACAAAGTAGGCGCACTGACATAGCCCAAATGCAAAGCACCACAGTGCAGAACAACCACATGTGAACTATAATACCTAGCCATATCCTGACAAACTTCTAGCATTGCCTGCAAATTAAAACCAGGCACCATGCACACCACTTCCACTCCTTTTGTGTCAAAATGGTTAGCCACATTCCTAGATTTAGCATTGTTAGGGAGAATTCTCATTCAAGGGCTAATTTCCCTTACCTATAGAGTTCCCCAGCAGCTTAGCTGGATTTGAAGGGTTTGTTTCTTTTTACCTGCTAAGAGTGAGACACTTTTTCCCACTCTTAGGCATTTTTGCTATGTGTGTCCTAGGCTATTTTTGTGTTTAATGCTTGTGGGATTTTCTCAATCCCATAGGAACCATCTTTATGCACATGTGTTACACAGCACCCTCAGTACAGTGACACAGGGTCGTAGCGACCCCCAAACATAGACTCCATACCCTGGGACTGACTACTGTCTCACAGGGCATGTAAAGTCCCCATTGACTTTACTAGTCAGTTTTTATGAACTAAACCAGTACAACCCATCTTACTATGGAGGTACTGGAAGAGGTTAATAGTTTTTCCCCTATGTTCATTTTCGAGAGAGTACCCTACAGTACCTCTCTAAAACGTTTCTGGCTGGTGGCAGTGGTTACTACCAAAAATATTCGACCGTAAATATTTCCCTATGGGATTTTCCCATTGTTCAAGGCTACCACTTTTTCTGACAGCCTCTAACATACCGCCGGTGCATTTTAATATTAACTTTGCTCCGGTAGGTTTTATTTGCCAGAACTTTGATATAACTTCTTTTTCGTGTCTTTCTCTACAATCCTAACCCAGGTCGGGGATCCTTTGTTGGTCCTTTTGGCGGGCTTCTGCCAAGAAGCACTCCTTTTGGCGCCACAGAGTCTAGGGTGGGTCCTTTGTGTGGGATGGGGAGTAGGACCCCTGGACAGGGTTGCCTCAGCAACTGATGTCGCACTCTATCCTGATAGGCTGGAGGGTCTCCCGCCAAGATGACCACTCCACTGTGTGAGTGACAGCTAGGCTGTATGAATGGGTCTCTTTCTGCATAAAAGCAGGGTCCTGAGGACTGGAAGAGCAAGACGTCGCCACTGGAACTACGGAACCAAAGAGGAGAGAAGCCAAAGACACCTGCAACGACTACCACCACCGGTGAAGCCCTGCTGCAGCGTCTCACCACTTTTCTCCACACGACGAGAGGAGATCTTCATCTGCAAGAGCCTTCTTCCCTTGAGCTGGTGGGGCCAACCAGTTTGCACATCGCCTTCCCGAACCTGCTGTGTCGAATCGCCAGTGCCCTGCACTTGGAGACCGGATAGCCACGCAGCTATCGAACCGGACTGCGATTAAAAGGAGCGTACCTTTTAAACTTTGTTTGGCAGCACCACAGTTGGTTTCTTCCCTGAGTAGTGCAGTACCTTGAACCTTCCTCCACGACGAGAGCCTCTCTTCCTCTGCTGGATCCCTCGAACTGCAGGAACTACCAGGAACAACCGCCACCGCAGGAGCCACTTCTTCATTTTCAAGGTATATTGTTCCGCCAGGCCGCCCTTTCTTCGCGGTAGTGCTAAAGGTGTTTTAAATCCTTTACCTACCTGTTGGGTTGGCCGCCCCCCTCTCTTAACATTGTCTGTTCACTTTCTGCATCCACCTTTTCAACATCGTTAACGAAAGACTTGACTGCAGCTATAAGAACATTTTGCTCCTGGGCCCTTGCCCTGTACCATTAACTCTGGCACAGGCCTACTGACTCTGGTCACATTTGTTAAACCTGCCTTCTCGAGATTCATTCCCAATTCGAACTCTGTGGTGCAACCGTTTCTTATAACTATCCTTTCTTTCCCACTGCATAATCATTGTGAAATGCCATTTTGCTCAGTTTTCATTTGAAGTATTGCCTATACTGATGCACTGTTTTGCTGAACTGGTTCACAAATGATGGGAAGTGTTGCTAGGGTGTATAAGAACCTATTTCTAGATAACTTGTGTTCTTCCTCCCTTGTGAGAAATTGTTAGAGGATCCCTTCTGTGTAGTTGTCACTGTGCCGTTTTGCTCAGTTTTCACTCTGGTTCACTTGGTCTACAATTTATATAGGAAGTGTGCATATTTTTCTATTTGACTTAATTTAACTTGCTTGATACTTGTGATACATGTACTTTCTTAGAAGTGTATAAAATAAATATGTATCTACTTTTTAACTACAAAGCTTTGGTCAGTGTTTCCTTGTGCCATAGTACAGTAGGCCTATTGTGTAAACCCTGAATACTGCTCATCTCCCTCTTGAGATAAGTCTGACTGCTCAGCCACAGCCACCAACTAAATATTTGTGGTACCGACTAATACCAAAGGGATTTTATTGCTCTCACCTGTAGTCCTAATCTGGTGTAGTGCTCCCTCAGGGAACTGCACTGGATTCTGCCTAACAGGCATACTGCTCCAAACCATTCACAAACATATCTCCAAGCACCACCACCCTGACTTTCTTCACCTCCGCCATCTTCACTACACACAGCCTCTCTCAATACGAAGCAGAACCTCAACACCTGATTGGCTAATCCTCAAAATACACTCCCTTTTCATGCTTGGAAGCCCCGGATGTGGATGTCCTGTCTGCGAACAGCTGTGCTGTCCGCAGAGTGCGTAAGCAACACTGGGGCAGCCCTTCTACCCTTTCCACTTCACTCTCTGCACCATTCCCTCATTGGCTACTGTTAAGCAGTCACACAACCATCCACCAATCACATGCAAGACCTCTACATCTAACTCCATCATCACAATTCAGCACTTTAGATGTACTGTTGATCACTCCGAGTAAAATTGCGCTGTAACTGCAAAGCAACTACTAGTTGAAATTCTCCAACATTTCTACTTGCAGATTCATGCACATCCACATGCATGAACACAAAGTACAGGTATGAATATTTTTTGCACAGTACATCATACATGCCAACATTCCGACCCACCTGGAAGGGACATTTCCTCCAAAAAATCGGGAGACAACACTTGTGTCATAAGAATGCACTGGGCAAAGATGTATTTTCGACGGGAGAATGTGAAAAAAAGAACAATATTTTTTACTTAAAAATAGTGAGTCTCCCGCCAAAATCGGGAGGATTGGCATGTATGGTACATGTACATCTCTCCAATAAATGCATATAAACAGAGTAACTGCCACTTACCCAGTGCATCCTGTAAAACAAGCTTACTGTCATTTCTCCCATCTGCTATGATCAAGTGTCACTTGTAAAGTTGTCTGCTCTCCAAATTTGTATTTACCCATATTATTAACTGCATGTGCAAACTGTTATTTTCTACATTCATTCTATCATTTCTGTAACCACTGCCATGTATTTAACCACATTACAACCATGATGGCATTTAATGCATTATAGTGCATAAGATGTACATACAATTTCCCTTCTATACATTCTGCATATTTCACATACATTCTATCCTTTCAACTTCCTTTACAAATGACTATATTAGTAATCAGAGACAACACACAAAGCTATCAAACAAAGTGTCATTTCATCTAAAAAGATGGGAGAAATAACAGTATAATTATGGAAAATGGCTTTCTAGTGTTATAAAATTACACGCAGCCAGGATGAGTACATGCATCTTTATTTATGCAGACAGATAGCCAATATCATTTCAAAGGCTCCTAGCTGAAACAACACCACAGCCTCTACAACTGTCCTTCCAATCTAGACAGCTCTCCCATTCCAGCTGGTTGCCAATTCCGTTCTAGATTTCACAACAGCATTCAACTATGCACAGGTGCACTCATATCCATCACATCATCTACAACTATGTACAGTGTTGTAAAGCAAGACATACAACATCTCCCCCCCTTCCCTTCAGTCTACAACACAAGCACCAGGTCCTTCCTTGCAACCCTTACTTTATTTCAGACTCTCCCATCTCCACGCACCACAGAAATCAGTACTCACATTTTTGAAAACATATCCCCTAAGCAGCCCACATTTATTTGCCTTACACATATAGCGATAGCAATGCATTTTAATCTTAACATTAACATATAACAAACAACATTAACTGTCTCCTTGTCCATTTCGTATTACGGTATCTCTTGTCCCGGGGGGAGGAGGGATGGGTGGGAGCGATCAAGTAGCATCAGAGGGGAGGGAGGGTCCTTGGAGGGCCGCCTTCATCCGCGGTTTCTCCGCCTTGGTTTACCTTGGTTAAATCGTGAGCGGGCACAGCCAGGGTTCTTGATTCATGGTGGCTTATCATCAGAGGGGTGAAACATATGTCTAGTGAGTTCCTTCCATGCCTCGAGGGCCATGCTGGAGTCATCAGTGGACCTGGCTACTCATTCCTCCCATGCCTTTGTCTCAGCTACCATCCATCGTTCCACTTCATTGCACCATAGCTTGTACTGAGGACCCGCAGGTTTTTTCCATGCCATTGCGATGGTTCTTTTGGCCAGTATGCACGATATGTCCATGTGTCTAACCACATGTTTGAGCTTGGCTAGTCTGGGGTAAGTTCCTAGCAGGCACTCCTCTGGTGTCCATTTATATTTGTCCATGCCTGCCCTTTCGCACGTCTGTATTACTTTGTCCCACAGGGTCCTTGTTTTAGGACATTCCCACAGCATATGGATCAAATCAGCTTTTTCCCCCGTGCATCATTTGCAGGCCGATTGTACCTGCTTGTTCAATTTTGCTATTCAGCATGGGGTCAAGTAAGTTCTGTGTAGTACATTCAGCTGAATCTGTCTGAATCTGTGGTTCCTGGACACCTCTTTGGGGAATGTGAGCGCTCTATTCCACTCCCCTTCTGTCATTTATCTGCCTATGTCCACCTCCCATTTATTTTTCATTTCCATGCATCGGGGATTGGGTGTGTCGCTCAGATGGCTGTATATTTGGGATATTGGTTTGCAGCCCTCTCCCAAATTGTAAAGCAGCATTAATAATGGATCTGTGTCTGGTTCTTCAGGCCATGTGTCCCATTTACGTTGTGCTGTGGTGCGAAGTCTTTGATGCAACAGAAATTGGCCGGTGTGGATGCCTTCCTTCCCCTGTAGTGAGGCAAACTCTCTGAAAGTGCCCTCCTTATACAGATCCCCCCAGGTGTAGACCCCCTCCCTTTCCCAGAGTCTGATTTGTTTCAGGTCCGAGTTTGTCCCCCGAGGTGTAGACCCCCTCCCTTTCCCAAAGTCTGATTTGTTTCAGGTCCGAGTTTGTTGTGCATAGGCCCGCAATCAGGGGTACCTCTGGGGCATATGAGCTTTGCGAGTGAGTGAGCATTTTCGCTCTGCGCCAGACTTTTCTCCCCAGGGCAGCTAGGGAGGGTATGTTTCCCAGTAATTGTGGAGGTGCCCAGACCAGTTCCTTCAACTGGAACGGGAGGGGGGGGGGTCATGGCTTGCAGCAATGGCGTTTGATGTGGGTTCGTCGGCTAGCCATTTGGTCACAAAGCTAAGTTGGTCTGCTAGATAGTATTTTTCCAGATTTGGAAGTTGGATTCCTCCCTGCTTGTATGGTAGAACTAGCGACGATAGCGCTATCCTGTGTGTGCTTTTCCCCCATAAAAACTCTCGCACAATCGTTTCAAGCAGTCGGAAGAAGGGCTTGTTGATGTAGTAATGTACATTCTGGAACCCGTAGAGGAACCGTGGGAGGACAATCATTTTGACTATCGAGGCCCTGCCCATCATTGATAGGGGGAGTCTCGCCCAAAAAATGATTAATTTACGCAGAGCTGGTAGTGCTGCCTCTGTGTTGTGTTTATGCATTAGTGCAGAGGTGTGCATTGTTTGGACTCCGAGGTATCGGAATGACGTGGTCTACCAACTTATCCCCACTGCCGGGAGTGTCTCCATGTTCATGTTTCTCAGCGCCGCTAAGGGGAACAGGCAGGATTTCGACTTGCTAAATTGTATTCCAGAGGCCTTAGAGTAATTGTCTAAAACTTCTAGCATGGTTGGCATGTTGAGGTGTGGGTTTTTGAAATAAATTAGAACATCGTCTGCGTAGAGTGAGATGATGTGGTCTACGCCTCCCAGCCTTATGCCTGCATTGAAAAATTGCTTCCTAAAGTAGATGGCTATGGGCTCCAGTCCCAGTATGTACAGCATTGGGGATAGTGGGCAGCCTTGCCTGGTCCCTCTGCATATGTCCCAGGCCTCCGACACGTGCCTCCCAGATTTCACCCTTGCTCTTGGCCTAGTGTACAGTATTTTAATCCATTTTATAAACCCAGGTCCAAAGCCAAATTCCTTGAGCACTGCCACCAGCCACTCCCAATATAAGGAATCAAACGCCTTTACTGCATCCAGAGACAGCAGTGTGTATGAGTCCATGTCTTTGTCAGTTAGCGCTATAACATGTTGCAGCCTGCGTAGGTTCATAGATGTGTTGCGGCCTGGTATAAAGCCACTCTGATCAGTGTGTACTATGTCTCCTATTATTCTGGACAGTCGCTTAGCTAGAATTGTGGTTAAGATTTTCACATCATAATTAAGCATCGCAAGTGGGCGATAGGACTCGCATTGATCTGCCGGTTTGTTGGGTTTAAGAATCGGGATCACTAGTGTCTCTCTCATGCTTTCAGGTAATATCCCCTCCTCGTATGCCTCTTGGTAGACAGCGTGTAGCAGGGGAGTCAGGGAGGACTCATACGTTTTATAGAATTCTGAGGGTAGCCCGTCAGTGCCAGGTGTCTTGCATGTAGCCAGGGATCTGATGGCTTGGGTTATATCTTCGGGCGTGATTTCAACATCAAGAGTGTCGGCCTGTTCAGGGGACATTCTGGGGAGCCCTAACTCCTCTAGTGTATCTATTAGTTGTTCTTGGGGGACCAGTTCTTCATGGGAGTATAGGTGTGCGCACAAGCGTTTGAAGGTCTCGTTTATGCTCTGCTGTGTGTAATGTGTGTTCCCTTCTTCATCCTACATTGAGGTGGTAAGGTGTCTGGGGTGCTCCTTTTGGCAGAGCCAGGCCAGTAACCAGCCCGGTCTGTCCGCCTCCACATGTGCTCTATTTGTTTTGGCAGTATGGTCTAACTTTTCTAGCCTGCTCCACGCAATTGTGTTCCTCTGCTAAACCTCTTAAATTCAGCTTCCCCCTGTTGGGTACTTATGGGGGTGGCTTCCAGCCTCTCAATTTCCTGCTCCACTTGGTCTAGTTCTTTCCTGAGTAGTCTCTTGATGCCCCCTGCCTTTGCAATGGTTTCTCCCCTTGTCACCACTTTCAAAGCATCCCACACTGTGCTTATGTGTTCTACACAGCCCATGCTGACTTCTAGGTAGTTGTCAATAGAGTCTCGCAATTCCTCCCTAAAGGCTGGGTCCTTCAGGGCTTCCACAGGCGTTTTCCACATGGAGATCGGGGGTCTGTGGCCCTTGTAACTCCATGTCACCAAGAGTGGGGAGTGGTCAGAGATGGTCCTTCCCAAATATTGTGCTCCGTCCACTTGGGGTAAATGTTCCTGCCTATCGGGATGTAATCTAGCCTCGTGTGTAGATTATGCGGGGACGAGTAGTATGAGTAACCTCGCGTCTCTGGATGCATTTCACACCATGTATCCGCCATGTCGAGTCCATCTATCATGGCGGCCAGGGCTGTTGTTGCTGCCGATGGGCCTTTTAGTTGGGGAGTGGACCTGTCCAGCATCGGGTCATGCATGCAGTTGAAATCGCCCCCCCCCCCCACCCCCCAGATGAACAGGCCATTCCTGTGTTGTGCGATTCTGGGATACAGTGAGTTCAGATATGTTGGTATATTGTTGTTAGGTAGATAAGAGTTCATGATGCATATTGCTACCTGCTCAATGTGTCCCCATAGTACTACAAATCTGCCTTCCGGATCTACTTCTGACTGCCACGCGGAATGGGAGCTGTGGGTGGATCCAGGTGTAGACTCCTCTAGCATATTTCAAGTAGGTGGTGCCAAATCCCTGTCCCCCCTGTTAGGCAGAAACATGTGCAGTTCCCTTTGGGAACACTGCAAAAGATTTAGGACTACAGGTGTTAGCAGTAAACCCACTTGGTAGCAGTCTGTACCACCCAGATTTACCTGGTAGCTGTGGCTGAGCAGTCACACTTCCCTCAAGAAGAGTTAGGCAGTATGCAAAGTATACACAATAGGCACTCAGACACAATAGCACAAGCAAACACTGACCAGAGCTTTGGTATCAAAGTATATAATTATTTATTTAAAAACACACTGTTTGAAACACTCCAGCACTCTTATTGTAAAACGCTCTAAACACAGTTACCATTATGATATATACAACCCTTATTCCTCATCAGACAAGTCTTAGTTAACACCACTTATTTCCAGACAGAGGTGAGCGCTTAACTATAGATGGCACTCCAATAAGTTCCTGAAAAAGGGAGGGAAAAAGACAGAATATGTGAAGATACACCACTCTAAGATTTAGGAACACTTTTTAGCAAGGCAGAAGAGCAAAAGTCACTGGTGAGCCAAAGTCCATAGACTGGGCCCACTTTTAGAGAGAGCAGAGCACAAATGTGCCCAAGATCACACAGTTACACTAGGCTTTGAACGTCTTGCAGAGAGTTTGAAAAGAGTTTAGAGAGGCTCAGAAAAGTTTAGCCAGGGTGTCCCAGGCTAACCCAGGTTCGAAAGCCGGGGGCTAAATCTACCCCATACAGTCAGTGGCAAGGGAAGCCAGGCAGAACATGGTACCTTAAGTGGGAAGGATCCTCCAGCGGTGGCAGTTGTTCCTGGCAGCAGGTGCAAGTCTTGGCATCGTCCAGAGGAAGAGAAGATCTCGAGTTGGAGGAAAGATGAAGGTCGTTGCACTGCCAGGGAAGAAACCAGCCGCAGAGTTTTCCGGTTAAAGGTATTACCCTTTATTTAGCGGTCGTGGTAAAACGTGGTATTCCGGTTGCCGGAGTGCTTGGCACAGGCAAGGCGGCCACAAGATGCGTCGGGAAGGCGAAAAGACGGTGAAACTGGTTATCCCCACCAGTCAAAGGAAGAAGACTCTCCGGCGGGAGATCTCCTCTGTCGTTGGGAAAAGTGGTGAGACGGTTCAGCAGGGCTCCACCGGTGGGATCGTCGTAGCAGGTCGGCTCAGCTTCTCCCTCGTCGGATTCTTAGGTCCTGTGGCGACTTCTGAAGTTCCAGTCCCCAAAGCCCTGCTTTTATGCAGAAAACCCCCATTCACTCAGCCTAGCTGTCACTCAAACATGCTAAGTTGTGAGCCGGCCGGCTCACCTCTTGGGCCAATCAGGACGGAGTGCGACTTGAGTTGCCTAGGCAACTCAGTCCAGGGTGCCTAAACCTCCCTCCACCCCTCCTAAGTACCCCAGACAGAGTGGCACCACTTTGGAGGGCTTCTGTGGAGAAGCCCGCCAAAAAAGTGGAACAAAGGGCTCGACTTGGGTTGGAATCACATAAGAGAACACAAACGCCATTTTGGAACTGAATTTTGGCAAAAAATACCAACCGGAGAATTAATAATAGTTAAATAAACCGGCGGTATGTTCGAGGCTATCGTATTTAAATAAATAAAGATAGTAGCCTCGAACAATGGGAAAATCCCATAGAGAAATATTCGCGGTTGAATATAAAAAGTAGTATCCACTGCCATCAGCCAAAACTCGATCAGGGGGGACGGAGACGTGCCCCCTCGACTAACAGACCCGGGGCAATCGAATTGCCCCGGCCAGTACGTCCACATTATGATGGTTTGTACTGGTTCTGTTCAGAATTCAAGACTAGTAAAGTCAATGGTGACTTTACATGCCCTGGGAGACAGTAGTCAGTCCCAGGGTTTGGAGTCTATACTGGGGGGTCACTATGACACCCCTGTGTTACTGCACTGAGGGTGCTGTGTAACACACATCACAAAAACACATGAAGTCCTATGGAGTAAAACACCCCATAGCCCATTAAACACATATAGAGTCAAAGGAATACACTCAAATCATGTCCAAGAGTGAGGGTAAAAGAGTCTCACACTTGGCAGGAGAAAAAAATAAACCCCAAAAATCCAGCAAAGCTGCTGGGGGACTCACTAGGTTAGGAAATTCAGCCTAAACAGAGAATTCTCCCTAACACACCCCAATGTGTTTGGAGTTTGGTCATGGAGTCTGCCGTGAAGTGGGTCTCTTGCAGCAATGCTATCATCACCCTCTTTCTGTGTAAGTAGGTTTTAATTTGGTTTCTGCTAGGTAAGTACTCAGGCCCCTCACACTACATGTCATTATATTTATTGCTGTTGTGGTCATGGTGGTTCAATAAGGGTATTGCGGTCACGCTGCTTCCCCTTCTCGGCTGCCTGTGATCGTGGTTCAATTATCGGGGGCTCAGCCTGTGCGCGAGCTAGGACTCTGGTTCCTCTCCCCCCCTCCCCATCCCCCCTTCCCTGTATCGTCTGGAGACTTACCAACTATAGTAACCTTTGTTCCGGTGAATGGGAACAACCAACTATTCAACTTTGAACTGCCCCCAGCAGCTGCTTCCAACTTGCAGCGCTCGGGGGCACCCGAGCCTTCTGGGCCTGTCCAGGGCTCCCGGTGCGGGTAGTGTGTTGGCAGTCGGCCCACACGTTTATTGGAGGGGTGTGTCGGCATCTTCTGTGTGTATGGGTCTGTGCGCTCCTGCCCATTGTTGCTTTCGTAGTGCTGTAGTTCTTAGTACGGTCTAGTGGTTCATTCATTCGCTGTGCGAGCATCGGTCATTTTTCTGTTGCTTGGAGTATTCAGTGGCCTGTGACCTCCTTCGCCATTCCTTCTTTATCATCTGCGAGGTTATTGTGCTCCTGCCACATATTCGCCGCCGCGGGAGTTTCTAGGACGATAGCTTTCCCTTTATATAGTACTTTAAGGCGCGATGGGTAGATTGGCATGTGCTTGAGG
The DNA here is from genome assembly GCF_040938575.1 of Ambystoma mexicanum. Taxonomy (NCBI): domain Eukaryota; kingdom Metazoa; phylum Chordata; class Amphibia; order Caudata; family Ambystomatidae; genus Ambystoma; species Ambystoma mexicanum. The sequence continues at coordinate 871,135,297 of NC_090933.1, read as the reverse complement.
TTAAGTTTGCGTAGCCTTGCTTTCACCGGTATAAATGAGTTCCTAGCCCATTGCACAGTGGGGGTATAGTCTGGGCAGATAACTATTTTAGCATCTTGTCTCTTGATTTCCCCACCTTCTCTCGAGAATCTCAATATTGGCTCTCTGTCGTGGAAGTTTAGGACTTTTGCGATTATTGGCCGTGGGTGCGAGCCCGCGGGAGGTCTTTTCTGCAGGGACCTGTGGGCCCGTTCTATCGAGAAACCCTGGGACAAATTGCCAGCCCCAATTTCCTGCTGCAGCATAGTCTCCTCAAACTCTGTTGGGTTTGGGCCCTCCATGTCTTCCGGAACCCCCAGGATTCGGATGTTGTTGCGGCGGGCTCACCCCTTCCGTGTCCTCTGACCGCGCCTCCAGCCGCGCTACCTTCAGTTCAAGGTCCTGGACCTTAGATTTGAGTTCCGTTGTGTTGTCAACGTTGTCCTGCAATGTGGGCTCTGCTGTGGTCACTCTTTCGGTGAGATTGCATGCGTTTTATCTCATCAATTGCATGTCCGACTTGATTTCATCTATTCTGGTTTCCATGGACGTGCGTAATGCTACTATGGCCTCCAATACTTGCATATTCGTGGGGTCGCCTTCATGGGTCAGTGGGTCCTCTGTAGCCTTAGCGTCCTATTGCTGTTTGGGCCTAACCGTTGTGAAGGAGTCCATTGTTGCAGTTTTCGGTTTGCCTTTTGGGGGTGACATCCCTTGTCTCCAGGTTTTTTGGCCTGTCAGTCTGCATCAGGGATATTTGCCCGGTCACTAGCTACAAGTTCAATAGCAATCCTTTCTGGGTTGAGTGATTGTTGGGCTATTGGCCGCAAGAGAGTGTGTCTTCACTTCAATAGCATGTGTGCCTGTAATCGTAGTGCATCAGACTGGCTATGACCCTGTTTGTTGCTTCAAGTCTGGGCAATCGCAGTGTCGGTCCCTTGTTGGCTCAGTCCCTATTGCTGTGGGTCTGAGGCGTATTGGCTAGCAGACTTTCGCGGGGCCCAGAGCACCATGTGGAGGTTTAATTCTTATTGTGTTCTGTCGTTTATGGCGCCGCTTCTATTCCGCTCGTGGTTAATGAGCGAGTTGCCTTTCCTCGCTTAAGCATAGACAGTCCTGGCATTGATATTAGGCCATTCAATGGGTGTTGGCCCTGATCCTGGGGTGTAGCATACAATTTGCGGCAGGTCAGGCAAGCGCAAGTGTGGTACCTTTTATTCTTGGCACGCATTGCTGCATCCGTGCCGCCCCGGGCCCGCCGACTCGTTCCAGAGACGTCCCGTCCTGCCGTTCAGGTGGCTGCCCCGTGTCTAAGAGGCTGTGGCAGTGTGCCGCGGCAGCCGTCGGTAGGGGGCCGCGAGCCTCCAAGAGTCTCGGTCCGGGGCTCTGGTGCAGGCCGTCCCCAGGCCGCCTCTGCGTTCTCTGGTGATTCCTTCGTGCTCTCAATAGGTCCGTCGAGCCGGCAGGGTTCGCTTCCCGGGCCGCTTTCAGTAAGCGCAGTCCGGGTTCCTCTTCCTCGCTTCACAGACTGAGGCCTGGCTGAGTGGCGACCGCTCTCGGCAGTCGCGTGTAGCGTGCGGTGTTCCTGCTTCTGCGCCTCCTTCCTTTCCTGTTGCAGGTCTTCTCGACCCCCGGCGCCGTCCCCCCCGCAGTACGTGTTTAAGGAAGCAGAGACTCCGGCTATATTCAGCGGCGAGGATCGGCTCCCTCCAGGGTGCCTTCAATGCACAGGGCTGAGGATGTCAGTCCGCGCTTTCCACCTTCGGAGGGCGGTCTGTTCCCCCTCGGTATGGTTTAAGAGACAGCTATGGGCGCCACCATCTTGCGGGTCGGGGGGGTCTCCGCTTTACTCGCTCCATTTGCTTGTAGGCACAGTCCGATTTCCTCACATGAGCAGCGCCGAGGGTAGAGAAACGGTTCCCCTCCACACTGCTTCCAATTTTATGCTTATTTGTTGGGCATGAAGTGAACAATTCCGTCCGTTGCAGGATCTCGGGCAGGAGCGCTGGCGAAGTCCGTCTTCACGCCATGTGCGCCGGCCACGCCCCCCTAAGCAGCCCACATACCACAATCAAAATGTTTGGTAGCATTGTAGAGTTATGCTCTAGGCCCTGGCCACAACATCATAACACACTCATAGAAACAAACACCTACCAAATGACCACAACCCAAAAACATAATATATCCACCTCAAAACTATCCACTTCAATTAACATTCTAGAAAATAATTACAACCAACGTACAAACTCTTCAATACATACCCTCTTCACCCAATGCTCTTCTAAAGACCCAAAACCAACATCATACTAAAGTAAAATAGCCAGTAGTGCGCCCAGTGTTACTATGTCCGAGTGTTCGTATGTCCGCGGACAACCACGGTGACCGCGGACATCGCGAACACATCACGGCCTTCTCCCACCTAAACAAATACAGCATTTGACCCATCTCTTACTCCCCCACCCTCTCTAAGCATTCATACACACAAACAAACTCCCCAAAATTGGATTTATCCTCACTTCCAGCGCATGTCCGCGCATCCAATATGGCGGGCGCATCAAAACAATTTGACGCACCTCACGCCTCATCCCAGCCAATCAGACAACACGTTGCATGTCCGCGGACATGACGCAAGCCTATTATCCAATCGGTGTCCTGTCCGCGGACATAGATATCACTATTTTTTTGCCTTAACTTTTGTTTGTTTTAAAAAAACTACTGGACGGATTTACACCAAATTAACAAAAGCACGCTTTCGGGACCAAGCCGCCGCTCCTGCTGGAAATTTGGTGAAAATCCATCCAGCGGTTTCAGCTCTAGGCGCGACAGAATATTTTTTCCCATTATAACTATGAGAAAAAAAGACATTTTGGCAACCTCCTATAACTTTGCCCCCCTTGACCAAACCTCACCAAACTTTGCAAAAAAAATTCAGTGTGGGCCATATACTTTTTCTTTGCAAAGATTGGTGAAGATTCGTCCAGGTGGAGCCAAGTTATAACTCACCCAATAAATGCTCTTCCTATGGGTTTAGCAACCCACTACCGTGGGCCGTGTGATATACATATACATATATACATGCCTAACTAGATCTGTTGCATATATTATTACATGTACATGTGCCTTACATTATATAGGTTCCACTATAGGATCTCTAAAAGCTGCGTATCTTGCAACAGTATAGGGCCATTAAGAATGGAGACCTTACTTACCCATTGACTGGACACATTCTAGAAAAACATCGAGCAAATATTAATGAAATGTCGTTTTCAGGATTAGCACATGTGCCCCAACACAAGAGGTTGGGTAATAGAGAACTTAAGCTAAGAAAATTAGAAGATTCGCTCATTTGGAAATTTCACACCTTGAGACCACATGGTCTCAACATTGATTCAGAAATGTATGCATTTATTCAGTAATTTAGAACATATTTTGGAGGTAACAGTAACTACACCAAGATGTTAAGGGCCACTTACAATGTGGGGCATTCTGGGAGACTATCTCCTTATGTAGGGGATAAAATATGCACCTTAGCGATATAGTCACTTTAAAGCATTTGCACTTGAGTAATGTTGACACTAAGCACTAGCACTTTAATATAGCTCTGATATGTATTTGCACATTTTGCACATGCACTTTAGTGAGAAACCCTGGAGAATGTAACCATTGTAGAATTGATACATGGTGTCTAATTTTGCATTTTAAGAGATATAGGAATAATCTATCTCATATAATATGAACAGAGCCTTCTATTGATGAGTGTAGGTTTGCCCACGAGAAATGGATAATAATATGCTGGTATAGTAGTCTTTGACACTGTTTTTATCAATGTATGTATTTATATACACTGCTGGCTGCTGATGTTTTATGTACTGCTATATCATTTGTATTGGCCCTTCTTATTTTGGAGGATTTTTATTTCCACTAAGATTATAGTGGTCAACTGTGGTACTACACCGAGATACAATATGGTTAAGAGCTAATGGATAGCTGTCTGTCATGCTTTGATAAGCGCTCCATCTGGGATGAGGGATGTGATGTCATGATGCCTGCCCCCGGAAGACCAGACCAGGCCCAGCAGCCCCGGAAGCAGGCATCATGCCACTTGGAGCATGCCCAAAAGCCCCAGTTAGGGGCTGTTTGGGTGCAGTCCTGGCGCCTGTGGCGCCAGGCTCATAAAGATAAAGTCAGTCCTGGCGCCATGGGCGCCAGGCTCATTATTGATAACTTACCTGAAGCAGTCCATGCTGCATACTCACCTGAGGCAGACCATGCTGCATGAAGACTCAAGCCAAATGAGTCTTAGGAGGGACTATTTTACTGAAGGGACTATTTTGTTACTTGGGTGGGGATGTGGAAGAATACTTACCTGGATCTTCTTCCAAGGCTATTTAAACCACGCCCGGACAGCCACACGTGCTTCGCGTTATTCTGCTTGCTGCAGCGTAACGCTCACTGTGTTTTCAGCAGCTCCAGTCTTCAGCCACGCCCGCTTCAGTCCTGGTACTCCTGAAACAAGCAGAAAAGAAGGATAAAGGTTAGAACAGGAGTTTTAACTTTAATCCTTACCTGAATCCTGATCTATTTTGCCACGGAACTGAAAGACAGAAGTCTTTGAAGCATTGCTTCGCATTCCTACGGCGCCGCACTGAACTCACCTGCTTGGCGGTACTTCAGCATTCCATCACGCTCTCTCCATCTCGCGGGCGCCCTCCGACACCTAAGGAGACAAAGACAGCAAGGTGAGCAAAGGGACTCTCTAAGGATATACAAGCTACCCCCAAGGACTTACCTGATTTACCACGGGAGGTACTCACCTCATCTCGGGTCGGCACAGTCAACTCTGCTTCATTGCCGTACCCTGGCCCCTAAGGGGAAAACCACAATAGACTTACCTGAATCTTACCAAGTGCCATTTGGAAATCTTCGAGTGGATTAATCGGCAACCTGCAAGGAATCGGACAGAGTGAAGATCAGACATTTGAACTCTTATGAACAATTGGACTTTAGAGTCAATACTGGAACTCACCAATTCCTCTACACCAGTGAAGTAACTGGTCATCAACGCGCCCCTGCGGTCGACGCAGGATGGAGAGCTCATCCTTCCAAACCATCAGGTGAGACTAAGGAGGGGACATCAAGAGTGATCTGTGGGAAGACAACGGGAGTGGGGAAGGTGGGTTGACACTCAATTCCACGGGTGGTTCATTCCTCTTCTCCTTTGCAGAAGGATATTCTTGCGAGCCAGACAAACTAGGCTGAGCGGGCCAGTCCAGTCAGTCATCTCGGCGCTACACGTCACGCTGGTGGAAACAACAGCGGCCCAGTTCCGGTCGACGCCCCCGTGGGAACCAGGTGAGCGTAACATGTGAGCTGCGATATTTTGTTGCAGCACACGATTCCAACATAATATATAGCGCATTGGTGCAAGAACACAATTTCGATATTAAATATTTTAAACATACAGCAGCAAACTACCGATGCGAGGTAGATTTGTCCTGAATGCCCGTTAGTAAGAATGGGCTGAATTTTCAGTGCGACATGATTTTGGACGCTACTTCAGTGTATATTAATGCACCGATTCTTTCACCACTCCAATATGGATGACTGGTAAGCAGAAAATTCATTGAGGTGTGCCGATCACGTGATCGCGACACACACAGGCGAAGGGGAGGAGTTTGCCGCGCACTGGAAGTTTGCTGTTTGTTCAGATAAGGAAGTGTTCGGTGAGAATTCAGATGTTAAACAGCCTGACGAAGCCCAATAATTGGGCGGAACGTGTGGCGTTAGTCCACCCAGGAGGGTGAGTGCTTTATGTACTTGGTGTGTCATGTAAATTAGAGCTGAATGGTTATGCACTTTTTAATGTGTCTGCACGTTATGATAATACATTTTTGAATCTTAACACTAAGGTAGTAGGGTCTTGTGTGCTTGGTCGTTTGAATGCATTATATTCATTTTCTTTTTTAATTACTACAACCAGAGAAATAGTGTATATATTTTTTATATATATATATATATATATATATATATATATATATATATATATATGGGATACATTACTCACCGTAATCGTATTTCTGATGCTTGTATCTGCTTAGATTCACATGCTGTGCATAGGCCGACATCTAGTGGAAGCTGCGGAGTATTACAGTTTGTTTTTCGAAACTCGAAAATGGGCGTCGACACCGGCGTGCCAGTAATACTATCCCTAGTGTGACGTCCACTGTACCCAAGATCCCTCACGCGTCTAGGATCCTCAGATTGTATTTTTTCTGACATGAGGAAGCATGAGGAGTAGCGGGAGTACAGATAATCCAAGCAGATAGACAGAAAGGTAAGACTACAAGCAATCATGCGCCTTCTCTCGGAGGGGAGGAAGGGTGGGTCGCATGTGAATCTAAGCAGATACAAGCATCAGAAATACGATTACGGTGAGTAATGTATCCCTTCTGAGGCTTGTGGAATCTGCTTAGATCACATGCTGTGCATAGATTAGCGAGCAGTACCAGCAGAAGGAGGTGGGATGTGAGAAGGGTCATGAGCAAACAGGTGTCTTAGAACCGCTTGTCCCACTTGTGTATCTGTCTTGGAATGAGTGTCAATGCAGTAATGCTGAGTAAAAGTGTGAATAGAGCTCCAAGTAGCTGCTTTGCAAATGGTGTCGAGGGGAACATTTGCAATGAAAGCCAGAGTGGCCCCAATGCCTCTAGTAGAATGGGCCCTTGGCGTAAAAGGCAGAGTTTTTTCAGAAAGAGAGTAACACAGCTGTATACAGTTGATAATCCACTTCGAGATCGCGCCTTTAGAGACGTGATCCCCCTCTCTGCCTGTAGCTACGGAGACAAACAGTTGATCTGTTTTCCTTAGCGGTCTGGTTTTATTTACATAGTAGAGGACCGCCCTACGCACATCAAGTGTGTGTAGTTTCACCTCAGCTGAGCTTTGCGGGTTCTGGAAGAAAGCCGGAAGCTCGATGGACTGGTTTACATGGAACTTAGATATAAATTTAGGCGAGAGCCTAGGGTGTGTGCGTAAAACCAGTTTGTCTTTGTGGATAGTAAAGAAAGGATCCTGCACTGACAGAGCCTGAATTTCACTGACCCTTCTTATAGAGGTAATGGCTACTAAGAAGGCCGTTTTATAAGTCAGGTGTTTAAGACTACTTTTATGCATGGGTTCGAAAGGGGGGCCCATGAGCTTAGCTAGCACCACATTGAGGTCCCATCCTGGCGGTGGGTTCGAAATAGGAGGGTGAAGTCTCTTTACTCCTTCCATGAAGGCTTTAACTACTGGTACTTTCCACCACGATACTTTGTTATGGGATGTGGTGTAAGCCGAGAGGGCTGCCAGGTGTACCTTCAGAGAGTTAAAAACCAAACCTGCGTCCAGCAGGTGGAGCATGTATGTTACAACGTTGGAAGGAGTGCAATCAACTGGGTTGATTTGTTTATTCTGGCACCAAATAACAAATCTCTTCCACTTGTCAAAGTAACAGTGCCTTGTGTTTGGTTTCCTGGATTCTTTTAGGATGTCCATACACCTCTGTGGTAATTTGAGATGCCCAAACTCTATGACCTCAGGAGCCATGCTGCCAGGTTCATTGAGTTGGGTTCCTGGTGCACTGTTTGACCTTGCTGCTGGGACAGTAGGTTGTACCAGGCTGGGAGTTTGATGGGTTCGCACACCGCCATCCTGCGTATTTGTGGAAACCATGGTTGTCTCGCCCACATGGGAGCAACTAGGATGAGCGTCATCGATTCCTTGTTAATCTTGTACACCACCTTCCTGATGAGAGGAGTTGGTGGAAAAGCGTACGCAAACATCCCTGACCAGTTCATCCACAGGGCGTTCCCTTGGGAGTCTGGCTGGGGGAACCTGGATGCAAATCCTGGGCATTGTTTGTTTTCGCTTGTGGCGAATAGGTCTATAGTGGGGAAACCCCACTGAGAGAAGAGATCTTCTACGATATCTCTGTGAAGGACCCATTCGTGTTCTTCTGGGAGGGAGTCTCTGCTTAGGGCATCCGCTAGGGAATTGAGCTCCCCTGGAACATGTTGTGATGACAGGAAGATGTTCCGTCTGAGTGCCCATGTCCAGATTTTCTGGGCAAGCTTGGACAGATTTGGCGAACAAGTCCCTCCTTGTTTGTTCAGATAGAACATGGCTGTCGTGCTGTCCGTCCGGATCTGCACCGACACGTTTAGCAGATGGAGCTCGAACGCCCGAAGCGCTCGGAATACTGCCAGAAGCTCTAGCAGGTTGATGTGGTTCTTGGCTACTGAGTGAGACCAGAGACGCTGAGCTGTGTGGTGGAGAAGGTGAGCTCCCCACCCAGTCAGGCATGCATCTGTAGTTACCACTGCCTGTACTTCGGGATCGTAAAAGGGTTTTCCCCATGCGAGATTCTCTCTTGTCCACCAGTGTAAGCTCTGTACGAGTTTTGGCGAAACGACCACTAGATCGTCCCACTGACCACTTGCCTGAGACCACTGTTTCGCCAACCATTCCTGCATGGGACGCATGCGCAGACGCGCGTGGGGGACCAGGTAAATGCATGACGCCATCATGCCCAGTAACCGCATTGCTTTGCGTACCGTTATTTGTTGACCTGACTGATAATGTGGAATTCGCAGTAGTATATTCCGAATTCTCTCTTCCGAAGGGAAGGTCAACCCTTTCTGAGTATCTAGGATTGCTCCTAGGAACTGCTTTGAGGTGCTTGGCACCAGACTTGACTTCTTCTCTTTGATAGAGAAGCCTAATTCGTGGAGGAGGTCGATAGTCCTCTGAATGTTTGACCTGCAAATTCCTGGGGTTTCCCCCGTTATGAGCCAGTCGTCCAGATAAGGGTACACTGGGATTGCCTCCTTGCGTAGGTGTGCAGCTGCCACCGCCAGTACCTTGGTGAATACCCTTGGTGCTGAAGCTATCCCGAAGGGCAGTACCTTGAATTGGTAGTGGCGACTGTCTACCTTGAAGCGCAAGTATTTTCTGTGCGCTGGGAGCATGGAAATATGAAAATAAGCATCTTTCATATCCAAGGTTGCCATGTAATCCCCCTTTTTTAGGAGGGGGATTACCTCTTGTAGCGTGGTCATACGGAATTTTTGGGGCTTGACATACTTGTTGGCAGGCCGTAAGTCCAATACTGGGCGCATTGTCAAATCTTTCTTTGGCACAAGGAAGTAAGTTGAATAGATACCCTTGTTTACCTGATGTCCTGGGACGAGTTCTATCGCGTCCTTTTCTAGCAGAATGGCGATCTCCTCGAGAAGGATCTTCTGATGTTCTAAGGAGTGTATTCTTTGTCGTGGAGGGTGGTTCCGGGGACGCTGCAGTAATTCTATACAATATCCTGTGGACACTGTTGACAGCACCCATCTGTCTGAGGTGATCCCTTCCCAAGCCTGGGTGAAGTTGGAAATGCGTCCCCCTACTGGGGTTGCGTGAGAAGGGACCCTGAACTGAGCGTCACTGCTTTGGTGGAGGCGTGCCACCTCCCTTGTTGGGGCTGCCTCTGCCTCTTCCACGACCTCTCTTGTTACCCCTGCCGTAACTTTGGGTAGACTGCTGGTTGTTGTTCCATTGTGTACCCTGTCCTTGGGCATAGTTGCCTCTTTGTGAATTTTGGCTGCGTGGGCGACGAAAATTACTGTTCCCCCTCTGGTTAGGGGGTTTGTTGGTAAGCTGGTCAAGGGATTTGAGAGTCTCGTATTCGTCCTTGGCATTTTTAAGTGCGTCTTCGACCGCTTTCCCAAACAATAGATCGGGTTCCACCGGCTTGTCTATTAATGAAGCCTGGGTTTCTGTTTTGAACCCCGACTGCTGTAACCACGCATGTCTCTTGATAACAGTACCTTCTGCTATCAATCTTCCTGCGTTGTCCGCGGCGTCGAAAGTTGCTTTTAATATGCAACCAGACACGGCTCTCCCTTCTGCCGAGATCCGACCCAAGTGGCCCTTTAACGTTTCAGTAGCAGAGGCTATGAGCGCCGCGACCTCTTCCCATTGATGGTAGTTGTAACTTGCCAACAGGGTGGTGGAGTTTGCAATCCTTGCTTGGTAGGCGGACGTTGAGGCTACCTTCCTGCCAAACCCGTACAGTTTTTTGCTCTCCTTGTCGGGAGGAGCTTCTGACGACGATAAGGGTGTCCCAGCCCTCTTCCGAGTGTTGGTAACCACTAGGGAGTCTGGTTTAAGATGTCCTCTTATATAAAGAGGGTCAGACTGGGCTGCCCGAAAAAGTTTTTCAACTCTGGGGTTGACGGCTCTGGTGAGGTTAGGATTCACCAGGGATGGATCTATTCTACGTTGGATGGATTTAAGGATAGGGATGGTCTGAGCGACCGGCCTCCTCTCTCCCACCAACTCTTCTGCGAAGTCCCTTTCCTCCTGTACACTGTGGGTGTCGGTGTGAAAATGTTCTGCTGCGCGAGCGAGAACTTCATTAAGGAGGGGCTGGTTATCAACTGGCGAGTCGGTAACTGGGGCTTCGCTCTCTACCGGGGAATCTACTCTGTAAATTTCCTGCTCACCTTCTACCTCCTCCAGGTCCTCATCATCCGCATAGTATTCAGTCCCGGTTTGTTCCTCCATAATTTCAAACTCCTGGTCCCCTTCAGGGAAAGGCTGTTGGTATCTGGGGTGTGGAGTAGAGTATGGAGTAGAATAATGCTGCACCTCTAAGGGTTCAGGTCTTTCGAACCAGGCCTTTTTAATTAGGGGGATAGGATCAGAGGAGCCTGAGGGTGTGGCCCCTTGAGGGTCATACGAAAGGAAATGTTCTGGGTTTTTGTCATAAAAATCAGCTAAGGAAGACATCCTTGACATGACCCTGTCTATGTCTTCACTGGACCATTCTTTGGAACAGGGTATGACTTTAGTAGGCAACTTGGAGGACTTATCAAGGGTACCCTTGCTGGAAGTTGATGTCCCAGTAGATTCGTGTTTGTCTGTCTGCTTAGGAGTGGAAGGTTGTGCTTTCCGCTGTTTCCCCCCCTACCCGTGCGTGGAAAAATGTTTTCCCTGCCCCTTGGAGGCCCCAGAGACTTTCGACGCCTGGCGTCGAGGGTCGGGAGAGGTATCTGTGTGTTTCGAGCGTGGGGCCTCGCTGGTGTTAACTGCGGCCTCGGTCTCCTGGAGCGCGGCCTGGGGGTGGAAGTCGTCTTCGTCTTCCGACGATCGAACTTCCGTTAATCTAGGGAGCGAGGCACTCTTGGCAAGAGTGGATGATTGCCTTGCGTCATGAGGCGATCTCGATCGAGAGCGCCCAGAGGACACCGAGTCGGACCGTTCTATCTGTGCCTCTTTCCGAGAAGTCGACGTCGTCGAGGTTCGGTTGGACTTAGTGTGCTTTGTGTGTGTAGGGTGTGTAGCGCTTGCGTCGCCGGGGGTCTTCCCCATAGCCGCCCTGCCGGACAACCTTCCGAGGTCGGGGACCTGCGCTCGGCAGTCTTTCGACGCCGTAATGCCCTCGCCGTCCGAAAGTACGGCGTCGCTGCCATCGCTGAAGGTGCCCTCCGCTGCCATGGCCGCCTGCCTGGCGTGGTGGGCCCAACGCTTTGTCGAACGGTCCTTAAGTGTCTTAGGCTTAAACCTACTACACGCTCTGCAGTTCGCTTCGGGGTGGTCCCTTGGCAAGCAGAGATTGCACGTGGAGTGCCTGTCGACCCAAGGGTATTTGCGGTTGCACTTGGGGCAGAATTGGAAAGGGGTACCCTCCATACGCACCTTGAGGCAGCGGGCTGGTAAGTGTAGGAAATATATAAGGTGTACCTATATACCAAGAGTGAAGAGTATGTACCACCCCCCACTCTCCCTACTTGCAGGGCCGAGGCCAGCGGCCTACTAGGCCCGGGCCGAGGCCAGCGGCCTACTAGGCCCGGGCCGAGGCCAGCGGCCTTCCGAGGCCCAGATCTGTCGTGCAGCAGCCGACGGTCAATGTCTTCTCCAGCCGTCGTCAAGGGTCGAGGGTCGACGTTGGGGTGGGGAAGGATGTCAATAAATAATTTTAAACTTCAATAATTAGCAAAAGTATGGCTAAGGCCAGGGGACTCCGCAAGATTCATCCGACCAGTATGGCGGAAAAAAACAATCTGAGGATCCTAGACGCGTGAGGGATCTTGGGTACAGTGGACGTCACACTAGGGATAGTATTACTGGCACGCCGGTGTCGACGCCCATTTTCGAGTTTCGAAAAACAAACTGTAATACTCCGCAGCTTCCACTAGATGTCGGCCTATGCACAGCATGTGAATCTAAGCAGATTCCACAAGCCTCAGAAATATATATATAGCCCTGCGGTCGACAAATGTCAGTTCTGGTCCCCACAGGTTCCATGATCGCATGTAGCCCAAGCCAGACGTGGAGTCTGGGCTAGTTTATATCGAGCTGCCTTGCCCCCATGATCTCAGTTTCTTTTTTCCACACACTCCGTTTGTTTTTGGAACATCAGTACTTGGAACTTCGGCTCGAGATGATGTGGAGTTCAGTTGTGCCTCCTAGTGGGGGAACATTTCCAAAGCTCAGCTGCGATGGAGAAATAATATCATAGATGAGACATCCGTGGGAGGAAAGAATATCAGAAAAATGGTTCTGAAGGTCAAATTAAAACTGTATTTCCCATGGTTACTTTAAATGCATCTTTTCTGGTTAACATTTTTCTGTACTATTTAGCTTAAATTACATGCATGTCAGTTTGTGCCTCTTGCAGCAACAGAACCACCTTCTGTTGCAAACAAAAGAACATTTGAATAGGCCATTGAAGCAAACAGACACATTCTTCATGTAGACATCCACACAAAAGAATGCAGAATCGAAGAGTTTCAAGTTTGAAACTCAGAATTTGGGGAGGGGTAAAACATTCAGTATTCTGAAATGGTGGCTCTTGTACCGCTTCTGCAAAACTCATAATGAGGCCCTAAGACTTATTTTGGCCAAAAATATGTTTTGTTGGAGTAAGGAAAACCAAGGTGCTTAAGTCTTAATTCTGAATCAACAAAACCCAAGTGCAACCTGGTGTTAGGCTACTGATTGGTCCGTGGGTACAAGTCACCAGTCTCAAAGCTCTCTTAGGAAATAATTTGTGGTCAGGGTGAGCCTGCCCGACATAGGCTTCGAGTCACTCACAATTCTTAAGGATGTGTAGTATCCAGCAGTCCTTTCGGTAGATACTGGTGTAGGTCCTCCTAGGTAGTGATCGCCTGGTTTGCTGATGAGGACAGTATTTCTACCCTGTCTGTCCTGTATTTTGTTTCAGGCTTTCATTTTCAGATCAGACATTCCTTGATTTAGGTGTTTGCAGAGCCAGGGTTTAAGCTTGGGTGTCTGGAGAACCCTCCACAACCTGTGGGTAAATTGTATGGCTCATTTCCTTTGGGTTCATATACACAGTAAAACCGTCAATCCACACAAGAACCTTCTTTTTTTTAATTTTTTTTTTTTAAAGTTTTTATTACATTTTCAAACAAACAGACAATAAAACCAAACAAACAGTGCATGTTCAACAGTTTCATTACACTTTTTAAATTCCCTAACCACTACTCCCACTACCCCACCCTCCTTGCGAGTCTATCATCTTGAGTCATCAGATTCCACACCGTGTGGTTCGGTTTCCTCCTCAACAGGTTCAGCGGGTCATCTAATGACCCAAACAATCCGGCTATCAGTGATTTCCAGGCCATCAGGGACACATTCTCCTCCTCCCCCCCATTCCTGTACGCCTCTTGCCATGCTATGGTTTCGGCTTCTGCCCATTTTTGCAGGTCTTTCCACCACACCTCTATCCTCGGCACATGGCATGACTTCCATCCCATGGCAATCCTTCTCTTTGCAAGCACATAAGCCAGGTCCCTTAGTTTGCTTACATGCCTGAGTTTCCGTGGTCTGGGGCACCCCCCCAGCAGGCAGGCCCATACCGTGTCCACTACTATCTTGACCCCTCTTCCTTCGAGTTTCTCTTTTACACCCCTCCAGAACCTCTCTATGATCGGGCAAGACCAAAACATGTGCACCATGCCTGCGTTCTCTTCGTCGCACTTGGGGCATGCTTGCCGACCTGCGTTCTCGAACCTCGATATCCTCCAAGGCGTCATATAAGCCCTGTGTGTTATGTAAAGCTGTATCTGTTTCAGTCTCGCGTTTCTAGACACCTTCTTATGATACCTTTGCACCCGTTCCCACATTCCATCTCCCATTTGGGCCCCAACCTCCGTTTCCCAGCCCAATCTCAGCTGCGTGACCTCCTTCCCCAGTTTAGACATCAACATCTCGTACAATCTGGAGACCTCATGGCCCCCCTCAGCTATATCGTATATAACGTCTATGGTGGCGTCCAGTTCTTCCTCCAACACAGTTTCGGGCCCCATTCTCTTAATCCTCTGTACCATTCTGTGGTACGTGATGTACTGGCCTTCGTGCAACCCAGCCTCCTCCCGCAGCCCCTCAAAGGTAACACAAGAGCCCCCCTGCCAAATATCCCCCATCGTTGCCACCCCAGCCGGCTCCCAGAGGGTCCGGAGTGTCAGTCGCAGCTGAGCATCTGCCCCTGTCAAGACCACCAATGCCATCTGCGGCGAGCATGGGGACGGTTCCCCATCAATTGGTATGCCCTGCACCACACCTTCCACCCCAGCAGCATCATTTTAGGGTGCCCCACCATCTCCGCCCTGGGTGCCCACATAACTTCTTTCAAATAAAAGGTTGCACAATCCTGCACAAACAGCCTAAATTCGGAGGTCTCTTCATCAGATAGCCATTTGGCAACATATTGCAACTGGCTCGCCACATAGTACGCCTCGTTATTGGGCAGCTTTATACCCCCTTTGTCATGGGAGTTCTGGAGCTTCCATCACGCCACTCTGTTTCGCGTGCCATGCCACAGAAAGTCCCTACACATGCTATTCAGGCAGGACCACCATCCACACAGGAACCTTCTTTTGTTATTATTGTATTTATTGAGTGCAGACCTGGCTCAGAGAAACAGAGCACTTGACAAGAGGTATACAATACAGATATATAATTGAGCACTTTACAGATGTATACAACAGTACAGATGCATAACAAAGCGCTTTTCAGAGGTAACAGAACAGATATAGAGCGGGGAGTGGGATGCAGAGGGGCACGGGGGGAGGTGTACAGCTGTACCAGGTGGCGGGGAGGAGAGGGGCAGGCAGCGTCTAGTGAGACAGGTTGCGCGAGGGGCGATGTGATGGCCTAGGTGTTGAGGTGGAAAGATTCCTTGAAGAGATGGGGCTCGAGTTCTTTTCCGAATTGTAGGAGCATGGGGCGAGTCTGATGCCAACCTGGAGGAGGTTCTACAGTCTTGGGGTGTAGGCAGAGAAAGCTTGTTTTCTGGTCCTTTCCTTTTTGCAGCAGCAGATTTCAAGTCTTCACGTATCCTGGCTTCTGATGGTGCACTGTCCGCCAGAGATGAAGAATTTCTCTGCAAAGTAGTTGGGTGACTTGAGGGTGACTGCCATGTAGATGATGCAGCAAGACTTGAAGATGATTTGTGGAACTCACCATCTCTTCCACTTCAGTTCTGAATTCTCAATGAGCTCTCTTCCTCCTGGATCAGCCTTTCAATGAGCCTTACAGGATCAGGTTCATTAAGAACCTTCCGGCATCAGATTCTCTAGGAGCCTTTCCGGCATCAGGTTCCCTAGGAACCTGTCCGGAATCAGGTTCCCTAGGAGCCTGTCCGGGATCAGGTTCCCTAGGAGTCCTCTGGGATCTTTATTTATTCATCTATTCATATTTTTTTTTAAAGCGCACATCAGCCCTAGGGCATCGTGGCGCTGTTACAGATATACATTCCTGGTTACAAAGGAAGGCTCAGAAATTACATTGAAATTTGCATTTACGGTTTTTCTTGGAGTTACAAAGACATTATACATTTTGGAGTACCTTAGGGTCAAGCAGAGCTGGGAGTGTAGAGATGCTGTAGGTGTAGTGTGAGGTTATGTGAAGAGTGTGGTTTTGAGGGATTTGCGGAAGGAGTAGAGAGAGGGTTCTGCTCTGAGTACGTTGGGGAGGGCATTCCATAGTTTAGGTGCTATATGAGGGAACCTGATGCCACCTGTGTTGGTTCTTTTTATGGAGGGAACATGGAGTTGGTTAGCATGGTGGCTCCTTTTGGGACTGGCAGAGATGTTCTTGGTTATAGTTTCTGATAGGTAGGATGGGGCGGAGAGATTGATGCATTTATGCGTAAGGGTGAGGATTTTGAAGTTGAATCTTTCCTTCACTGGAAGCCAGTGGGCATCACGTCTGGCCTGGGATATATGGTCGCTTTTGGGAATGTGCAGTGCGGCTCGGAGCATGTTATTTTATACTATTTGGAGCCTGTTTATGTTTTTAGTTGAGGTGCCTGCCAAAAGGGCATTGCAGTAATCAAGTCTGGCTCATATTGTGGCTCTGGCGATGGTTAAGCAGTTTTGAGAGGTCAGAAAGGGTTTTATGACAACTATGAGTTTGGTGATGAGGGCAGAGGCAGACGAGATGGTGCTGATCTGTCATGTCATAGGGAGTGTTGAGTCTAAGTAGACTCCCAGGGTTTTAACTGATGTGGAGATTGGTATATTAGTGTTATCGATGGTGAAGTGAGTTTATTTGGGGTCGAGTTTGGAGAGTATTTCTTTGGGGCCTAGAATGATGATCTCGGTTTTGTCCCCGTTTAGACAGAGACCATTGATTGCCATCCAACTTTGGATGGTGGCATATATCTGGAGGAGAGCTTCTACGTCATGGTTGTGATCTCCAGTAAAGGGGAGGAGGACTTAGGTATCGTCGGCATAGTTTGTGTATGCTATAATGAGTGCATCCAGCATGTCGAAGAGGGGTTTGGTGAACAAATTATAGAGGGTGGGTGCAGTACATGAGCCCTGTGGGACTCCACAGTTGATGGTGGTGGGTGCTGCATTGGCCAAGTCAGAATATACTTTCATAGCACTTCCTTCTAGGAAAGAGGTTATCCATGAGGAGGCTTTGTGAGAAAAATTGGCTGCGTTGGACAGGTGGGAGGTGAGGATGATATGGTCCACACGATCAAACGCGGCAGAGAGATCGAGGAGGAGGTTTGCCGTTATCCATTATTTTGGTGATTTGGTTCTTTAAATCCAGGAGGGCGGTCCTGTGCCATGGCTTCTGTGGAAGCCTGATTGTCTTCTGCCTAGGATAGCATTGTATTCCAGATACTGCTGGATTTGGTTGTGGGCGGCTTTGTGTAAGATTTTGGGGAGGAAGGGGGGAGGGCAGGCGGGGTGTCTATGGTGTTTTTGTATGAGTGGGAGAACCCAAGCGTCTTTTGGGCTTTGAGGTACGATTCCAGTAGAGAATGATGCATTAATAAATGCTGTGATGATAGGGATCAGTGAGTCTGCGCATTCTTTGACGATGGTTGGGGAACAGATGTCCCCCTTGCATGTAGGTGGTTTGATGTGTTTGAGGTGGTCGGTCGGGGGGGGGGTGGAGGTGGACTGTCCTGATTCGAGAGAGCTTTGCGTTGAGCTGTTATTTTTTTCTTGGAGCATTTTAACTTCATTGATAAGAGCATCCTGGATGCTGGAACACCAGGCTACGTCTTTGATGATTTCATCCTGGCTGGTGGCAGGGGTGGTGAGATCTTTGTAAATGGAGAATATTTCCCTAGATTTTGAGTTAGCTTTGGAGATTCTTTAGTTGAATTATTCTGATTTGGCTAGGAATATGGCTTTTTTATACAAGGATGAGATCTCTTTGAATTAATATAGAGATGATTGGTTAGGCGAGGATTGCCACTTGGCTAGAGCTCGGCGTTTATTGGTACGTAGTGTGGATAGTTCTCCCGTGAACCATGAGTTAGAGTGCATGGATTATTTTTCTTTTTTGGCTTCTAAGGGAGCTATGGACTCAATGGCTTGGGTGAGGACATGGGCATAGGTGTTGGCCAGGGAGATGGGGTTGTTGTTAAATGGGGGTTTAAGTTTGGGGATATCAAGTAGGGGTGCAAGGTTGATTTTGGTTAGTTTTTTTGAGCTTCTGTTACGCTCACCTGATATCCCCAGGGGCGTCTGGAAGGCTCTGAGATCTGCAACCCTGGATGCATAGTGGCCCAGTGCTGAATAATGAATCTTAGTTATTTTTAGGGTGAGCTATCCGTCCTGCGTTTCTTGTGCAGGGGCGCTTGACGTTTGTTGGCGAGCTGCCCGAGTTGCTTCACTGGTGCAGTACGCCTTCCTTGGGCCCAGGACTGCTGTGACCCCAAATCTGTTGGTAGGCAGGTAGGTTTGTTAATTGTAAGTCTTTGTTCTGTTTATGGTGGGAATTCGTTAATGTCTTTATCTCCTTTTCGGGTGCGAAGTTCTTGATGCTGGCGTGCCGGATGGAGAGGCACGCTTCTAGGTAAGAGAAAGCGCGAAGCGCAGCGCCTTTATTGTCTTTTGAAGCTAACCTGTGTTTTCTTCTTCTTCTCCTCACTGGCCGCTGTGGTGCTGCGAGTGGATGAGAGCGTGATGAAAAACAGGCCCCCGGAATCCGTTAAGGTAGTACAGCGCTGTGCGGTTGTTTAATATTGAAAGCGAACCTGAATATGTCTCTTTTCCTTTGCAGATGTTGCTGTGGTGCCCGGATGGAAGCGTGGCATAGCGTGATGGAATTCAAGTAAGACTGCTGGAATTCAATGTTTTGGAAGTGCGCGTTCTAATATTGTTTTTCCCTTTCTCGTTATTGCAGGTTGCAATGTTCGAACAGCAGCTGTGGTAGCCGTTCGCCAGAAGTCCTTAAGCTAGTACTCACAGGTGAGTGATGTTTCTTCTTCTCTCGGTTTCCACAGGTTGCAGCCCAGTTGAGATGCTGGATGGTGATGGTGTTTTCTCAGGTAAAACAGAATAATCTTGTTCTTGTTCTTGCAGGATTACAGGAAGATGCTGAAGACCAGGAACTGGACACGGTGAGCGTCATGCTGATGGTTGCAGAAAAACACGAAGCATGTTCTGCAGTCAGGGTGTGGCTTATATAGCCCATGTAAAGTAGTACCAGGGAAGTAGTTCCAGGCCTGCCACACCCAAAACATTAGACCGTATGTCTTGGTTCTTAGAACTAGACTGTGTGGGTGCTTCCATGTTGGATTTAAAGGCCCATGTACATAAATGGGACCTAGTTTGAACAGCCCTTCCTTCCTACATATGAGCCTGGTGCCAAAGGCGCCAGGACTGGCTCCAGGAGCCCTTTTGCAGTGGTTTTAACGCCCTGAGGGTTCTGGTGGGAGCCTGCTTGTGGGAGGTGATGAGGTAATTAATCTCAAGAGCATGTGCTGGGAGGGAGCGGGCGTTGATAAGCGTGCATTTCAATTTGGTGTGGGCCAGTGTATGTGTTCTTTTGACGTGTCCGATGGATATAGGCTTGGGGGTGTGGTGAGTGAATGGTTGGAGGGTTGAGAGGGATTGGAGCTGGGCGTGTTCATTGGATGTGGGGAAGGGTGTTGGGTGCAGGTGGTGTAGGGGATGTGTGCGTGTTGGTAGTGAGGAAGTGCTAGACCTGAGTCTGATGTTTCTCAGGTAGGTGGTGGGCGGGGTGCTGCGGAGAGTGATGAGCAGCTTAGTGCGTGTCCTGAGTCTATGGAGCCTGGGGTGGAGGATAGACCGATCCTCAAGCTTGATGGAGTGGAAGCTGGGCTGGACGGTCTGTGAGCGGCTAGACGTGTCGTGATTGTGGTCAGGTGGAGGTGAGGTCTGCGTGCATGAGGGACATGTAGCAGATAGACCAAAGGGCGAATGCAATGAGTGAAGTGGCAACGAGGGTGAGGTGAAGTGTGGTGCACTGGGGTGGTGGCGCTGTGGAGCGGTCATGGGAAGATACATTTGTGCAATACAATGATAGTAATATGTCTAATGTTAATGCAGATTCAGCTAGGCAGTTTCAATAAAATTTTGTGGCATATGTTCAATAAAGACAGGTAATGAGATCAAGACACAGTGGGGGCCATTACAAGATGGGCGGTAAGGGGTTAACAACGCCGGTAATGGTGCCGGTGCCGTTAACCCCGTACTGCCCTATTACGAGTCTGCTCGCGGGACCCGCAAAGGGCGCTTGGTAAAACCAGGTGCCCTTAGCAGGTCCCGCTAGCAGACCAGGGAGCTAACAACGGGCCCGTTGTTAACGGGCCCGTTATTAGCTACCTCCCCATTCCCATTGAGCCCTATGGGGGCTCGAAGGGGAATTAGGATAGGTTCCATGAATAGCGAAATATCGGGTCCTCCAAGGTTGGAATGGCCCGGTATTTCCCCATTCAGGGAACACGGTATGCAGCATGGGGGTACCAATGGCCCTAATAGCACCATGGCTACATCCATACTCATAATGACTCCCAGTATGTTATAAGTGACAGGCTCCTAGGTACTAGAGGCAGCAGATAACAAAATACAGTATGTAGAAAACAGTTCATGCATGCCAATGCTAGAGGAGAGAAGCACTAAAACTATACTGCAGTATAAGACGATTAGACAGCACTTTCTGGTATTTCTAAAGTCATGTAGGTGTGAATTCATGGGCATTTGATTAAAAATGTTGATGCGTGCTAGTCCAACATGTATGTTTACTATATTTACAAATGGGGGCTGATGACCGTCATCTCCTGTGAAGGCAGAGAGTGCTAGATAAAATACATGGTGGGGTTGGCTATGAAAATATAGCAATAGGTAAACTGGACAAAGAACTAATACATTTGTGATCACGGCGCAGCAAAAGCAGATGCGCTAGATGTCCAGGCAGTGTTACAAGTGCACTGACAGTGTAATCCATATGCACGGCGGATAACAATTTAGAGCAAATGGGCAGCTCGCAAATATATCACAGTGGGTAGAGAGTCACGTATGGTGGTATGTTTAGCGTCGGTAGCACTTATGAGGAGAAGAATATAATATTCCACGAGGTATACACTACTTACCAGTAGTATTGCAGAACCGTGTTTGGTCAGGATGGAGAGAGTTTTTGTTTGTTATAGCTCACAGAAAAGCAAACAGGAGGCAAACAGGGGCCTTTGTATGGGCCTTCGTGTGAGGCCGCCGGCATTTCCAGCCGGCGGATGTTGCCTGTTCAAAAGCCAGTTCGTATCCTAGCAACGAGGCAACAGGTTCCCTAGGAGCCCTCTGGGGTCAGGTTCCTCAGAAGCCCTCTGGGGTCAGGTTCCTTAGAAGCCCTCCTGGTTTAAGCTGTGAATGAGCAAGGGTTATAGTTTCCATGGTGAGCTTGCCAGTCCCATTAGGGTCCAGACTGTGGCTCCGGGCCGACCTTCATCAGTCGCTCTATTCTGTCTCACTTTGCTCTTTTAGGGTTTGGCTCTTCTTCCCTTGCTCAGGTAAAAAAAACATCTCCCCAATTAGCTGTTGTACACTGGCAGCACCCCATTTCAGTCCCCTCTGGTTTTGCCTCCTGCCTCTTACCACCCCTTCTATATGGTGGTCCTTCTGGCTTGGCTAAAATGTGTATTCTACTTGGGATCTTTCTGTCCCTTTCCTCCACCTCCTTTCTGACCATCCTCCATCTCTAACCTCTCCATATCGCCCTTGTTCTCATCTAACCTCCTCTTGTGCTACAAATCCTGCTCCTGAGTACTCCTCCCCTTCTGTCCCTATCAAAAAGCAAATCACTTAATGTTCTCCTTCCTTCCTCCCTCTTCGTCCATACTTCAACACCCCCAATGTTACGTTTCCTTCTCTTTTCTTCCCCTCTGTCCCTTCTAAAAGGTCAACTATTCTTTCACAAGTCCTTCCTCCTAATTACCCCCTCCTTCTGCACCAACCTTCCCCTTTTCCTTCTGTCTCTGCTTACCCTCACACAATCTTCTCATCTCAAAATGTCTACACTGAGCATGTCCGGGCTCCTTTCTATACTTGTGGCAGAGAGATAATTGTAGTAAGAATGGAGGTATCGAGTACCCCTGTGTGCTCACATCTTCGAGTTTTCAATGGAGTGAGTGTTAAGCTTCGGTTCCAGCTGATGATGTTGAATTGCGTTTTATAAACTCAGCGGTTCCATGGGAAGACACCATTTTGGAATCAGTTGGCCCTGTCATGGCAGCTGTACCTGATATTTTCTTTCAAAGTTACCTCACATGCTTGATTGTGAAACGTGCCCACGAGGGAACTTTAACATTAAGGTTTTCATGTTAGGTGTGGGTGGCTAGGAAAAAGATTGGGCATGGGGGACAGGCCTTGGCAAAGCCTCCCAACACCATCTCCGGTTTTGACTATGCAGATCAGGCGGCCTTTCCTGACCCGCATGGTCTCTCTTAACCATTTCCTAAGCTCCAAGATGGGACATCATCACATAGCTCAGACATCTGTTTGGTCTCCTTCTACAAACTTTGATAACTCTGATAACTCATAAGACTTTTTGCTTACATGTTGGTGTCCTGATTTCCCTTTGGTGATAAGGATACATATATTCCAAAGTCCACCTGAAAGTTGCAACTGCTTTTTGGTGAGCTGCCCCAAGATGACCATAAGACTAACAGGACAGAGGCAATTTTTTCCTCGTCCAGAAAGTCTGTTTGACTCATAGGTTGGTGGCAGCTGTGTAATTAAATGTGGGCTTCACTAGCATGTAGCTTTTGCACTGCAGCGGTAGCCACTTGCTTCCTTGAGAAAGAGCAAAATGACTACTGTGGTGTTTTTAAATTGTCTCATCCAGCCATTTCTTTTTCAGTCCTACTTTGTATCGTTTCAAATGAGGGAATAACCATTGTGGTTGCTCTGCCTCTGTCTCAGCTCAGGCCAAAGCGCACAAAGGCTCTGTTGTACCAGTGGAAATCAGTTGTGACTGGGTGACGGTGGAAACAAAATGAAAGTTCATTTGGGAGGGGCTTAACTCTTACTGAGTCTTCCGAACAATTAAACAATGGCCTTCTACAACTTCAATATGACTTTGCATTCAGAGCGGCCCGTTCCCATCTCCCAGAAACTCACTGGTGTGTCAGCCCGACTGTTCCTGCACCGCTCTTGACTCGCTAGGTTCAGCAAATGTTTTCCCTCGCCTCGGCAGCCTTGAGGGGTCTTCACTCTGCCCTTATGACACTCCAGAGCCCCTCTCGCCTCTGTAGGTAACAAGCAGCTTCCACTGGATTTCAGGAAACGGCACCAGGTCACCCTACATCCCGCTATGCAGCCTCTTCTATTCGGAGATCCCGCTCAACACCCAGGCTCCTTATGGTGCGGCTTAACGCAGCGCTAAGCAGTCCACGGTCTGTCAAAGCCACCACAGCTGCTACCACTCTCCACTCAGCTTCTCTCCAACTCGCCAGTTCCCAGTTCCAGCAAGCTTCCACGTTCCAATCTGCTTTGCATTCCTGTGGGTTCCACCTTAAATACATAGGTGTGCTGCTAACAGATGGCAGGTTTAAGGTTTCAGGTTTAATTGCCTGACCCTGCTTAAGCCCATTAGTGGGCCCTGCCTGACTATGGCAGTAGTATTCCTCCATGGCCCTCTTCCTCGTCCCAGTACTAGAGTGGTGTTTGACATACAAAGTGTATACTACTCTGAGTCCCCTCTTCCTTGACTCAGTACAAGGTAGGGGTGAAAAGGGAAGAATGGGTTGGGATTGGCAATGACCCATAAACGATGGGCGAGGGTAGGGTAGGTTGGTGTTAGGAAAGGGGGGATACCATATCTCTCTTTCCGGCACCCTCTCCCCAATCCCCAAGGACCTTCCACCCAGGTGATTCCCCCTCGCTTGTACACCCCCAGGGTTGGGATCCAACAGCGAGGGCCCTTCCCTGGCCATCTGGGCAGAGGTTCCAAGGGGAGAAAATCTGAGGACACCCTAAGGTTTCTCTGGGAGTCCAGATGGTGAAACCTCTCTTCGGCCTTAGACGGAAGAGGTGGAGGGTAAAATACAACATGACATTGGGCAAAAAGGTCGGTCTTGCACTCAGACACTTCCTCCTTTCTCAAAGAGAAAAGAAGGTGTTCAGGCTGGACTAGGTTTGGAGCTCACTCACCTATCGAATGTGATGGAGGCCAGGGAAATCACTAAGCATGAGCAAGCACAAAAAACAAGAATGCAAGCTCTCAAACGAAGCTGGCATCAGAAATGTTTAAACAATTATAAAATGACACACAGGAAAAAACTGGAGTGATAACTGTCGGCAATCCAGCTTCAGGGTTCTCATAACGACGGAAATAGCAGCCAGGTACCCCATGCCCCCCCCCCCCCCAGTGCCAATCTGAAGGCTGTGATGGGTCAAGGGAATAGGAAGACAAGCATAGCAGAGGTCGGTCAGATCAAGGGGCCAGACCGCTCTCCCACCCCCAAGAAGGAAATGTACACCACCTGTAGGCATATTTGGACTTTGTGGCGGAGGTATTGCCAGAAAGGAGAACATCCAGAACATCGCCAGTCCTTATACCTCATCCTCAGCAGTCAAGTATGACATTTGAGGTTACTGGGGCTGAGGTGGAGGATGCAGCCCTCTGACTGTGAGTGAAGGTGCATACTCCCCAGGAAGCACAAAGGAGAACAGATGGACACGTCTAGTTCAAGTATCATGTCCTACAGGCCCAGTGTGGGTTACCTGGAAGATGATAGACCTGAAATTTAACAGACTCCTTGAAAAGAGAGAAATGTAAAAAAAATCAGTGGCAATCCATTGACAGAGGAGACAGAAGCTACAGTGGACAGTCCACACATCCCCAGAGCTCCTGGCAGGGGAAATTCCCTGGAGCTGAACACTGTATACTTCCAATTGAGACTGGAGAAGAGGTCCCCAAAGGTGTCAAGAACTACAGAACACGTCCCTTTTGGACTTCCTGGTCCCTGTCACAACGGGGCGTGCACTCCATAATACTCCCAACATGTCATCCAGCATGAAACCCCTTTCTCGCTCCACGCGCTGGACGTAACGTATTCTATTAATAGACGACGCCTTCCGCGGCTCTGCGCGTCTCAATGCTATTGCAAAGTAGTGATCCGACGTGTGTCCCGTAGCTCGCGGTATTGTTTCTTTGTACCTGTCTATCTACTTGTTCCTTGCCCCTTCCTTTCCTCCTATTTCCTGGACTCGTGTGCTTGTTGCACTTTTCCAAGTTACCCGGATTCCTGGTTCCGCGTCCCTGAAACTGAACGCACTCTGGAGTCGGAAGAGACTCGGGCAGCCTTGTTCAAAATCAGGTCTGTCCGCAAGAAGGCAGCGACCAACGACTCCAGCAAAGAACGGACCTAGGTCACAAAGGCCTGGGGGGGGGGAAGGGTGGGGGGGGAGTCCTTGACAAAAGGGCGACATTCTCATCCAGAACTTTTTGGTAGAATTCCCACTAGTGGAAGACCAAAGTCTGCCTGCTCAAATCATCTGCAACCGTGCTCTTTATTCCACCAAGATAGGCTGTCAACAGAAATGCTGTACTCCAGAGGCCAGAACCACAGTTGTGTTGCTTCCCTTCACAGAGGCAGGAACCTCACACCACAATGCCTGTTGAGGTATGGCACGGCAACTGTTCTGACTGTCACAATCAGGACACATGTACACCTGCACAGAAAGAAGGAAGGCAATTAGGGATTGCTTGATGGCCTGTAGTTCCAGTGGACTCATGCGTTATCTTGCCTTGTCTGAGAACCATAGTCTGTTCACCATCAGGTCGGTGAGGTGAGCACCAAATCCCTTCTGATGAGACATCTATGACAACTTTCAATTGATGCGAAGTGTGCCAAAAAAGCTCTCCCTTTTGCACATTTTCCTGCCTGGCCCACCACATGAGGGGCCTCATTACAAGTGTTGCGGTCCAGAAACAAGGGTGCCGGTAAGCTTATTGGCACCCTTGTTTTCAGAGCGCCACACAACGAGTCTGCCTGCCGGGGCCGCTGTGCCCGACAGATCTGACCCTGCCGGGCGCATCGGCCCCGGTAGGCTGAATCTTCACGGAAGCACCGGCACTGTTAGAAACAGTGCCGGTGCTTCCGTCTCCCCACACCCATAGAGTCCTATGGCACTCTATGGGAATGGGGACTTACGAAATCCGACGCCTGACTTCCTGCGCCACCAGGACTTGTAATGTCCGAGTAGCACCTGGAAGTCAGGTGCCAGATTCAGTGTTACAGGGTTGGCGGCAACCCGCCGGTCACACCAGCGAGTTACCACCAACCTAGTAATGAGGCCTGAGGTTTTTGGGATTCTCTGTTCAAGATCTGCAAGAGGTTCACCATGTTTCACTGAAACTGAGACCACTGACAGGGAAGCAGCCACAGGAGCAACATCATACGCAACTGAGGAGACAGAGTGAGTCTTAAATATGCAAGATCTTTGCCAGCTAGGAGATTGATATGAGAAGAAGGTTGGCGGAGAGTAAGGATTGAGAGTGGGTTGGAGGGAAGACGTTTGTTGTTTGGAGGGGAGGAGAAGGAACATGTCACAGAAGAAAGATAGCCTTAGAGATGGGAGGAGGACAGGTAAACCTCCTGAGTTATTTAGATTACGAAGGTTCCACCTTCAATGCAGTAGGAGGTACATAATGGTGCAATCATATTGGGGGGGGGAGAAACTAGAAGGTATGTCACCCACTAGTCCCCGGGGATCTGTCATCCAGGTGGCCAGGACATTGCCATCGCTTTTGGATCCAGTTCCTGTGGGTGGACCAGTGCGGGAGGATCACCTGGGTGAGGGGTCTTCAGGGAGTGGGATACCGGAGGGTGAGACGCAGTATCCCCTTCCCTGTAACACCTTTACTCCATCCTACCAGGTAGGGTAGTTAGGAACTCAACCGCCATGCCCCCTTTTACAACACAAACACTTTCTCACAGATCGCCTCCTATGAGAGAAAATGGACTAACAAACGAGCCGTACCTATGCTTCACTGGTTTCGCCAGGGGCCGCTGGTTTGTTCTTCCGCCTTCTACTTCTCTTCATAATCACGCTTGTCTTCACAGCCTGGTACTTCTTGTGGTCTCGGCGCAAGTTACGGACCTGACGGTCCACCTGTTACAAGTCACACCACCACCATAGTTTTTCGTGTTCCCCATACATTCGCCTACGCAGCTCTGCGGTAGGTCAGAGTAGATGGTCTCAGTGCAGTTCTCAGACTGCACAGTCCACCCTAAACAGGTCACGTCACCACCTCTCAGTTTCTTTGCTTCAAGTGCGCCGGTTCCCAGCCAACTCGCAAGACGCTGTCTAGGCGTCCCGCTGGTGGTCTCTGTTACACTGGAGAGCTGCCTCGCTGCTGTCTCCCAAGCCCAGTTTCAATCTCGACAGCTTCTCGATGCCTTCCTCACTCGCTGGGTTCTCCTTCCGGATTCAGAACAAAACAGTTCGTCATTGCCGTTTGGTTTATATAGCAGGGACTGCCCCTGCGTAGTGTCAGTTCGATTGACAACAGTTGGTCGAGCACTCTTCCTACTTGATTAAAACGTACTCTGGTTCTTCTTCATCCCTGTACTCATTACAGCAAGATTGTCTGACAGTTTACAATAATACATGGTTTCAGACTGTATGGTGGGTAGAGAAGGTTTGGGTGCTATTACACTGAGGTCGGGAGTTAAAAGTGACATGTCCCAGGCTTACGTCATTATCCCAAAGAGGGGAGTTCCTCCCCATGATGTCCTCACGCTTGTTACCCCCCCCCCTAGGGGACCGTTGTGAGGCAGGTGAGAGATCTGAGCATCTCATTGTATATAGGAGTTATCCTAATTGGGGGTTCATGGGAATGTTGAGAGCCAGCTATAAAGCACTTTTGTGATGTTTCAATTGGTTGGGGGTGTTGGGAGTAAGAGAAGAATGGAGGTATTATCTTCTGGATTCCTATGAGAATGTATTACTGTCCAATGAAGTTGCACAAGTATATTTTGAATATGGCTGATGATGCACAAGGGCTACAAGTTACCACAATAAATGTTGAAGGTTTAAGTTCTTCAAATAAAGGTACACTTTTGGGTGGGGAGTTTAGAAAACAATGTCGGGATTATGTGTGCACAGGAAACACGTTTTAGAAAAGGAGGCATACAGAACAAATGACTTACCTCTCTGTAATGTTCTTTCTGATGATGCTCCTCCCACAGACTATGATATTCCTATCCCAGCGCAGCTGTTCTCCAGAAAGCTTTCCGTTGCCAGCGGGCGGAGCACGGCTCCGCAACGGCTCGGTCCGACACATCTATATGCCCTTTGCCAGATAGAATGTTGGGCCAGTATATATAGCAGTGCCGTGCCCAGTGACCTCAATTCCACGCTTTTTCCCCCTGCACTCTGAAGTTGATGGATCATAGAACCGAGGGTGTACTAGCTTCCTGCAAAGAAGGGCAGGTAGAGAGGGCGATGATAAATACGTGGGAGGAATATCCATCATAAAGAACATTACAGAAGGGTAAGTAATTTGTTCTTCTAATAGATTGTTTCTTCTCACGAATTCCTCATCTATGATAGACTCCCGAAGCAGTACTTAAACCTGAAGGAGATTGGAAGCAAGAACACCACCTAAACCAGAAAACTCTGAAAGACTGTCCTACCAAAGTAGGCATTCTGGCCCGCAAGGTAATCTAAGCAGTAATGTTTAGCAAACGCGTGCAAGGAAGCCCACGTTGCCGCCTGGTAAATATCCAGGTCTGGGACTCCCATCTGTAGGTCAGAGTGGCAGCCACTCTGCTGGTAGAATTAGCTCTGAGACCCTTAGGCACATGCTTACCAGCCTGATCATAGCATTCTGAGATGCAACGAATAATCCACCTGGACAGAGTTTGTTTGTTCACAGCCGTGCCAGCACAAGCACCAGCATACCCATCGAAAAGCTGGAAAGAAAAGCGGGAAATCTTTCCTAGCATCTCTAGTACGACAGACGTAGAACTTAAGGGACCGTTCCGGATCCAGCTGATGGAATCGTTCTTACCTTGGAAGGGTGAGGTGAAGGAAAAAATACAGGAAGATGGATCTTCTGTGAGAGAGGGAAATCCGAAACCACCTTCAGCAGAAAGGAGGGTCTCACTCTCAATGTCACCTTCTCTTTGGAAAAGAAACAAATACGGAGGTAAAATAGAGCTCACTCACCAGTCTCGCAGAAGTGATGGCAACCAGGAAAATCACCTTAAGGGATAGCAATCTAATAGAACAGGAACAAAAGGGCTAAAAACTGAGCACCCATAAGAAACATTAATACCAAATTGAAATCCCACAATCCGGAACGACAAACTGGCGGGGAGGAAAGTCGTTACACAAATCCAGCAAGAACTGCCCAACAGTGGAAATCGTAAAAAACAAGCCCTGTTACTGGGACCTCTTGAATCCCGAAATAGAGGCATGGTAACCCTTTACAGTGATAATCTGTAGGCTTGCCTAGACCAAAGAAAACAGAAAATACAGCACAGGGGATAGAGCACAGGATAAAGGTTAAGGACCCCGCTCCTGGCACTAAATTGAAAACGTATGCCACCTGCAGGCATAAATACGATTTCATAGCGGACCGTCAAAGCAGGCCTCTGAGATGAAAAGAGCACATCGAGGACGTTGTCTGACAAGTCCCACTCCATGTATCTCAGACTCTCAGTATCGAAGCATGTAGGTTCAGCTGCTAAGGTTTGGGTGGAGGATCTGCCCCTCCTGAATGGGTGAGCAAACTGACTCTCATCGGATGGCACCAGGGAAGGCAGATGGATATGTCCAGCAACTTCAGATACCACATTCTCCAAGCCCAGTCTGGGGCGATCAGGATCACTGTGCTTCTGAACAAGCACAATCTCCTGAGAACCATCTCCCCAGCTGGAGAGGATCCCCTACAGGTTTGACAGACCTCCCACTCGTGGGATGCCACAGTCTGTCTGATCAAGGCATCTTCTGTGACATTCTCTTGTACTGCCAGATGAGCTGCCATCAGGGAGACCCTGTTCTCGAGAGCCGAGAACCACAGTCGCATTGCTTCTCTGCATAGCGCTAAGGTCCCCACATCACCTTGTTTGTTGAGGTAGTGCATGGCCGCTGTGTTGTCCGTCAGGATCAGCACAGTCAAGCGTTTCATAGAGGGGAAGAAAGCGACCAAGACATGCCTGATCGCCCCCAGCTCCATCAAGTTGATGTGTTCTCGAGAATCCGAGAAAGACCAGTTTGCACACCACAAGGTCTGACAGGTGAGCGTCCAACCCGTCAGATGCATCCGTGCCCAAGGTTGCAGAAAAAAACGCACCTTTCAGCAAGTTCTTTTGTACAGCCCACCGTGCAAGATCATGAGCCACCTGATCAGAGACCTGCAAACAGACCATTGGCAACAGAGAAGCCACCAAAGTGATCTCATGAGCAGCCTTGCCTCCGGCATGACTAGGATGCAGGTTATGGGGCGCAGAAGGATGATGAAGACTGAGGCCGGGACTTATCCCTGGGATTGGAGGACATTGACCAAGCAAAAGATGTTTGCCACTCTATCCTCGGGCACGAAGGCCTTGCCCAGGTGAGTGTCAAGGCTGCACTGATAAAATGGAGGGACTGGGACGGAGTACCGTAAGACTTTTTGAAGTTCAGGCAGAAGCCCAGGTTGCGCAATAGGATGCATGTGCGAAGAAGGTGCTCCAACACTAGATCTGGGGAGTGAGCTCAGGCGGGCCAGTCGTCCAAGTAGGGAAAGACAAGAATGCCCTCCCTCCTGAGGCAAGTCGCCACCACTGCTAGCAGCTTAGTGAAAACCCTGGGTGCCAAAGAAAGCCCTAATGGCAGGACCTTCAACTGGTAATGGTGTTGACCCACCACGAATGGCAGGTACTTCCTGTGCTTTCGATGAATCAGCACATGGAAGTAGGCATCCTGAAGGTCCAGGGACACCAACCATTCTTGCAGATTGAGGGCTTGTAGAATCTGGGCTACAGTAACCATCTTGAACTTGTCCTTGGGTAGAAACAAGTTCAGCAGCCGTAGATCCAGGATGGGGCGCAAGACCCTGTCTTTCTTCGGCACCAGACATAAGTGAAGTACCACCCATTCCCTTGTTCTGAGTACGGAACTAGCTCGATTGCGCATTTCGACAGAAGCGGACAGTCGCCCTCCAGCAGAATGGGGGCTGGAGAAAGGGGGGTGGCCAAAGGGCTGTGATCGAGGGGGCGCTGAAGGAATGGAAGGCAATATCCTTACCGAATGAACTGTAAGGCCCAAGCATCGGATGTGGTCTTTGACTATTCCAGGCTGAAAAATGAAAGCCTCCCCCCACCACTGAAGAATGGCAATGCCCCTCACTGAGGTTTGGCACCCTGGGGTGTGGCAGGAACAGCCACCGCTGCAACACCTCCTCGCTGGGCAAACCTTTATCTGCCTCTGGGGAAGCATCTGGGTTGACCACTTCTTCCTGAGGCAGACAGAACACGGCCCCTCTGGGAAAAGGTAGACAAGGGACGAAAACCCCTGCCCCAAGACGACAGCTTGTGGAAGGCTGTTGTACTGCTAGCCTCAAAGACTTTGCAGTCACCTTGGACAGCTGGACCTTCTGGAGTGTATCGTCCGCTTTAGCGTCAATAAAGTTATGGCAGCCAAACGGCATATCCAACAGCCTGGCCTGGATGTCGGCAGCAAACCCCAACATCTTCATCCACAAGCAGTGTCTGACCACTGTGCTAGTGGGCATGGCCCTTCCCACACAGTCTGCTGTGTCCAGTCCCGACTGCAGCATCTGACATGCCACCTCCTTGCCGTCAGCGGCCAAGGACAGGAAGCCGTCCCTCATCTCTCACTCCGGGACGTACTCAGCCGAATTGGCCACTGCCTTCCAAAGGCCAAAGGAGAACTTTGCTATAGCGCAAGAGGCATTCAGGGCCCACAGTGCAAGATGCAAATGCTTTCTTGCCCCATGCGTCAAACCTCTCACTTTCCCTGTCCAGAGGAAGGGACAGGAAGGTAGAAGTCTTCAGGCTAGCCGTCGTGGCCTGAACCACCAAGCTATCAGGCAAAGCATGGGAAGAAAGAAAGGCTGGATACAACGGACCTGGACAGTGTTTCCCTGACAGATCCCAGTCAACCACCGTAACAGAGGCAGATTTCTCCCACACCTCCAATTCGGAGGCTTCCACTGCCACATTGAAGGGCAGGAGCCTCTCTTTTTGGAGAAGACTGACATTTTAAAGCTGGAACAATTCATTTTTGAAGAATTGTCGATATTAAATCAAAATGATCAAGTTTTATTTACAATTCATGTAAGAAAAATAATTCAGTAGTACATGCTGCAGCAAAGAATGTCAATAAAAATAAACAGAGAATCATTCAGCATCATATACATCACACCAGACATACCATATACACAAACCACTTGACAATATGCTGTGCATATTGTAAGGGGCCAGAAATGCGACAACCTGATGAAAGTTTTTCACAAGTAATTTTATTAACTTGAAAGGATATGATAAATGCCTCGCTTTCTCTAACCTAATGTGGCTGCCCTGCCTATGAACTAAGACTAAAGGAAAACTCTCTAATGCACAAGGATATCTGTCCCTTACACCTATACATACAACACAAGCATTTCAGGTATTTATATGCCTGTTCAACTTCAACAAAATAATTATTAGAACCAAGTATTATTGTAACCAGGGGTCGTATCCCCTTCCTCAGGAATAAAGCAGAATTTCCAAATGAAAGTTCCAATCAAAGTTCATTCCGATAGACAGATTCGACTTCAAAAGACAACACAAAGGTTTCTCCTAATATCCTGGTTCTGTTTCCAACACAAAGTTCCTTCAATTGGTGTTGTGATTGCATTATAATCCAACAAAGTTCATCATTCTTCCACTGAATATTTCAATAAGACGTTTCTTCGCTTGAGAAAGACAACTACTACACATTTCTTCTTTATACACAACAATGTTTTCATCAGAATGGTTTTGCCACAGTTCAACACACACATTAGTGGTGTTCCCACTGAAGAGGAGTAGACCCCCCCTCTGTTGATGGACAGGTGACCATGTCACGCAGGGCTCATGCCCCGCCCTCCCGCCTAACATTGTAAAAATTAGTTAGAAGCTGTGAGCATTGAGGCAGCCATACTGCTCTTATTCCAGGCAGATGTGTTAGGGAATGGATGCCATGTAGGTCTATAGGTGGCAAGAACAGGTGAAAAGAGTATACATTTATTTAAGAGATTGGAAAATATGACATCGCACACATTCATTAAGAAAAAACAAACATAAAAGAAAT
This sequence comes from Ambystoma mexicanum, assembly GCF_040938575.1. NCBI lineage: Eukaryota > Metazoa > Chordata > Amphibia > Caudata > Ambystomatidae > Ambystoma > Ambystoma mexicanum. The sequence goes on along the minus strand of NC_090933.1, from coordinate 871,102,163 downwards.
GCATACATTGCATACAACATGAATAACATAATATAGCCCTCTGACATAAGAAATAGTATAGCAAAAGGTAGCCATCTTGCCCAAAATGGACCCCATAGCATTTATTACATATGAATACAGGTCCTTAAGCCTCATGAACATTCCAATTGCTGAAAACACAAATATAGGGCTATGTGGAGCTCAGAAAAATAGCAACCCAAGCCAAGGTTATTGGAACAGGGGGGTGCCTGGGCAAATGCGAGGTGCAGTGATTTAGCAGTATTACATGGTAGGGAAATACAATGTTAGCTTGCCATGGCAGGAGGAGTTTTAAACTAAAAGTTGGCAGAGAGTAAGCAATAGATAAAAGACATAGGGGACCAATGAGAACGCGACAGTGAATTTCATGTCCTTGGCAGAGTCTTGCTTCAATGTGCATCATCCTAAAACTGCTTCTGGCTAGCTTTAGATTGTGAAATATGTTCCATGATTCATTTGAAATTGGGAAACAAGTATATGCAGATCTGCATAGAATGAGTCATTGGAAGTGAAAACAATATGTATTTAAGGCCAATGAGAAAAGGCAATGTATTTTACCCATAATAAACCTGACCAAATAAGATATATATAATATAAGATGTATATTAGAACAGAACTGTTGTGTAATGCCTTGCTTTCTATAAAAGTATGCCAGAGATAGAAAAATTCAGAGTCTTTCCTTGCTAACTGAATATCTTGTGGCATGGGAAACCCTCCCAGCTAGCTGTTAAATCTTTTACAGATTGAAAGCGACAAGAGCCCAAGGTCTTTGCTGATGAGTGCTGATGTGCGGCACCGGAGGGCAGAGAGAACCAAGATGAGAGGTGAGAGGGAAGGCACCATCTAGCAAAAGTAGCTGTCTGGTAATGTATCTTTTTTCTGTGCCTGGCAGTATAGTACAGCAGATTTTGGTAGAGTATGAGATTGAGCAGAGAACACAAACTAAAGGGGAGATTGCATTGTATTTAAAATATAGTGGGGGAACGAAACAGGATTATATTTAAGAAGAGAGAGATTTATTCAGTTCGTACTCTTACGGTACACCCAGGATTAGGACCTTCGGGTCCAGTTCTATCGTTTTGGAGATTACCCGGGTCAGTTCCCGACAGCAGGCCTCCCAGAAGATTCGGATGCGGGGACATGACCACAGTATGTGAAAGAAGGTCCCCTCCTCGTCCCCACATCTGAGACAGTTCGGGTTCCTTGCTTTTCTCCACCCAAACAGTGCGGTTCTAGGATAGTACACTCTATGCAGTATTTTGAGTTGCACCAGTTTGAGTCTATAGGAGATGGCAGCTTCCCGTGGGTGCATTCGTACCCGGATCCAGTCCTCAGGGTCGATATCCCCTATATCTGTTTCCCACTTGGCCTTTAAACTGGTCAATTCAGGAGTCGCGATGGATGTGTTGGCATTATAGAGAATGGATGTGCATCTGGAGGGGATATATTCAGGCAAAATATTGCGTTCTATAGATGTGTAGTCTGGGATGTTGTCATCTGTCGATATGAGGACTCTCAGGGCGTGAGACATTTGCATGTGATGGTATCTCGGTGTCTGGGAGCTGAAATTTGCGCTGTAAATCCGCAAACGGGGCAAGATTCCCATCTTTCAAGACATGCCCCACTTTCTGCTTTATCATTTTCATTTTCACCAATAAAGTTTGCAATACAATTAGAAATAAACAAGCTTCATCTAATTACAAACCTGGTCCCAAGATTGAGTCCAAAAGAGAAGAAAAAGAAGAAAAAATCATCTCATAATGCATAACGCAACATAAATAAGGAGGAAAAGTAGAAGAAGAGAGAAAATTGAAAAGAGACCAGAAAAGGAGAAGAGAATGAAACGGAAGAATATCTAACTATCATTTGGTAGTACAAATTATAAATAATCAATAAACACATCCCCACGTAACATGGCATGATCTTGGCTAGCATAAGAGCAAATCAGAATACATTTCAGGGTAATAGTGAATTTGGACAAAACACATCAGCATATTGAGTCACCATGAGACTTTAACCATACACATTGAGAAAGATCCCCCATATGTCCATAAACTTTTCAGTCTCTCCTTTCAATTTGCAAATTGCTTTTTCATAGGTGGAGATCGTAAGCAACTCATCCACCCACTCATCGGTGCAAAAAGAGCTGGACGATTTCCAAGCCCTAAGAATCATCTTTTTCGCAATCATACAGGCCCTAAGGAACCACATTCTCTTTCTAAAGTCAACATCCTCCAACAATGACACATCACCCAGTACTAAGAGATGCAACCATTGGAATGGTGCAGCTCAACACCAAACCTAATCTGTCACAAATTCCCTCCCAGAATACCTTAATCTTGGGACAGAACCAGATCTGATGACTTAAGGTACCTCTTGCTTGTTTGCATTTCCAGCACAGATCATTTTCCAACAAGTGTCGCTTAAACAGACGCACTGGCGTCCAAAAGGCCCTAAATAGAAGCTTGGTTTGCGACACTCTTAAGCCCCAGTCCATGCTCACAAGCCTCACATTACCACAGCAACGCAGCCAGCATTTTTGGTCAATCACTTCACCCAGCTCCTCTGTCCAGGCATTCGCCGTCTCCAAGTTCCCCTTATAACACGTTCTCAGGACCTTGTGCATAGTTGCGGCTGGGTGAGCCGCATGTTTGCGTGTCTCTAAAGCTGCCCAAGTTTTGCCCTGGACCACCAATTGTGCAGGATCCAGGTTTACGGAGATGATGCTCTTCAGCTTTCTATACTCTGCGTAGGTGCATTCCGTTAGATCAAAGGTGCGGCAAAGTTGTGCAAACGGGATCCATTCCTCATCTTCAATTAGGTCTGCAATACATTGAATCCCTGCCAGGAACCATGCTGGCCAGAATAGCACTTTTCCATGTAGCTTCAAAGCTGGATTGAGCCAGATTGAAGCCTCCGGAAATAAGAAGGGATTGGTTCCAATACAGTTAGACAGGTCACGCCAGCACTCCTTCAAAAAAGCAGTCAGAGGATTTCGCCTTTTGGACTGTTTTGACACTGTAGATAATAAGGCTTTGGGGGCCAAATGAGATGATGCATTACTTTCTCTCAGTAGCACTCCCCATCTATCCATGTCCGACTGTAGTTTTGGAATGATCACATCAAAATTCGTTTTTGGTAACTTCACCACCTCTGGCCCAATCCAAATCCCCAAATATTTCAATCTGTTTTGACACCAAGTAAACTTTCTGAATCCCAGCTCTCACCCAGCATGGCCATCGTTCGAATTTCGCAATCTCCCTCAGGTTGGCATTTCGCCATAGGGGTTGCGCCGCTGTTATTTTATTCCCCCACCCCACAAACTTGTGTACGTTCCTCCAAATGGTGATATGTGTCTTCGTTGTTAGTGGGGAGGATCGGGGGGGGGAGCTTGATACAATAGTTGTAATGGATCAGTGTCATGCATGGCTGCCACGTCAGCTTTGATATGGGGTAGTTCCCGGTCCCCGAGCAGTAGGTCATTGACCACCACCAGTTGTGAGGCCAATAGTAGGTCTGAAGGCGGGGCACTTCAATCCTACCCTCCCAGACTGACCTCTGAAGTGTGGCTAGGGCGATGCGCGCCTGTCCTCCACCCCAGAGGAGCTCCCTAAGGAGGGTTTCCACCCGACCATATTCAGCACCCGGGATCTGCAATGGGGCGTTCTGAAGGGCGTAGAGGAATCGCGGGAGGGCCAACATTTTAAAAAGAGCGGCTCTACCAATGAGGGTCCGGGGGAGAAGCTTCCAGTGTTGAACGTCATTAGAGAATCGGTCCATGATTGGTTGGAGATTGTGCGTGGTGTAACTGGTAAAATCTGTTGTTATCCAGATCCCAAGGTATCGGAAACCAAACTGTTCCGTGCGGTATGGGCATTCCCGTGGGTCAGTCTGTCCTCCTCCCTTCACCGGGAAGAAAACGGATTTCATCCAATTGATCCTTAGACCGCTAAATTCCCCGTATTGGACGAGCATCTGGGTCACTATGGGGCATGTCCAGGCGGGTTCTCCCAGATATATGAGGATGTAGACTGATAAAGAGGTATATAATTTTTTGGATGAAGCAATATGTTGTATATAGTAGCAAAGCAGTTTTGGACTGACATGGTCAGAGGAGAGAGTATTAGAATGACTGTGATCACATGTTTTTAAAACATGTATTAATACAATGCTTTAAGTGAGCAGGGGCTCAGTCCCACTCATTCAAATAGTGTGTTAATCCAGGACTCATGGAAACGACTTTTCTTTTTAAGTTTTGTATGAGATCTATCAGTAATAATGGTGTTTTTGAGTAGGGGTGTTGTTTTTAGGTTGATCTAACAACACCGGTTGAAGGAATATGAGATTGGATTTATTTTTTAAAGAAAGGGATTTGATTTTTTATGTTAAGGTGGTGCCCTCAATATACGTGGGATTGTGGGGTATATGGACCTTTCTGAATATCTTTGTTTTGGTCAAATTTTATGTATCATCATATTTTCAGGACATCCTTTCACACTAGAATTTGCCTCTTTCATTGCTCATGTATGGATCAGATTGGTTGCATTAGGTCATTTTTAAAATTACACAACCCACTTCCCATTTTAAGATTTCATTAGCTATTTTGTCTTTTAGGGCTATGCCAGACACTTTTCAGGCCCTGATCACAGACATTACATTAACACATATTAGAGCCCTCCCGCATCCCAATGTTTTAATCCCATTTAATTTTTTTAGGTACCCTTATTAGTAAAGAGGGGCATTTTTAAAGGCATACTTATATGCACAGGGCAGGCACACAGAAAAGGGAGAAAGACATGCTGATCAATAAAAGGAAACCATTTTAAAGGTTTAGGTACATTGCTGAAAAGTTATTTGAAAAAGGGAAGGTGCCCTACTCAATGGTTTTACAACGCACAATTAATGAGCACAGGGAGATGTCTTATACCCTTTATGTTAAATAGCACAGAAATGACCGTGACAACTGGAAGAGCCGTTAGATGGACCAGTACATTATCAGAAAAAGAGTAAAAACACACAGGTTATTTTTATAGAATGTGTAACAATAAGAAGGCAAGGAAGTAAGTAGATGAGAGAAATGAGAAAGAGATAGAGGAAGGAAAGGGAGAAAGAAGGTGGTGAAAAGGTGAGCAGAGAGCAAAGGTGAGACAGAGATTGCAATGAAGGCACATGCGAGTGCTGCAAGTAAACAGACAGCGAGGACACAGGTTAGAAAGGTAACAAAGGACAGAAAGAGGGGAGACAGTATACCCGCACTGCATAGCACAGAACCATTGCAATATTATGCCCAAGATCACACATAGTGCCAGACATGCGCTGAGAATAAAAGTGCAATTATAAATGCAAATTATACAACAGGGAAGGTTAATGCAACAGAAAGTGCCGCTAGTTTAAGCACAGCAAGCTCCTACCCGGACACAGCATGAATTAACACAATTATAAGCATGTTAGCAGCAAAACACACTAGCATTATGGAATGTGCATGCACTGACACAGACATCCATACCCAGAATAGGGGAAGCAACAGTAACAGGAGGGAACACTTTCACCACCACAGTACCATATGATAGGGGAGCACGCATGACCTTCCTATACCATTATTGTATTTAAAAAAAAAATGTAAGCAGACATTTTATTTATTTATTTTATAAAGCGCACATAAAACCCTGGAGGCATTGAGGTGCTGTTACAGGTACAAGTCAAGGAGGCACACTAAGTCATACAACAAAGTATTAGTGGAAAGGGGGGGCGTGGCTACGAGGGCCATGTAGGAGGACGTGATCTGGAGGAGCTCCCGAGATCCTGTAATGATCCGGGTGAAAAAGTGCGTAATGATGGGCCGACGACCGCTGAAAATACACATGTCGGTGTGTGAATGATCGGGCCACGGGTGGTGAACTTCTGGATGGTGCAGGAAGAACGGCGGCAGAGATCTGTGCGGAAAAGATAAGGAGCGCCGGAGACGAAAGACGACACAAAATGGCTGACCAATGTCCGGAACAAAGGAAGGAGCAGGCCGCACGGTGACCGCGCGAAAGGGGCGTACTGAGTGCTCATTTGTCATTTGTGAAAAATACAGGTCCTCTGGGTCATGCCGAATAGAACGGTGAGGCCGAAGGCGAAACAGCCCACCTTAGACGACTTCGCTAAGACGTCCCCGGGTCAAGACACTACCAAGAGCAGGGACAAGCCGCCTGCAAGCGTTATGACGACTTCTGGCGCTAACCAAGAAGTCCTAGCTGCGATTGCGGACCTAAGGGCGGCCTGGGAATCTAAACTCGAACTAGCCGTCACTGAACTAAAAACGGCACTGGACCTCAAGGTCGGAGAGGTGCAGGAGGACGTTAATCTACTCCGACAGGATGTCAGGGCCTTGGCGGAGCGCACAGAGTCCCTTGAGAAGGAAGTTAGCCCGAATACTGCGGATTGCGCCTCCCATAAGGCCGAATTACATGCCCTGATACAAAGAGTGGGCAACTTGGAGAGCAGAGCGGAGGAGGCGGAAGGACGAGCCCGACGAAACAACATCCGCATTGTGGGTCTGACGGAGGGATTGGAGGGCCACGATCCCACGGAATTCATTGAATCCATGCTACTGCAAGAGATACCCGGGGGAGCCCTATCCCAAGGATTTGCAGTGGAAAGGGCACGTAGAGTTCTAACAAGGAGGCCGCCGCCGGGGAACCCACCTAGGCCGGTGATAGCCAAAATTCTTAATTACCGAGATCGGGAGAGGATATTGGAACACCTTCGTAAGGGAAGAACGATTACACAAGGAGCGGCAAACATCACGGCCTACCCAGACTATACCCTGTCTGTGCAGCGTAGCCGCATGAACTTTGGGACGGTAAAGCGGAGATTGAGAGAGGCGAGCACAAATATATGTTACTGTATCCGGCAAAATTGAAAGTCATTCATAAACACAAAACTTTGTTTTTTGAGACCCCCGGAGGATGCCATGGGATGGCTCGATGCACAAGGATGTCCCCAGGAGTCAGAAGTTTGGAGGGAGAAAGAGCACGGAAGTGATAAGTAATGCACGAAAAAGGTGCCACAAGATGGCGCGGCACGTGGGACTTGAATATAGTTGTTTGCGCAGCCTTTAGTAGAGAAGGTCAGACTATTGCACTAAATGTTATAAGCACTGTAGTTATTATTAAATTAACGGGAGCCTTACAGAGCGGTTCTCTTTACCCCACAACAATTTTAGTGAAGTGGCCATTAGGGCGACTTCACCCTACTGTGCTCTGTGCATTGTTTGGTGCTTGCAGGGCTAGATGTGGGGGTGCCTGAGTTCCGAGAATGGAGCTGGGCAGCAGTTGGGGTGTGTGATGTTGGGGAAGGGACGGGTGGGGGGAGGGGAGGGAAGTTGGGAATTTGCCGTGTACATAGTTATGGGGAGTTTGAGCTGGTACGAGAAGCTACAAGCAAAGATGGAGAGCTGTATCTGTATCACGTGGGCAAAGGGGAGTCGTCACACGGACGGCAAGAAGACACTCATGAGCCATGGGAGACCCTAAGATCGTAACATGGAATGTCAGGGGACTTAACAGTTACTCAAAGTCATGATGTACCTAAAAAGACAGAAGATTGATATTGCGTTGTTGCAGGAAACACATTTGACCCAGCAAAAATTGGAACTGGTGGGGAAGAAGTGGAGAGGTACTGTAGTAGGCTCTTCGTATTCTGCCTACGCTAGGGGAGTGCTGGTCTGGGTAGCACCGCACGTTCCACTCCAATTTACACAAGAGGTGGTGGACACGGAGGGGAGGTTGGTCATATTAAAGGCTTTGGTAGAGAATAGAGAGGTGTGCATTATAAATACGTATGCCCCCAACCAAAACACTGCGACGTATTTTAGAACCCTATATACTCATCTGGGCGCGTGTATGGGAGGAGCGGTTATCTGGGGAGGGGATTTCAACTGCGTGCTCAACCCAAAGGCAGACAGATCTGATGGGAAGATTGATAGGCCCACCCCAGCGGCCAGGGTATTGCAGACATTACTAGATGACTTTGGTCTGGCGGATGTTTGGAGACTGAAACACTCTAATGAAACACAGTACTCACACTACTCAGCTCCGCAGCACCTGCACACAAGGCTGGATTACTTTTTTGCCACGCCAGATGTGGTGATAGAGACCACCCAAATAGACTATAGAGCGAGGGTCCTGTCGGACCACTCGCTTCTGGTGCTGAGCTGGCAGTACTGCCGCCCCCAGGGCGCTGATACCGACATGGCGCCTCCGGGCGGAGGCGCTCCGAGACCCAGTCTTCAGGGAACATATCAGGGATGCGATCACACAGTACTTTGAGGTAAACACAGGCAGCGTAGATTCAGCGTGCACGCTCTGGGAAGCCTTTAAGGTGGTATTGCGGGGTGCTGCGATTGCTAAGTCAAAAGGCCTACAGGGTGGGGTCCTAACGGAACTAGAGGAAGCGGAAAAGAAAGAGGGGATGTGGAACTTGTACTCGAGTTGCAGCAAAGGTGCGCAGAGCTTTGGGAAAGGCTCTGCAACCTTAACTACAAGAAGTATGTCGAGAGGCAACATGCAGGTGGGGATAAAACTGGCCGCTTGTTGGCGTGGTTATATAAGAGCGAAACCCCCAGGCCCCCGATTAGGACAATAACTAGAGAAGACGGGGAGGTGGTTGACACCCAGGAGGGAGTCAACGAGGCATTCTTGGACTATTATAGAACATTATATGAGGACAGAGGAGGGGACAATCGGGAGGAGATTAGAGAAACTCTAAAAGACATGGAATTACCTAAGATTAGTGATGAAGAAAGGGAGGAGCTGGACGCACCGATTACCTTAGAGGAATTAGAGGAGGTGGTGAAGCAGCTGCCCACCTGCAAGACCCCGGGCGCGGACGGATTTCCTGGCGAGTTTTACAAAACATATGAAGTGGAAGTACTCCCCCCTATGCTAGAGATGGAACAAGTTACTTACCTGTAACTGTTGTTCTCCAGCATGGGTCTGGCATGGATTCACATGCTCATGAATATTCCCCGTCGTCAGGCTGGGAATCCTCGGTAAAGAAAAAACCAGTATCAGTTTCGTTTCTGATCTGTCTTTCGTAGTAATAACCAATCACTGGTCTCTGCGTCATACTGACCACAGCCAATGACTGCCCTCTACCTAAGCACCGCCTCTGGCAGCCATCTTCAGATTTGGAAGCACGTGAAGTGGCAGTATGACCAAGTGAAGAGCCGCAGAGGGGTAGGCGGGAGGGTTCGCATGTGAATCCATGCCAGACTCATGCTGGAGAACAACAGTTACAGGTAAGTAACTTGTTCCTTCTCCAGCATGGGGTCTGGCATGGATTCACATGCTCATGAATAAAGAATACATAGCAGTACACACATGCACAACCACGGGAGGTGGCAAAGGCTCAACATTAAGCATTACATCAAACTCAACATTAAGCATCTTACCTCCTCACCAGGCTCACCTCAGGCGAACAGGTTGCGCAGCACTGCTTGGCCGACCCTGGACTCCTCCCTGGAATCCCGATCGACGCAGTAGAACTTCGTGAAGGTGTGCGTCGACCTCCACGTAGCAGCCCTGCATATGTCCAGCAGGGGCACACCAGAAAGGAACGCCGTGGTAGCTGCGATCGCTCTGGTGGAATGGGCTCTCGGACGGCCGGGCAGCGGTCGGTTTGCCAACCGATGACAGTACATGATACAGCCGGAGAGCCATCTGGAAATGGAAGCCTTCAAGAGAGCCTTCCCCTGATTGACAGGTCCAAAGTTCACAAAGAGTTGTGACGTCTTCCGAAAACACTTCGTGCGGTCCACGTAGAACTTCAGCGCTCTAGCCACATCCAGCGAGTGCAAAGTCCTCTCAGCCGGCGACGAAGGCGACGGGAAGAACACAGGCAACACCAAGGGTTCGTTGAGATGGAAGTCCGACGGTACCTTGGGCATGAAGGTGGGGTGCGTCCTGAGCACTACCCTCGTGTCGTGAAAAGTCAAGTACGGGGCCTTGCAGGAAAGGGCCTGGATCTCTCCCACCCGTCGTGCAGAGGTGATGGCCACAAGAAACGCTGTTTTCCACGACAGAAACTTCAATGGGGCCGAGTGCAGAGGCTCGAACGGAGGTCCCATGAGCTTGGTCAGCACCACATTGAGCTCCCACGCCGGGGCCGGAGCCTTCACCGGCGGGAACGATCTGAACAGTCCCTTCATGAACTCTTTCACCAGACGATGAGACCACAAGGACGTCCGTCCCGTGGTTCTGGTGTATCGGGAGATCGCAGCAAGATGAATCTTGATGGACGCGTGTGCCAGTCCAGCTTTGGCCAGCGTTAGCAGGTACTGCAGAACTTGGGGAGCCGTAATCCGTAGAGGGTTAATCTTCTGTGCGTGGCACCAGACAGAGAACCTCTTCCATTTGTGTCCGTAGCATTTAAGAGTCGAGGACGCCCTGGCCTTTGCAAGAACCTCTCTGCAGTCGGCCGGTATGTCGTATCCTCCAAACTCTAGCGCTGCAGGAGCCAGGCCTGCAAGTTCAGCGATTTCGGATCGTGGTGGAGGATGGCGCCTCCTTCCCTGGAGAGCAGATCCACGTCCACCGGCAGCTTGATTGGCGGGGACGCTGACAAGTCCAGAAGGTCCGGGAACCATATCTGCCTCGGCCATGCAGGTGCGACGAGGATCATCCTGCACCGTGACCTCTTGAGCTGGTTGACGAGCCGGATTAGCAGTGGCAAAGGAGGGAACGCGTAGAGGAACAGGCCCTCCCAGGGGAACGAGAAAGCATCGCCCATGCTCCTCGCCTGGGGGAACCTGCTGGCGAACCTCCGGCACTTGGTGTTCGTCGCCGTCGCGAACAGGTCGATCTGGGGTGTGCCCCACCGTCGGAAGAGGCGATCCACCAGATCCTGCCGTAGTTCCCACTCGTGGCACGAGCGCAGCTCCCTGCTGAGTGAGTCGGCGATGGTGTTTTTTATCCCTGCCAGATGAAACGGCACCAGAAACATCCCTTGGGCGACTGCCCAATGCCACAGGTCCTGCGCCTCCTTGGACAGTGCTGGGGACCTGGTTCCGCCCTGTTTTCTGATGTAAAACATGGTGGTGGTGTTGTCGGTGAAGATCCTCACCACCTTGCCCTTGAGGGACGGAAGGAAGGACCTGAGGGCCCAAAACACTGCACGGAGCTCCAGGACGTTGATATGTAAGGATTTCTCCGTCGGGAGCCAAAGGCCCCTTGCGTGCAGATTTTCGGTGTGCGCTCCCCACCCTTCCAGGGAGGCATCCGTGGTCACTGTCTCCTGGTGGGCTGGGGTCTGGAAGGCCATGCCCGCCGTCAGATGCGCTCGGGTGCCCCACCACCGGATCGCTCGTCGGAAACTCTCGTCGAGTGTGATCCTTTCCTCGAAGTTGCCCGTCGTTTGGATCCAGCGCGCGTCCAGGAACTCCTGCAACGGGCGCATCCGGAGCCTGCACATGGGAATGAGGTAGATGCAGGAAGACATCATTCCGAGGAGGGACTTGATGGACCTCACCTTGGCCGCGTCGGCCACCAACATCCGCTGCACCTTGCCCAGGATGGTCTTGGTCCTCTCCTCCGACGGGGAGGCCCGAAGGGACATTGTGTTGAGCCTCGCTCCCAGAAACAGAGTGTCTAGCGCGGGTACCAGGTGGGATTTGGCGTAGTTCACGGAGAATCCCAGGTCCGTGAGAAGTTGGACGGTCCTTGCCGTGTGGACCACGGCGAGCTCCCTTGTCTTGGCTCGGATGAGCCAGTCGTCCAGGTAGGGGTAGACGTGGATCCCTTCGCGGCGCAGCTGAGCCGCCACCGGTGCGAGGCACTTGGTGAACACCCTGGGTGCCGACCGTAGACCGAAGGGGAGGGCTTTGAACTGGTAATGCCGCCCTTGGACCACAAACCTGAGGAATTTTCGGTGCCCCTTCAAGATGGGAATATGGAAGTAGGCATCCTCCAAATCCAACGACGACAGGAAGTCTCCTTCCTCCAGCTGACCCAGGACGTGCTGGAGGGTGACCATCCGGAACTTTTGCGCCTTGATGAACTTGTTCAGACGTCGCAGGTCCAGGATGGGGCGCCATCCCCCCGTCTTCTTCTTCACGAGGAAGTATCTCGAGTAGACTCCGGAGCCCCGCAGCCTCTTTGGGACGAGTTCAATGGCGCCCTTCTTGAGCATCGCCTTCACCTCCAGGAGGAGTTGAGGGACGTTAAGTTCTTTCCTGGCCACGGGGGGGACGCGCGGACACTTTCTTTGAAACTCGAGCGCGTGGCCCCGGGCCAAGGCGTCCAGCACCCAACGGTCGGTGGAGATGGACTCCCACACGCTGACGAAGCTCGCCAGCCGGCCTCCCACCGGGGTGCTTCGGTGGGGGCCCGACCCCCCGGCCGGTTCAATCCTGCTTCGACGAGGCTTTAGCGCCTTGTCCTTGGCGACGACGGCGGGGTCCGCCAGGCTTGCCTCGTCCTCTGTAGGCCTCCTGAGATGACGAGCGGGCCGCTTGACGGTAGGAGGAGAAACCGCCGCCGGAACCTTTGGAGGCGCCCTTGCCTCCGCTGCTCCGAAAGGGCGTCCATCGTTGTTGCAGAACTCCAAGGGCCCGGGCCGTCTCGGTGTCCGCTTTAATGGCCTGAAGGGAATCGTCCACCGTTTTCCCAAACAGGTTGTTCCCATCGAAGGGCATGTCCAGGACTCTGGTCTGAACATCTTGACGGAAGTCCGTAGCCTTGAGCCATCCACGCCGCCTAAGGCAAACGCCGTTGCCTAACTGGCGGAACCCAGTGTCGGCGATGTCCGTCGCAACGGTAATGGCGTGGTCCGAAGCCACCTCGCCTTCCTGCAGGAACTCCAGGGCCTCCGCCCTCTTGTCGTCCGGCAAGAAGTCCAGCAGGGGAGCCAGTTTGTACCAGAGCTCCCTGTCGTATCGGGCCACGATAGCCAAGGCGTTGGCAGCTTTAATCGTCGTCGCTGCAGACGAGATGACTCTGCGTCCCATAGCGTCCAATTTCTTTCCCTCGCCGTCCGGTGGGGAAGTCGAAGTGGAGGCCGCACCCCCCCGTGCTTTTTTCCTGGCCGCCGCGGAGACGACGGAGTCCGGGGTAGGCTGCGCCCGGAGGCACAGGGGGGCCAGGTCCGGGACCCGGTACTTTTTCTCGTACCGGTCTCTTCTAGCTGGCGTCGTGGACGGGTTCTTGAGGAGGGTGAGGCCCTCATCCCAAATGTCGTCCAATAGAGGCACCGCGAGGACCGTCTTCCTCTTGGCCTCGCGCCGCTGATAAAGGAAACCTTCCTTCTTCTTCTCCTCAGGGCAGAGTTGGAAAAGCTCGGATGCACTGGCGATCATTGAGTGGAACGATCCAATCTCGTCGGGCGGAGAAGCCCTGGTGGGAGGCGACGACGGTACATCCTCGTCGTAGACCTCGTCGTCCGTACCCGTCGCTGCCGTGTCAGTCCCCGTATCATCCCCTCGGGTGGACGGGGAGGAGGGCTGGAAGGGGCGCGACGGCTGAAAAGGAGGTGGAGGGTGGATCCTTCTTTTCTTGGTAGGGGGAACACCAGAAGGTCCCGGTTCTGGGTCCCCCGACGGGAGAAGTTCCGTCGGCAACGGTAGTCTCGTCCTTATCTCAGAGCATAAGGACTGTATAGCCAACAAAATGGCCGCCGAGTTGTCTCGCGGCGCTGGCAGAGGGGAATCCGACGGGCGATCAGGGGCCCCCGTCGGTACCCTCGACGATGTCGTCGTCACCTGCGTCGGGATCCATCCCGACGAGCCGGTCTTCTTCCACGCCGAGGCCGTGGCTTAAGACCTCGACCAGCTCCTCCTCCCAGGTTGAGGCCGAATCTACGACGACGCCCTGCCCCCCCTTTTTCTTCCCCACGGGGGATTTCACGGGGGTCCTATCGATGGGCACAAAAGAGGACTCCCTCCGAGGTGGCAGGGAGACTCTGAGCCCCGAGGTCGCCACCACTGGTGTAGCCTCCACAGGCTGAGCCAGGGCCGCCGCGACAGTTTCGATAGAGGGCTTGGCCGGATGGGTTAAGGCCTTCACCACCTTAGGTGCGCTCACCGCCTTATCCTTGAGGGGGGGGACACTGCCTCTCTCCCCCTCCGCCTTCGAGCTCGACCGGGGCCTCTCCAGGAGCTTCGCCGGGTGCTCGGCCTTCCTCTTACCCGACCCAGAGCGTTGGCTCGTGGTTGATGGTGCCGGGGAGGGTGCGCCCTGCCTGGCGCCTGTAGAGCCCGACCGTTCGGCGCTCCCGGTGCCAGCGGACTCGCGGTGCTTGGCCTTATGTTGGACCTCCGTCGCCGGGGCGTCCTCAAAGGTCTTAGAAGACCGCTCGGATTTCTTCCTCTTCTTCTCGCCGGACGGGCTCTTCCCTTCTAGCCAGTTGGCGAGACGTTGATGGCGGTCCTTCATGGTCCGCTCCGACATGTTGCCGCAAAACGCACAGTTCTTCTCCACGTGCGTCTTGTCCTCATGTAGGCAGTAAAGACAAAAAGAGTGTTCGTCCTCCTTGAAGACGTTCTGCAGCTGGCATCCAGGGCAGACCCTGAACAGCTTTCCGGGCGTCGAGCTTCCCTTCTCCTGGGCCATGGCCGGGCCTGAGAAACTTCTGGAGTCCTCCAAAAGCGTAGCTCGACGAAATCTTCACCCTTGAGGGGCGCAGACGAATCCGAAACGGGTCCCCGTTGATCGGATGGAGAGTCGGTGGAGCTTGAGGCTCTTTTGACCGAAAAAACGAAGTTTTTGAGAAAAAACGTGAAAAAAATAGCACTAACGCTCGAGAGCAAAAGCACGAGGATCCCAACACATGAACGTGCGGTAAAAATCTGAAGATGGCTGCCAGAGGCGGTGCTTAGGTAGAGGGCAGTCATTGGCTGTGGTCAGTATGACGCAGAGACCAGTGATTGGTTATTACTACGAAAGACAGATCAGAAACGAAACTGATACTGGTTTTTTCTTTACCGAGGATTCCCAGCCTGACGACGGGGAATATTCATGAGCATGTGAATCCATGCCAGACCCCATGCTGGAGAAGCTCAATGAGTCTTTTGAGATGGGTCGGCTACCGGAATCGCTCAGAGAAGCATTAATTGTGCCGCTCCCTAAGCCCAACAAGCCAGGGCATAGCTGCGGCTCCTATAGGCTGTTGTCAATGTTGAACCAGGATAGCAAGATCTTGACGGCGGTCCTGGCCAATAGGCTGCAAAGGGTTATTAGCAAACTGATACACCCGGACCAGACAGGTTATGTCCCCAACAGAAATATAACCCACAACCACAGGCGACTCCACCGGGTGATTGAAGAGGGAAACCGGAGCGAGGGGGAAATGGCAGTGGTGTCCCTAGATGCAGTCAAAGCTTTTGACTCAGTGAGGTGGCCATGGTTGCTGGCGGCCCTGGAAGAATACGGGATGGGGCCAGTTATGTTAGGTGGGCAAAATTACCATACAGAACCACTGGCCAGAGTACGCACAGGATCGGTGATATCTGAGAGGTGGCAACTCAGTAGAGGCACCAGACAACGGTGCCCCTGGTCCCCGATTTTATACATTCTAGCCCTGGAGCCCCTGACAGTGTACCTCAGACAACAATATGACATGGTCGGTATTGTGGTAGGGGGAGAGAAACACCTAATATCCTTGTATGCTGACGATTTACTACTATATTTGAAATATCCGGAAGAAAATCTTCAGTATATTCTAGAGGTTATGGAAAAGTATGCAGAACTGTCCGGCATAGCGGTAAACCCCCAAAAATCGAGCATGTTCCCATTGGGGAGCTACATAGGAGCCCCTCAGGAACGGTTGCCAGTGTTGTCCGTACCTTGGGCGGCTGATTCCTTCCGCTAACTCGGAATAGATGTGTATCATACGGTGGAGGGGGAACACTTGCATAATACCGAGGTGGCTGTGAAAAAAATCCGAACAAATATGAAATTTTGGGAGAAGCTGCCGCTGGCGATGATGGGACGGGGGCGATGCTCAAAATGGTGGTCCTGCCCAGGCTGTTACATTTCTTCAGTAATATACCATACTTGATACCCAAAACGTTTTTTGTCAAACTGAACAGCATGTGCAGGGACTTCCTATGGCATGGCACTCGCAATAGAGTGGCGCTATGGAAGCTACAGAACTTCCATGATAGAGGGGGCATTAAGCTGCCGAATTTTGAGGCCTATTATGTAGCTAGTCAGTTGCAATATGTAACCAAATGGCTCTCTGATGAAGTAACTCCTGAATCTAGGCTGTTTGGGCAGGACTGCACCCCGTTTAACCTAAATGAGATTATCTGGGTGCCTAGACTCGAAATGAAAGAACGCCCGGGTATGCTGTTGCTTGGGTGGAAGATGTGGCGTGCCCGTGTTCCCCACAGGTGCCGCTAGTCGCCTTAGCTGGGGGAGACAACCAACTCAGAATGATAATTAGGACCTATTGGGAATCGGTTGGGCTGGTCACATTGGGAGATGTATGGCAAGAAGGGATTATCAAAGATTTCGTAGAACTGGGAGAAGAGACAGGTTTGCATAGAGGCCAATATGTCACGTATCTTAGGCTAGTGCAGACTATTCGTAAAACCTGGCCAGAGACTGTACTGGCGGAGGAGCCAGACGTCCTAATGAGAACAATATATGACATATCAGAAGGAGGGCACGAGATCTCTAGACTGTACGAGATGGTGATGACCCGGGTGGGGAAGGATTTGACTCATTTGAGGCTGGACTGGGAAGCGGAGGTGGGGGCACAGATGACCGATGGAATGTGGGAACGTGCTATAGGATACCACAAGAAGGTGTCCAGAAACGCCAGATTGCAGCAGATACAGTTATACATAACGCATAGAGCATATATGACCCCGAAGAGAATATCTAAGTTTGTAAATGCAGGAAGACAAGCATGCCCAAAATGCGATGAAGAAGATGCTGATATGACACACATGTTCTGGTCTTGCCCAGTGATTGAAGCTTTTTGGGGGGAAGTGGCACGGAAACTAGCAGATAAAGGGGTCACGCTCAACATGGATTCGGCCTGGGCCTGCCTGTTGGGAGGGTTTCCCAGACCACGGAATACTAAACATCTTGGGAAACTGAGGGACCTGGCATATGTGCTTGCTAAAAGAAGGATTGCCATGGGCTGGAAGCAGAGCCACAAGCCACGGGTTGAGGTATGGTGGCGGGACTTGCAAAAATGGGCGGAGGCTGAAATGGTGGTGTGGCAGGAGGCATGTAGCAAGTGCGGGGAAGAAGAAGTGGGTAACCTGATGGCTTGGAGAATGTTAATAACAGGACTCTTTGGCACAGTAGTGGATTCTGCAGCTTCGGAAGGAAGCGATACCCAGCCACACGCAGCGGATACAGAATGAGAAACGCAAATAAGCTCTTGAGGGAGGGGGGATTTGGGGAGCAGTAACATGCGTTAATTGATGTTCACGAGTCTGTTGTAAATAATGCTGCAAGTTTGGTTTGTATTATTTATTTGTTTTCAAAATAAAAATGAAAAAAAAAGTATTAGTGGAAAGACAAGGAGCATAGGTAAAATTACATTGGTTACATTGAGACATAGGATTCTCATACATATTGGCCATACTGTACATGTGTGAGTGGTAACTTGATGGGAAGGGTGGGCAGGTTAGGAGACGAGCTGGGTTTTAAGGGTTTTACGAAAGATCCAGTAGGATTTCTCAGCCCTCAGGGACGGGGGGGGGGGATAATTCCAGAGTTTGGAGGTGCGGTAGGGGAAGCTGGAGCCTCCAGCTTTGCATCTTCTCACTTTAGGCACAAGAAGTCTGTCTAAGTAAGGTGTCCTGGTGGGCCTAGAGGAGTGGGATTTGGTGATTCTTTGTGTGAGGTAAGGGAGAGGCACTTGTGGGCAATGGACAATGTTTTAAAAGTGATCCGTTGGGGGCGTGGCCAGCCAGCGAGCAATGAGGACGTGAGTCCCTTGGAGCTCCTGTGGCTACTGGCAAAATCCTGCAAAAACATCCTACATACAGGGGGAAAATTAAGAAAGAAGACATATGCGAGAAGATGAAGGTTGGCGGCACGAGCGGGTGAAACATTTACTGGCAGACGCTGAGTATTGACCGATGAATCTGGCACGAAGCACCATGACCCGTTGGCACAAACAACCTTGGCTAAGATGGCCGCCGGGACAGACCATGTCATGGGGGAGCACCACCCAAGGCAAGAAACGGACCACAATAAGAAAAGCAGCACAGGGATTGACCGAGCTAGGGGACTGATCCACTGGAGCTGGAGACACGGATGCAGCACAAGTGGGCCCGCGAAGTAATGAGCATCGCCTACCACAGTGAGGCCGGCTAGCCTGGGAGGAGCGGCCGCTATGGACCCGTGAGGGAATCCAAAGGTGACGGTGGGAACCAACCGCAATCCTATCTGGAAGTGGGAGATAGCGGAGAACAGCTGCGAGCAGCACTGACCCCACAAGCTGGAAGACCGGTGACTGGGACTGGCAGACCTGGACTCCCTCTCCGTGGAAACTGCTATGGGGCATTAAATGCTGGGCTAAACCTGCGTTAACATCCTGGAACGTATGCAACAACAAAGTCCTCCGACACCCTCCATGACCTAAGGAGGAACACCGTATTCCCAGAGACCATCAGAGTACACCCGCAGCGTGTGGTCACAAGCCTCGGCCACTGCACTATGCCTGAGATGGGGACCGAAGAGACAAGGTAATCCTGACATGCACCCCGGTGAGTCAATGCCAGAGCCCGGCCCGAGGCGATAACCCATAGCTTCACTAAGAAAGCAGTGACTGTATATATACTGCGGCTATACCGTGGTGCGGCGCATGTCCACGTTCCAACGCTGCTGAACCATAATCCACTGATAGCACCCATGTAGCAGGCAACATTGGTAAAGACATGTAGAACTGTTTGAAGGGACACTGTAGTGCGTAACCCGATAGGAACGAGGAAGCCCAGGGCGGAGACTCACATTTGTACCAGCTGCGTGCTGCGGCTGGGACACAGTCAACGACTGTACACTGCGGCTGCATCATACCTATAGGGGCAAGCATCCCTTCCAGCGATATTGCTCCACTCCTAATTGCCGAGAGTCACAGGCCCACCAGACCCGGAAGTACTGCGCCACCGAAGTGGAGTGACGCTGCTGGGCCCTGAGGGCGCATTCCCTCATGAATGGGGGTCAGCAGATGATGTGTCCAGTTCTCAGTACTCAACGTTGGCAGTGAGGCTGAAAGGCTAAAATAGCCAAAAGAATTATACTGTCCCCCCCCCCCGTGGAGTGTTTCCACACACTGAGGCACGGCTGCACTCGGCAATCCGCGCAGTAAAGAAGGCGGTCAGTGGGACATTTGACATGTGGACTTGTTTGTTATGCAACGTAAATGGTGTATGGTCTCTATATGTTCTCTTAAAACCAATAAAATGTTATATAAAAGTGATCAGTTCCTGGATGGGCAGCAAGTAAGCTTCTCCTCTGGCTTTGGAGCTGTGTTCTCGTTTCGGGGTATATTAAGGGCTGCAGCGAAGATGCCTGTCAATAGGACGTGTCAATAGGACGTTACAATAGTCTATCTTGGGGCCAAGGATTGCCCGGGCAATGGTGAGGCAATTGTTTTTTTGTGAGTAAGGGTCTGGCTGCATTGAGAACTTTGGTTGCGTAAGCTGCTGAGGAGGCAATGGCACCAACTTGTCTGGACAGGATGAGTGAGGCGTTAAAGTAGACTCCTAGTGTCTTTACTGTAGTTGATACCGGAATCACACACTGGTCGATCTGTAAAGAAGCGTATTCAGTGTTAAGCAACTTGCAGGCATTGGGTGTGCTAACAATTCGGATTTCTGTCTTGTTGCTGTTTAGGCAGAGGTAATTCGCTGCCATCCATGCCTGAATTATAGAGTAAATACTGAGAGTATTGGAGTCCTCTGTGTAATTGCCTGAGAGTAGGATCAGGATTTGCATGTCATCGGCATAGTTCATGTAGGCTATGCCAAGGGAATCTAGGATGTTAAAAAAGTGCCTGGTGAAGATGTTGTAGAGGGTGGGGGTGAAGCAGGAGCCTTGGGGGAACACCACAGTTGATGGGGGAGGGTGAGGCATTGGCCGTGCATGAGAAGACTCATGACTGCCTTCCAGGAAACATGCCATCCAGGCAACAGCATGTGGGGAAAAGTTGGCATGGGTGGTAAGGTGTTGGCAGAGGATTTGATGGTTGACCAGGTTGAACGCTGCAGATAATTCTAGGAGTAAGAGCAAAGCACAGTTTCCTTTATCCCCAATCTCATCAAGCTGATTTTTGAGATCGAGAAGGGCAGATTCCGTTCCATGTCCTGGGCGGAAGCGGGATTGGCGCATCCCTAGGATTTTGTTGTCCTCCAAGAATTGCTGAACCTGCAGGTAGGCTGCACGGTCTAAAATTTTAAGTAGGAAGGGGACCGTTGTAATTGGCCTGTAGTTGGAAGGAACGGATGGGTCTAATGACGTTTTTTTCAGGAGGGAAGGTCCCAAGCTTCTTTAAGGTTGGCTGGTATGGTACTTTTGGAGAATGAGGCGTTTATGAAGAGAGTGATGACTGGGGCTAGCACGTCAGCACAGTCTTTGATGAGTGATGCTGGGCAAATCTCGCCTTCGCCTTTAGAGGATTTCAAGCTTTGGATTAGCTTTAAGACTTCACTATCGGCAAGATCTCTAAAGGCAAATTGTTTGGTGGAAGGAGTTATGTGGGGAGGAATCCAGTTGAGGTTGGTAGCTGCTGCGTCATTCTTGAATGTGGCTAGCTGCGAGTATTTTTTGATTTAAGGTGTTGATTTTTCCTAATAGTGGTGCCTGAATGTCATAGCACCATGATGCGTCTTGGGTGATGGTGGAGGGTGGTGAGGATGGAGATTCTAATTCCCTGTATGTGGTAAAGATTTCTTTGGTATTGGAGGAGGCGGTGCTAATTCTGGTATTAAAGGAGTTGGATTTAGCTACAGTGGATGCCTTGTATTGCTCAGATATTTGACTAAACTAATTTTTCAGAGAACGGGAGGGATCCTTCAGCCAAGTGAGATGGGCTCGATGTTTCAGTGTGCGTAGTTCCAAGAAGTCTGGTGTGAGTGTCTGTCTTGGATTTGTGAGGGGCTAGAGGTGCTAAGACATTCACCACTTTAGAGAGGATTGAGGTGTATGTAGCCACAAATGTGTTTGGTGCTTACAGGGGCTGGAGCTCTGGGGTGTTAAGCAGGGGAGGAATAGGGGATATTAGAGAGAAATTTGAGTAGACTGACCAGAGGATAATATGTACTACCCCAAGGATTAATTTTGTAAATACACAATAATGTTTGAGTATTTTAAGGCCAGAAAACAAAGGGGTGTGCTATTAAAGTAAGAGGTATTACCTATGGAATACTCACATTGATTAGCATAGATTTCAAGAATAAAGGGCAGTTTGTTAATAAGGCCCACAGAGTTTTGTTTTTATAGATAAAACGTATCCATGGATGAGAAAGAAGGACCAATAAGTGCAAGCAATCATGGAGCTGCAAATGTCAAGGAATACAACTGAAGGGCAGTGATGGCTCTTGTTGAGGAACATAGATAGATTAATTTGACAAACAAAGGCTTGGTTAATGTAAGTTTATTTAGCAGTTAAGGATTGAAAACAATTGCAAACAGAAACTAGGAGGATTTGGCACAAGTACTGAGCATGGTGTGGATTAGTATTACCCATGATGATTGGTTTATTAGAATGAGTCAAGAGAAGGGAACTTGGATATGTGGAAATAGAGGACACCATTCATAAAATATGAAAAAACATAAGGATATCATGTTATGGCCACAAAGTGGGGATGCGGGGGGGACAACTCAAGCACACTGAATGTATATATACCCCCCTACAATAGTAGACAATATGCCCACAAATTCATGCACAGCACCATTCTAAGCAACAGTAAGCCTGTGTCCTGCTAGCACATTATAGGAAAATAGAGTGCATGTCATATGGGTGGAGAAATTACTTACCGTAAGTTCTTTCCATGGATTCTTCTCCCGCAGATTCCTCATCCGATAGATCTGCTCATCCAGCTCTGCTGCACGGAAACTTTTCAACAGGGGGCTTAGTGGACTTTGACTCAGCCGCCGATCGTTGATCCGTCTTGCTGAGTACTCTATCGTCGGATCCGGACGTGACGTCAAGCGTCGTATATATACACACCACGTCACTACATCCCATACCTCAGTTCCTCCCTTTTTCCCAATGCTTCAACCCTGCAGAGGAAAATGATGGAAGGCAAGGCTAAACAGCCTGTAGAAAAAACATAACAATGGAAAACATCCTAAACTGGTGACCCGCAGAATTTAAAAAAATGGAAAGATTTTTTCTTCTTTTCAAAAACAAGCGATTGGCCAGATAGAAGCGGTCACCTCAGAGCCATCAGCAGGAGTCCCTTCGCTTAGATAGATGCGCCAAGCCGTAAGAACCTTCTGAGCGGGGATGGATGGGAGGGGTGATGAGGAATCTGCGGGGGAAGAATCCATAGAAAGAACACAACGGTAAGTAATTTCTCCTTCAATGGATTGCTTTTCTCATGCAGAATCCTCATCTAATAGACTCCTCAAGCAGTTAGGACCACGGAGGCAGGCAGAAAGTGCTACAGGAGCAGATTTTGCAGAACTGCCCTACCAAAACATGCATCAGCGCTGCAGGCAACATCCAGACAATAGTGCCTGGTAAACGTGTGCAAGGACAACCATGGGGCTGCACGACAGATGTCCCTACTGGGAACTTCTCTCTGCAAGGCTGTAGAAGCCGAGACCCCTCTTGTTGAGTGTGCCCTGATGCTGGGAGGAAGCTCCCCGTCTGGAGACTGGTAACATTCTGCGATGCAAAGAATAATCCAATGAGACAGACTGTTTAATTACAGATAGACCCTTGCGGGACAATGAATGGGCCACAAACAGCTAGTCAGATTTTCAAAACCCAGATGTCCTAGCAACGTAAAAGCTCAAGGCTCTTTTGGGATCTTAACAGTGAAACCGCTCCTCCTCCTTGTTGTGTGGTGGAGGGCAGAAGACTGGTAGCTCTATGGACTGAGAAAGGTGCCAGGTCTGATGTTAAGGGAAATATTTTCCAGAATAAACCACAGGAATGGGGGCTTGCAACACAATGCTTGCAACTCACAGACCCTGCTGGCTGATGTGATCACAACCAAAAAGGCGGTTTTCAAACACAACAGTCTCAAGGAACAGGAATGCATGGGCTCAACCAGAGCCGCCATCAAGAATGTCAGAACCAGATTAAGATCCCAATCTGGGACAATAAAGGGAGTTGGCGGAAACATATTCACAAGACCCTTCAGGAATTGGGCCATAACCAGGATCGTAAAAAAAGAACCTTGATCTGGGGACCTTTTGAACACAGACAAGGCTGCCAAACATCCTTTGACTGTTGTAACCTGAAGGCCTGCAGAGGCCAGTGATAGAAGGAACGCCATCACTGTAGTGGTGGGGCACGAGTCGGGGGTTGAACTTGCATTCCCTGCACCACGCCTCAAATCTTCGCCACCTGCACACGTACAGAGATTTTATAGACAGTCTGCGTGCGGGGAGCAACACGTCAAGCACCTCCTCTGAGAGGTCCCAGTCCTCATACCTCATCCTCCCAAGAGCCACGCATGTATGTTGAGGGGCTCCAGGGTCGGGTGGAGTACCCGACTTCCGACTGGGCGGGAACCTATTGCCAAACCTTACAACTAATACAAAAAACTGTGTGGGATAGTTCAAGGAAAGAAAGAAGTTTTCTCAAATAATATGTTAGGATGCGGTACTAGCCTGCCCCACGTTTTGACCACAAGGTAAGATGGGAACTTGGGAGCACAGTACAGTCTTGGGCCTCTCCGGCAAGAGACGACAGTTCCAATGGCAGCTTGTCCGTCGATGGCTATGTCTCGTCTCACTTGAAAGTCTCTTGCCTTCGAGGACCTGGCATGTTCAGCTAACAAAAACAAAAGTTCCTTTAACAAATTAAAGTTTGTTTCCAATGTTCGCTGGGTGATGAGTTCACCCCTGGGCGCTGACTCTTCATGTATAGTATTTGTCAATTTATATGTCTGAAATTTGGATGATATCTTCACCTACGGATCTCCCTCGACCGGGCTCGGACTTCTTTTTTTTTCCTTTTAGCTCATCCCTTAGTTTCTTAATGTCTCTTTAAACAGTTTATAGAGCACATCCTTCTTCTGGGTTCACGTCTGTTAACATACTGTTTCTTAACTTTTGCTTTAACTTCTCTCAATCTTCGGGTAACAACTTTTACTGTGGCTTACTGTGGCTCTCGATCTCGATCCGGGTGATAGTGGCTCACCCCTGGGTCACTCTCTTCTGGGCGCTGACCCCTCTTTACTTTCACAGTTCTACTTCTACATAGTTCAATGTTTGCACGATTCACGTCCCTTGCTTTTCATTAGTTTGTAGATCAATGTCTTTCGATTGTACGGGATTGTGCGTGACCCTCATGACCACTTTGACCTATTCCGCTGGCTCTGCTATGGCCTTCTGTTATCTGTAGTTTCTCTCATATGGGGCTTGACCAGAGTGTCTCGAGTTAGCACCCACTTGGTGCTCGTTTCCTTCTGCAGCTGGTCACGCCTTAACACTTTTACAGTTCATTCTCAGTTCCTTGACTGGCTTCAAACTTGCCACTTTGGGATTCTCTCACTCAACACAGCCCGGTTCTAATTGATTCTCACCTCAACTCACCGACTGTGTTGAACCGCTTGGCTTTTGGCTTTCCTGGAGTCACAGGCACGGGAGCTTCCGTCAATCCTGCTTATCGGCATAAGCTTGCCCTGTGTACCGCTGACATCGGCTACAAGACACTTGTGCATTTGCTCCTGGTCTTAGGCTCTCTTCCACAAAGTTTCAGCTGGCCGGGGAGGAAAAGGGCAAGGTCTCTTCTCTCCTCGCCACCCTCTTAATTCTTGTCACTTTTCTCCTTCTCTTGAACTGCC
Organism: Ambystoma mexicanum; assembly: GCF_040938575.1. Lineage (NCBI taxonomy): Eukaryota > Metazoa > Chordata > Amphibia > Caudata > Ambystomatidae > Ambystoma > Ambystoma mexicanum. The sequence continues at coordinate 871,077,175 of NC_090933.1, read as the reverse complement.
GCACCTGCGTAGCTGTGCCGTTGCTGTCTGCCGTGCTCACCTTGCTGGTTATGTGCTTTCTTGCTTAACCTTTTATCCCTGTGGGGAAAGTAAAGGTATGTCAAGTGTGCGTGATTCAGGTTAATTGCTTGACACTTGTGTCGGGACATGTCAGGTAAACAAGCTTTATTACAAGACCGCTGTGTAAAGGTGTTTGTATCAGAAAGGGGAGGGGGAGTTAGAGAATTTGAGTATCCTACAGGGTAAGATGGGGAAGGTTTGCGAAATGGACGAGAAAGACCGGGATGAAGAACAGAACATAGGGGATTATGGGAACGATAGTTTTCTGTCTGATCCGGTTGGGAACGCAGAAAATAATAATCAGAAGGATGAAAAAACGAATGGCTAGGAGTATCGGGCAGGGACCAGGAAAACAAACATACTGAGGGAGATGGTTTCTGAGTGTACCATGGTTTGGGGCCGTGAAGCATTGGTTATGTACAGAGGGTTTGTTGGATCTAAGTAAGGGAAATCTTTTAGGTTGAAAGGGAGATTGAATTGGTGCAACCTATAAATGCTTCAGGAAGCTTGTCTTCCTCGTCCCTTTATTCGGCATAATCCTGCATCTCACCTTGGATATTCCCCACCAAGCATAACACCGGGTTCCCCTAGCAAGGTGATCCTCCCTCACTGCCCCCCCCACACTCCTCAGGAATTGGATTTAACAGCTGCAATGGCCATGTCCTGGCCACCTGAATAAGGTATTCGAGGTCTTACCGGGAGAATACCCTCCGGTTTCTCACACTGCCCAGAGCATCCGCCAAGCCATTCTCTGTCCCCACTAGATGAACTGCTGAGACTGAGATCCGCTTCTCCAGCAACCAGAACCTCAGCTGCATCGCCTCTCTGCAGAGGGGGAGGGAGCACATGCCACCTTGTTTGTTCAGGTAGTTCACGGCCACCGTTTTGTCGGTCAGAATCAGGACATGCTTCCCCTTGAGAGATGGGGCAAAGCCCTCAGGGCTAGCCTCATAGCTTGCAACTCCAGCCTGTTGATGTGTCACCTGGCTTCCATAGCAGACCAAAGGCCAATCATCTGCAAGTCCTGCAGCGAGCACCCCAACCCCTCAGAGATGCATCAGTGATCACTCGGGACTGAGCTCAAGGGGGCCAGAAGGGTTCTCCCGTTAAAATATTGCTGCGGTTGATCTACCAGCTAAGTTCATGGACCACTTGACTGGACACCGTGAGAGGATCTGTGAGTGCTCTGAGGCACTGTGACCACTGACCTCTTAGGAGCCATTATATGTGCTATGCTGTCCACTCTCTCCTCGGGAGGGAAGGCCTTCCCCACTCTGGTGTCTAAGACTGCTCCGATTAACTGGAGCCTTTGGACTGGCATCACATGGGACTCCTTCAAGTTCAAGGAGAAGCCCAGCCTGTGCAGTAGCAGGCAGGTGTCCTCTAGATGAGAGAAGACCTGCCCCGCCGACTTCCCTCAGATCAGCCAGTCATCCATGCACGGAAATACATGAACCCCAGATCTCCTGGGGTGAGCTGCCATGACCTTGGTGAAGACCCTTGGAGCAAAGGTCAACCTAAAGGGAAGCACTTTGAACGGCTAGTGCTTGTCCCCTATGAGAAACCTCAGGAACCTTCTGTGCTTTCGATGTATCAGCACATGCAAATAGGTGTCCTGCAGATCTATTGACACAGCCAGTCCTGAAGTTCGAGAGCATGGAGAATTTCTCTCAAAGTCACCCATCTTGAATTTGTCTTTTCCTCAGAAACCTGAGCCCCGAGGTCCAAAATGGGACAGACATCCTCCTTTCTTGGGCACCAGGAAATATCAGGAATACGGACCTGACCCTCTCTGATTGGGAGGTACCTCTTCCACAGCACCCTTCGACAACAGGGCTTGCAGTTCCTCCTGGAGCTCCTGTCCCGGTTGGCTTGGAGGCAGTGGGGGTCTTTCCGGTGGTTTTCTTAAGAAGGGTAGGCAAAAACCCCACTGAACGAGCTCCAGTGTCCAGGCATCGGATGTAATCTCCTGACACTGGGGCCATGTTCTGCCAACTGTCCACCAACCAGCAAGTCATGGGAGGGGAAATCAAAGCGGCTTAGAGGGTGGTGCCACCCCTGCCACTGCTTTCTGGCCTCTAGAAGCACTTCTGCCCCTTCAGGACACGAGAAATGCCTCTGCCCCTTCCTGGCCTGTGGGAGCTGTGCTTTCCTGCCGTAAGGCACATAGCGCCTGTAGCCTCTGCCCCTAGAGGCAAAGCGGAAGGCAGGTTTGGCCGGCTGCGCAGCTAGGCCCAGCGATTTCGCGACTCTTTGAACATTTCCAGAGAGTCATCAGCCTTCTGGCCCAAACGCAACTTTCCCTGGAAAGGCATGTCCAGTAGCATATTCAGGACATTCAGGGAGAAGGCAGAAGTTTTTAGATAGGCTTGCCTTGTCAATACTACCGCCGACCACGTCGAACGGTCAACGCAGTCTGCAACGACTGCTTGGCTACCTCCCTCCCATCTTCCACCAGCCGTGTAAACCCTCCCCGCATTTCACCTTCGGGGATGTACTGTGCTGCCTACTGCACAGCTTGACATACACCAAAGGAGTATTTAGCAAATTCAGAGGCCACGTAGGTGGCTTTTAATGCCATGCTGGAACAAACCAAACCTGTTATTGCTATCAGGTAACCTCTGTGCACTCTTGAGGTCAAATCACCTCCTCTATTCATTGACCTATGCCACTACTCAAAAGTTCAGTTTGATACATCACATGCGTAAAGCAATTACAAAGAAATGTCAAGTTCAACATCCAAACGTTTCCAGTTTTTCACAAAAAATGTTATTTAATATAATTCTGTATAATAAAATTCAGCTTCCCAAGCGGAATTGCATTGCAACTTAGATTTGGTTCAAAGAAACTTAACAAGGTTGGACTAATTGAGTCCTTGTACAGGTTTGTTTACATACAGAAGTAACTCAAAAAGTGGTTTTCACAAATTCTTTGTGCCAGTTTATACAAATTGTGATTCAAATTCAAAATTTAAACAAGTAGCCAACGTGTTTCGGATTTTCCATCCATCATCAGGACTTATAAAGTTGAATATTCCCTTCCGAGGTATCAGTTCACATTCACCTGTTTGCCTAAAATTAGTAATAACATTTAATTTTAGTGTTTTATAAATATAAATCTTCTCCATAACTAACCAAGTGTATCAAAAAGGGACTGACCTCCAGTGGCTTTCCGTCACCCTTGCTGGTGTTTTTATCTGTGGAGTGCATGGGTCTGTCTCTAAAACGACAATTTGTAGCTCTAACCAATAGAAAACCTAAATGGGATAGCATAAAAAACAACGACTAATCGAGTGGCGCTGCATAAACCAGTATTCTTGCAGTATCTAATACGGGAACCAATGGCTATTGAAGTTCCCTTGTATAATATTCTAAATGTGATGGCATGGCCATAGGCACCAGTTGAGGCTTCGATAATACTGGGGTTGGTGACATCAGCTCTCCACACTCTAGAGAAGGACCAGCCATCAATGGCTTGCGTGCCTTTTTCGGCATCAAGCCCAAAGGCTTCTCTGACGCTGATGGCATCACGGATTGGCAAGTGTGGGGTTGGGCGTGCAGACCGCTGCTTTTGCTGCCAAGGCCTGCTGGTCAGGGAGGAGGAAACCCGCACCTGCAGCAGCTGAGTTTTAAAAATGCATTCAATACAAAAAAGAAGGTGGGTGAGGCGCGCACTCCCCGGTCCTGGTCAATTAAACCTGTTGCAAAAAATAAGTAGCTGGGTCAGATCCCAAAATGGACAAATATTCACAGGGTTAGATCCCTTCTGCTGCAAATCAGGTACTCGGTATGACCAGGACCGGGAGTGCGCGCCTCACCCACCTTGTTTTTTGAGTTTTAAAAATGTCCAGCATTTATTTTTTGAAACATTCCTACTCTTGAGTCGTCAGCCTAGCCCAGAGCTTAACTTTCTCTGACGACAAGCTGGACTCATTTTGATGGTGCTGGCGTTGCTTCTTACTCGACGAAGACGAGGAAGAGTGGTTCCTCAAGTGTAACGGCTTTCCGACGATGCTTTTCCTTCTCCTTTTCGGAGGACCAGAGGAGTTACTGCACCAGAGATTTAGAAGACTGTTGGCTTAAAGCAAGTTTGGCGGCCCGTTCACGAATGGATTTCGACTGCATTTTGGAGCACGACGCACATCCCTCCGTGTCATGATCCACACTCAGACACCACTGACAAACGTTGTACAGGTCGGTGCACCTCTTAAAGCCCGAAATCCGGTGAGGGGACATCGCGGTTGAGGTTTTATGAGGAAAATGTGACGATTTCTGTCTAAAACGCTGAGTCGAAGACTTGATGCTGTGTTCCCGAAGCAGCGTGCAAAGCACAGAAAAAAGGAACTAAGGTATGGGGCATAGTGACGTGGTATATATACGATGCCTGATGTCACGTCCGAAGCGGAGCACTGAGCAAGACGAATCAACGATCGATGGGCGAGTCGAGGTTCACTACGCCTCCTGTCGAAAGGTTTCCAAGCAGCAGATCTGGATGAGGTTATCAGATGAGGAATCTGCAGGAGAAAAGTAATCCACTGAAAGTATATTTGGGGCATTTGTAAAATTATGGGAGAAGGACTACAAGAAATGAAATGACATACAGTAACCTGTAAATGTGAGTGCCAAGAATGTTGGACTGTGAGGAAAAAAACAAAGAGAACTCCTGCCAGTGCACAGAACAACATCTGAGAGTAAGTAACAAGAACATTATTTTATATATATATGTTTAAGTACAAATATTGATTAATGTATAGATGAAACACACGCTGGAGACCAAGTAATAATACTGGGTCACACAACCGCTCTCATATGGGGCCCAAGATGGGCACGTATTTATATCTGGTTCACAACAATATGTTCAAGTATCCATAATATACCATACTTCTTAGAGAAAGGAAGATGAGTCTTTCTGATTCATATCAAAAATGATTTATCCATAGTAGTTCAAACAAAAAGCTATCACTAATAATCCTTAGTGAGGAAGCAGTTGCCACAATCCACATGTATTAGACTAAAAAAGCCAATGCATTTCGGAAATAATTTCCTTCATCAGGGCGAGTCTCATTTGTGTGGTCAGTGGTGAAAAACAGAACGTCCTGCGTTCATGCCCACTCAGCAGTGGGTTGTAAATGACATTATGCACAAAGGCATGGAGAAAATCCACTCGTGCTTACAAGGAAACCAATCTTGTAATACACAGAGAGAAACGATCCTCCACTGTGCAGCTGCAGGGCAGTGACTCAGACTGCAGTACAGTGTAATGTATAGATGAAAACATTTGGTTATAAAAGAAAAGGGACAGTATAACCCCAGTAGTAATAATGCAACAATTCACAATGACTTCTGTAAAAAAAAAATAAGAGAAAAGAACAAGTTACTTACCAACTGTAACGTTCTTTCGACTGGATGTTCCTCCCACGTATTCCTCATCTTGTGATAAATCGTTATCTCCAGCTTTGCTGCTTCGGAAAAAAAAATTCTCGGCAGAGGGCGCTGTGCTCGAGGTCGTGGCGTCGATTGACCCTCGACGTACTCCGTACTCTGTCGACGTCATCGATGGTATAAATACCTCGAGCCGCGCCGTTGCTTCAGTTCTGTTTTTTCGATGATATATATATATATATATGTATATATATATATATATATATAGGAGGAACACCCAGGCGCGTCCCATGACCGATACATTCTTCGTGAGAGGAAAGTGTAAGAAACGTAAACTGTACTGTGGGGTAGGATGGGAGGGTCGATGAGGAATACGTGGGAGGAACGTTACAGTTGGTAAGTAACTTGTTCTTCGAATGGATTGTGTCCTCCCACGTATTCCTCATCTTGTGATAGGCTCCCATAGCAGTATCAATTTTTGGAGGCAGGAGTACTCATTTCAGTTTTCGTGGACAGAATGCAGAACTGCCTTTGCAAATAAACCCTCGTTAGAGGAGGCAGTGTCCAAACAATAATGTTTAACAAAAGTATGCATTGTTTTCCAGGTTGCAGTTGCACAAATATCTGCTGCTGGGACTCCCCTCTTTAGAGCCGCAGAAGTAGCCATTCCCCTTGTAGAATGGGCACGAAGCCCATCTGGTGGTTCTTTTCCCGCTAATCTGTAGCATTCAACTATGGCTAATATGATCCAGCGGGAAATGGTCTGTTTTGTTACAGATAAGCCTAATTTATGACCAGTATAACCCACAAATAGTTGGTCATCTTGTCTCAATTTAGCCAACCTTGAGATGTAAAAACTAAGAGCCCTCTTGGGATCTAGTCTGTGTAATCTCTCCTCTTCCTTGCCCAGATGAGGAGGAGGATAAAAAGTTGGTAGTACTATTTTTTGTGACAAATGGAAGTCCGAGAGTACTTTTGGCAAGAACAAAGGTTTAACTTTAAGGAATACCTTATCCTTATAAAAAATAGTATATGGTGGTTTGCATGAGAGAGCCTGAAGTTCGCTAACCCTGCGGGCTGATGATAGGGCCACAAGGAGGACAGTTTTTAGAGTCAGAAGCCTCAATGGACATGAGTGCAGAGGCTCAAAGGGTATGCAAGTCAAGAATTTTAATACTAAATTTAAGTCCCAAGTTGGTACATGAAAAGGTATTGGAGGGTATACATTAGTAAGCCCCTTTAAGAATTGAATTATTAATGGCATTTTGAAATATGAAACCTCTTCCGAGGAGCGCTTGAAAATGGACAGAGCAGCAAGGTATCCTTTGATTGTTCCTATCTGGAGCCCCAGATTGGCTAGATGTAATAGCCAATTACACAATTATGTAATAGGAAAGAAAGCACCATTGGGGTGCCACACTGAAAAGGGTCCACATCCTTGTCTTTGCACCAGTTACTAAACCTATTCCAGCGACATCGGTACAAAGACTTTGTTGCTGGTCTTCTGGCCAAAAGCAAGATTTCCATTACGTCATCTGGAAGATCCCAATCCTTGTATCTCAACTTCTCAGAAACCATGCGTGAAGGTTGAGTGTCTTGACCTCTGGATGGAGAACCCGACCTTCGTCTTGCAAGAGAAGATCCTCTCTTTGCGGAAGACGTATTGGAGGGCAGATGGACATGTCTAGAAGGTCCGGGTTCCACGTTCTCCTGGCCCAATCCGGGGCAATTAGGATCATGGTTTTCCTGAACTTTCTCAACCTCCTGATTACTTGAGGAATCACGGGGACTGGGGGAAACGCGTACAGCAGTGGAAACTTCCACTCCACTACGAATGCGTCTCCCAGAGCTTCTCTTTGAGGAAATTCCCTTGAGCAGTACTGATCGCACTTCCGGTTGATCGCGGTGGCAAACAGAACTACTTGAGGGGTTCCCCAAAGAGCGAAGATCTCCAGAAGGACTTCCTGAGCCAGCTCCCACTCGTGAGAGACCGTGCTCTGCCTGCTCAGAGCGCCTGCCGCCGTTTTCTTCTCTCCGGCTAGGTGAATTGCCGACAGAGAGATTCCTTCTCATATTGCCCAGAACCAAAGCTGTATTGCTTCTCTGCACAGTGGCAGTGACCCTACACCTCCTCTCTTGTTGAGATAGGACATGGCCACTGTATTGTCCATCATTATCAGGACATTCTTTCCCTGTACAGAGGGCAGAAAGGCCTTCAGAGCTAGTCTGATTGCGCTCAGCTCCAACAGGTTGATATGTAGTTTGGACTCCGATGGAGACCAACGACCGCTGATTGTCAGATCGTTGGTGTGTGCTTCCCACCACGTGAGTGAGGTGTCCGTCACTACCGTTATCTCTGGCCATGGTTGCCAAAAGGACCCTCCCCTGAGAATGTTGTCGTTGCAAGCCCACCGTAGAAGATCCTGAGCAACTGCGCTCGGGACTTGCAGAAGATCCGACATATTCCCTGAGAACTGGGACTACTAAGTTCTGAGAGCCCATTGAAGGGATCTCATTCTCAACCTGGCCTCTGGTACTAGGAAAATGCAGGATGCCATGAGGCCGAGCAACTTAAGAAAATCGAAGGCTGGTAGATGTTGGGCATTCTGAAACTTCGTTACCATCTGCTGGATGTGGAGAGCTCTCAGTTCGGGAGGCGAGGCTTTTCCCGATGAAGTGTCCAAGACTGCTCCGACAAATTGGAGTTTCTGGGATGGTATCATGTGGGACTTCTTGAAATTGAGGGAGAAGTCCAGTTTGGGGAGGAAGTGGCAGGTGATCGACAGATGATCGACAGATGTTCTTGAGCTTGTTCTGGCGAACTTGCTCTGATCAACCAGTCGTCCAGGTAGGGATATATGTGAATACCTCCTCTCCTGAGACTTGCTGCCACAACCGCCAACAGTTTGGTGAAAACCCTCGGGCGGAGGTGAAAACCCTCGAAATTGATAGTGAGAATTGCCAATTGCGAACCTCAGGTACTTTCTGTGCTTTGGATGGATTGGCACATGAAAGTAAGCATCCTGAAGGTCCAATGATACCAACCAGTCTTGGAGTTGGAGAGCCTGAAGGGTCTGAGAGAGAGTCACCATCTTGAACTTGTCCTTCCTGAGGAACTTGTTCAAGTTTCTCAAGTCCAAGATGGGTCTCAGTCCTCTGTCCTTTTTTGGGATGAGAAAATATGGGGAGTACCAATCCCTGTTCCTCTGCGCTACAGGTACCGGTTCTATGGCACCTTTCTCTAGCAGGGTTAAAATTTCCTGCAACAGGAGCGGATCCGGAATTTTGACGGAGTTGACTCCCAGTGGATGATTCTGAGGCCTTTTTTGGAAGGGGAGGCACTAACCTTGGGCTACTGTTTCCAGTGCCCAAGCATCTGAGGTAATGCCCCACCATTCCTTCAGATGCTGAGAGATCCTGCCTCCCACTGGTGTTTTGTGTAACAAGGTCTCATAGGGATTTGGAGGCGGCTGCAGGAGTGGCTGAGGGTACAGATGCTGCTCCTGAGGCTGATTTTGCACCTCTTCCTCATGCCCCACAAGGGAAGTTTCTTTTGCCCCTTTGAGAAGCCTGTCCTCTTCCTCTACCAAAAGAAGAGTAGTAGTGAGAAGAACGACCCCTCCAGGAAGATGAGCCGGAATAGGGTTTTAGAAGCTGGCGCAAAGAGGCGCTAAGTGATTTAGCTGCCGCTTTCGAGGTCTGAAGTTTTTCTAGGCTTTCATCAGCCTTTCTGCCAAAGAGCCTCGAGCCATCAAAGGGCATGTTGAGGAGTCTAGATTGCATGTCCGGTGCGAATCCTGACTTCCTCAACCACGCAAATCTGCGTAGCACAACGCTTGCAGCCATGGATCTGCTGATGCTATCCGCAGTATCCATTCCAGACTGAAGACATTCCCCCATTGCCTCCTTCCCGTCTTTGACTATATTCAGGAAGCCTTCCCTTTCCTCGCCTTCCGGAACATGATCAGCCGCCGCCGAAATACAGTCCCACAGGGTATGGCTAGGGTACAGGTGACATTTGCCGACTTGAGTGCCATACTGCCTGACGTGAAAACTTAACGTGCCCAGGCATCAATTTTTTTATCCTCTCCATCTGGAGGAATAGTTGGATAAGCAGTTTGTTTTGAAGTAGATGCTGCCTGAATGACTAAACTCTCTGGAGTCAGATGTTTATTCAAATATTCAGGATCCGTTCCAGCTGGTCTATATTTTCTTGGAAAAGTGCCGTCTACAGCAGCAATAGTTTATGGTTTCTCACAGTTTTTCTCTACAGTCCTTTGCAGGGCCCTGTGAAAAGGGAGGACATGATCTTTCTGAGGTCCCTTGATTGTGCTGCTGCGGCCTGTAGGTGAGTTTGCCCCCATTTGTGCCTGAGCATTTGTAAATTCAAGTGCATCTGCACTGAAAACGCCATTTTTCCAGCCCCAGGCCCCGAATTCCACCCCCCGCAACCCTTGCTTCCTCCCGCTTCCTGGAGCCTCCCAATCCCGCCTCCCGACCCTCCCCTGCGCCCTGATTGGTCCCCGGTCCCTCCTTGGGAAAGTAATACACGGACACAACATCTGTGTCTCCTATTGTGCTGCTGCGGCCTGTAGGTGAGTTTGCCCCCATTTGTGCCTGAGCATTTGTAAATTCAAGTGCATCCGCACTGAAAACGCCATTTTCCAGCCCCAGGCCCCGAATTCCACCCCCGCAACCCTCGCTTCCTCCCGCTTCCTGGAGCCTCCCAATCCCGCCTCCCGACCCTCCCCTGCGCCCTGATTGGTCCCCGGTCCCTCCTTGGGAAAGTAATACACGGCCACAACATCCGTGTCTCCTATTGTGCTGCTGCGGCCTGTAGGTGAGTTTGCCCCCATTTGTGCCTGAGCATTTGTAAATTCAAGTGCATCCGCACTGAAAACGCCATTTTTCCAGCCCCAGGCCCCGAATTCCACCCCCCGCAACCCTCGCTTCCTCCCGCTTCCTGGAGCCTCCCAATCCCGCCTCCCGACCCTCCCCTGCGCCCTGATTGGTCCCCGGTCCCTCCTTGGGAAAGTAACACACGGCCACAACATCCGTGTCTCCTATTGTGCTGCTGCGGCCTGTAGGTGAGTTTGCCCCCATTTGTGCCTGAGCATTTGTAAATTCAAGTGCATCCGCACTGAAAACGCCATTTTTCCAGCCCCAGGCCCCGAATTCCACCCCCCGCAACCCTCGCTTCCTCCCGCTTCCTGGAGCCTCCCAATCCCGCCTCCCGACCCTCCCCTGCACCCTGATTGGTCCCCGGTCCCTCCTTGGAAAAGTAATACACGGCCACAACATCCGTGTCTCCTATTGTGCTGCTGCGGCCTGTAGGTGAGTTTGCCCCCATTTGTGCCTGAGCATTTGTAAATTCAAGTGCATCCGCACTGAAAACGCCATTTTTCCAGCCCCAGGCCCCGAATTCCACCCCCCGCAACCCTCGCTTCCTGGAGCCTCCCAATCCCGCCTCCCGACCCTCCCCTGCGCCCTGATTGGTCCCCGGTCCCTCCTTGGGAAAGTAATACACGGCCACAACATCCGTGTCTCTTATTGTGCTGCTGCGGCCTGTAGGTGAGTTTGCCCCCATTTGTGCCTGAGCATTTGTAAATTCAAGTGCATCCGCACTGAAAACGCCATTTTTCCAGCCCCAGGCCCTGAATTCCACCCCCCGCAACCCTCGCTTCCTCCCGCTTCCTGGAGCCTCCCAATCCCGCCTCCCGACCCTCCCCTGCGCCCTGATTGGTCCCCGGTCCCTCCTTGGGAAAGTAATACACGGCCACAACATCCGTGTCTCCTATTGTGCTGCTGCGGCCTGTAGGTGAGTTTGCCCCCATTTGTGCCTGAGCATTTATAAATTCAAGTGCATCCGCACTGAAAACGCCATTTTCCAGCCCCAGGCCCCGAATTCCACCCCCGCAACCCTCGCTTCCTCCCGCTTCCTGGAGCCTCCCAATCCCGCCTCCCGACCCTCCCCTGCACCCTGATTGGTCCTGTCTGAAGATCGAGCATTCATTCACAGTCCCTCCTGGGCAGCCCTCTGCCCGGCAGCCCCTCGGCTAAGGACCCAAGGCAAAGGGCTCCTACAATGACGGCTCCAAGGCGTATCTGCAGGTATCCGCAGGAGAAGCAAGAAGACACCGACAAGTAAGGGTGGCAAGGGCGGAGACAGAAACAACTACTTCTCGCCATACTACCCTACCACTCAATCTTCAACTTTTCGGGTGTGTCCCCAATAGCCGCTCATTGAAAGTTGCATTTAGAAGTTGCGCCCAATAGCCTCTCCGACAAATTTGATTTTGGAAGTGTTCCCAATTGCATTTGAAGTTTCGCCCAATAGCCTCTCCGACAAAGTTGATTTTAGAAGTGTTCCCATTTGCATTTAGAAGTTGCGCCCAATAGCCTCTCCGACAAAGTTGATTTTAGAAGTGTTCCCAATTGCATTTGAAGTTGCGCCCAATAGCCTCTCTGACAAAGTTGATTTTAGAAGTGTTCCCAATTGCATTTAGAAGTTGTGCCCAATAGCCTCTCTGAGAAAAGTTGATTTTAGAAGTGTTCCCAATTGCATTTGAAGTTGCGCCCAATAGCCTCTCCGACAAAGTTGATTTTAGAAGTGTCCCCAATTGCACCTAGAAGCGTTCCCAATTACATTTGAAGTTGCGCCCAATAGCATCTCTGACCAAGTTGATTTTAGAAGTGTTCCCAATTGCATTTAGAAGTTGCGCCCAATAGCCTCTCTGAGAAAAGTTGATTTTAGAAGTGTTCCCAATTGCATTTGAAGTTGCGCCCAATAGCCTCTCCGACAAAGTTGATTTTAGAAGTGTTCCCAATTGCATTTGAAGTTGCGCCCAATAGCATCTCCGACAAAGTTGATTTTAGAAGTGTTCCCAATTGCATTTAGAAGCTGCGCCCAATAGCCTCTCTGAGAAAAGTTGATTTTAGAAGTGTTCCCAATTGCATTTGAAGTTGCGCCCAATAGCCTCTCCGACAAAGTTGATTTTAGAAGTGTTCCCAATTGCATTTGAAGTTGCGCCCAATAGCCTCTCCAACAAAGTTGATTTTAGAAGTGTCCCCAATTACATTTGAAGTTGCGCCCAATAGCATCTCTAAGAAAAGTTGCGCCCTCTCTGACAAAGTTGATTTTAGAAGTATTCCCAATTGCATTTGAAGTTGAACCCAATAGCCGCTCTAAGAAAAGTTGATCTTAGAAGTGTTCCCAATTGCATTTAGAAGCTGCGCCCAACAGCCTCTCTGAGAAAAGCTGATTTTAGAAGTGTTCCCAATTGCACCTTGAAGTGTTCCCAACTACATTAAGAAGTTGCGCCCAATAGCCTCCCTGAGAAAAGTTGATCCTAGAAGTATTTCCCATTTACATTTGAAGTTGAACCCAATAGCCGCTCTATGAAAAGTTAATTCCAGAAGTCTTCCAAACTGCATTTTGAAGTTGCGCCCAATAGCATCTCTAAGAAAAGTTGCACCCTCTCTGACAAAGTTGATTTTAGAAGTGTTCCCAATTACATTTGAAGTTGCACCCAATAGCCTCTCTGAGAAAGTTGATTTAAGAAGTGTTCCCAATTGCATTTGAAGTTGCACCCAATAGCCTCTCTGAGGAAAGTTGATTTTAGAAGTGTTCCCAATTGCATTTGAAGTTGCATCCAATAGCCTCTCTGAGGAAAGTTGATTTTAGAAGTGTTCCCAATTGCATTTGAAGTTGCACCCAATAGCCTCTCTGAGGAAAGTTGATTTTAGAAGTGTTCCCAATTGCATTTGAAGTTGCACCTAATAGCCTCTCTGAGGAAAGTTGATTTTAGAAGTGTTCCCAATTGCATTTGAAGTTGCACCCAATAGCCTCTCTGAGGAAAGTTGATTTTAGAAGTGTCCCCAACTGCACTTAGAAGTTGCGCCCAATAGCCTCCCTGAGAAAAGTTGATTTTAGAAGTATTCCCAACTGAATTTGAAGTTGCACCCAATAGCCTCTCTGAGAAAGTCGATTTTAGAAGTGTTCCCAATTGCATTTGAAGTTGCACCCAATAGCCTCTCTGAGGAAAGTTTGATTTTAGAAGTGTTCTCAATTGCATTTGAAGTTGCACCCAATAGCCTCTCTGAGAAAGTTGATTTTAGAAGTGTTCCCAATTGCATTTGAAGTTACACCCAATAGCCTCTCTGAGAAAAGTTGATTATAGAAATGTTCCGAACTGGACTTAGAATTTTCGCCCAATAGCCTCTCTAGAAGTGTTCCCAATTGCAAGTCGACCAATTAAAATGCTACCAATAGCCTGTCTGGAAAGTTGAATTTAGTGACACGCCCAAATAACCCGTCCAAAGCTCCACTAAAATGTCCCATATATCTCTCGGTGAACTTAGAAAGCATTTCTAATAGCAGTGACAAATAATCTAACACCCCCTCCAAGTAAATTGAATCTAGTGACTGACCGAACACCTTCTCCTGTGTACAGGAGAACTCAGAAACGTACCTAATAAACTAATAATCATATGCCGACTATTATACCTAGAGAGCAAATAGTCTAATATTGTCAAACCCAGAAGTGCGCCTAAAGGCGTGACACCCCCGATCCTAGGCCGACTATTGTACCTAGAGAGCACCAAATAGTCTAATATCATCAAACCCAGAAGTGCGCCTAAAGGCGTGACACCCCATATCCTAGAACTACAATCAGAAACCCTCCTAAATCAACCGAACGCCAGCACCAATCATGAGCGCACCCACTCCACCTGAGCCTGCCAGAAACGACCGCAGGGGACCACCCCCACTCTCCGATCTACCTTCCCTCCCGACCCCTCCCTCCCATATCACCCCACCCCCCTCCACACAAGCAGCCACTCCCCTCTCCAAACACCAAGCCAGAGGAGCACGATGGCGAAGCACTCACCCTAAAACCACTCATCCCCTGAACTCCACCCCCGACCCGCCAGCATTGCCCACACCCGCTCCCCTCTCCATCAGACCTAGCACACCCCACCTGGAAATCACCCACCCACCGCCCTGCCCTCATACCCCTGCCACCTCCCCCCCGACCGCACTCTTTCCCCTCCCTAAAAACTGCGCGCCGAGCCCTAGCACGAACCGAAGCTGCCTCCCTCTCCCCCTCTGAACCCCCTACCCTCTCCCACACACCAGTCGCAGCAAAGAAACTAAAGGGGAAACGCGCCTGGTCCCCCTCAATCTCTCAGCACTCCTCGCCTCCCCTGTCCCGACCCACCCCCTCTCTCCCGCATTCTCCGCCTTCGCCCGTGGCCTCCCCCTTCCTGAAACCCCTCTCCCTCGACTTCTCATCAACTGCAACTGAAACTCCCCCCCGCCCACACCCCTCCCTCAAATCACCCAGCCTAAATCCAATCATCCTATCACACCAAGCCACCCAGCCCCGCCAGGAACCTGCCAAATTTTCAGCCCGCCCACTATTCCCTTCTAGCATCACCGACCTTAACCCCCCTCCTCAGCTCTCTCCGCCACCGCCACACCCCGGTCCAGCACCTACACCTAACTTGCCTGCCGATATGAACTGTATCCTATTTAACGCCCGTTCCGTAGCAAAAAACAGACATTGCATCTATGACCTCCTCACCTCTGTCAAACCAGACCTAGTTTTCATCACCGAAACCTGGTTCTCCAATGACTTCAACCCAATCGCTAGTGAAGCCTTTCCCCCTGACTACTCCCTCATCCCACTGAACCGTCCATCCAGAGGAGGTGGGGTAGCATTCGTCTTCAAATCTCTCTTCCGCGCCTCGATCATCGACAACCAACCCTCCATCCCTTCCTGCGAATCTCTCCTCGTTAAACTTTCCCTCTCCCCATCGCTCTCTCACAGTTTCTTAATAATCTACAGGCCCCCTGGTTACGATAGACAATTCGCAAACAACCTTTGCGACTCAATCGCCACCATGCAACTAAACCATTCCAACCTCACCCTCCTTGGTGACTTCAACATATGGCTCGACATCCCCACCAACCCTATGACACACTCCCTGGTTGATGGTTTAGATGCAATTAATCTCCAACCCCACATAAACGGCCCGACTCATTACAAAGGACACACTCTCGATGCCATCTTTAGCTCCAACACCCTGATTCATTTAAAGCCCCCCACCCCAATCATCTGGTCAGATCACTTCATTCTCTCGTTCGCCATCCACTCACCTGACCCCCTTCCCGTACTTGCATCCGAACCTCCGATTTTACGCAAATGCTGGAAAAAATTAACGATCACCCCGGACCTAGCCGAGGCACTCCTCCAATCTCCACCACCCACCTGCCCTCCCGACAACAAATTAACCCCTGAGGCCTTTGACTCATGGCTCAACGCACCTCTTTTACGACTCACCCCCCCATGCAAACCATCAACCCGCTGCGCCCCTTTCCCCAGATGGTTCACTCCTGAGTTGAAGACCACTAAACGACTTTACAAATACCTAGAACGCAAATGGCAGAAAGAGAAAACCCACGAAAACAGGACCACCTTGGCCCGTCACCTCTATCAATATAAGTCCGAAATCCGGAAAGCAAAAAAAGCCCACTACAACACCCGAATCCTAAACTGCAAAAACCTAAGCAAAGAACTCCACAAAATCATCTCAGAATTCACCAATCCTGCTTGCAATACAACCAGCCCGACCGCCACACAATCACTGTGCGACTCACTCTCCCTCCACTTTCACAACACGGCTATCGAAAGAACAAAAACTCTAAACACTAAGATGGCTCAACTTCAGCCACCGAGCAATCCTCCGCCCATACTGCCCAGCCCTGCAACCGTAACCTCCACGCAACCAACGTTTGAATCCTTTAGTCCAATATCGCCAGAACAGTTTCTCAAACTGCTATCTGCCCGCAAACCTTCTGGTTCACCACTGGACCCCTGCCCAGCCACAACCCTTAAAGAAATTTTTGCCTCAACCTGCGCAGGAGAATACGCAAGATCTATCATAAATTCCTCCCTCTACTCCGGTATCTTTCCCGACGCATTCAAAACGGTGCACGTCAAACCTCTAATTAAAAAACCATTGCTCGACCCACTCGAGCCCAAAAACTACCGCCCAATCTCAAACACTAGGTTCCTTGCCAAACTCATTGACCGAACCGCCTACTCCCAACTAAACTCCTTTGTCGAAACCAACAACCTCCTAGACCCAGCCCAATCAGGCTTCAGATCACGCCACGGAACTGAAACCACCCTAACCTCGATCTGGGATGACCTTAAAACGACAGCGGACTCCGCCGGATGCGCCGCACTAATCCTCCTCGACCTATCGGCCGCCTTTGACACGATCAATCACTCAATCCTCCTAGACCGACTCCACTCCATAGGAATCCGCGGAACCGCCCTTAAATGGATAGCTTCATTCCTCAAAGACCGGCACCAAATAAGGACACTCTCCAGCTTTACCTCACAACCCCGACCTGTCGACACGGGAGTCCCTCAGGGAGCATGTCTATCCGCCCTCCTGTTCAATCTTTACCTGATCACCCTCCCACCAATAATTCGTTCACACAACATCCTGTGTTACAACTACGCCGACGACACTCAACTAATTCTAAAAATCCTGAACTCGAAACCCGAATCCCGACCCGACCTGGCATCCTGCCTCCTTAACATAGAACTCTGGATGACCCAAAGCCACCTCCTGTTAAACCCCTCCAAAACAGAAATCATGATTTGCGGCAAGCTCGATCTTCTTCCGCACCCACTACCCTGGCCACCCGCCATGGGCAACTCACCGACACCCTCCAACACAGTGAAAAATCTTGGATGCACCTTAGACTCCGACCTAACACTCTCGCGCCAAGTCAACAATGTCTCAAAATCCTGCCACTACCACCTCAAAAATCTTAGGCGCATCCTTCCATATCTCTCATTTCCCAACAGAGTCTCCGCGGTCCAATCAGTTGTCATATCAAGACTGGACTACGGAAACTCCCTATACCTCGGAATTCATGCCTACCAACTAAACAAACTCCAAAGAGTACAAAACGCGGCAGCCAAAATGCTACTCGCGCTCGGTCCAAGAGACCACGTATCCCCAGCCCTTAAGACACTGCACTGGCTTCCAGTAGCCCGTAGGGTAGCTTTCAAAACCTTATGCCTCTCCCATCGAGCACTACATAAAACCGGACCGCAATATCTTCAAGACAAGCTAATACCTTATCACCCCACTCGCACCCTAAGATCAAGCTCAGCCGGCCTCCTAGTAATCCCTAAGACAAACTCAACCAGGTTAGGCGGATCATCATTCTCAACGCTAGCCCCAACCCTATGGAACTCGCTCCCACCCCACATCCGCCTAACTGAAGACTTAACGGCCTTCCGCAAACTACTGAAAACCTGGCTCTTCCCCTAAAACTAACCAGCAATTTGACCGGAAGCAAGAAATGAACAACTAAAAAAAAAAAAAAATGAATAAATAAATAAATAAAATCGAATGTAAACCATAAGACAAACAATACCAAATGAATAATGTAGATCAAAACAGTGAAGTGGATAATATGAATAAATCATCAGAAAACTAGGAGATCTAGATGGACGCTTGACCAGACGAAAGTGTTAGAGTGAATGAGAATCTAGAAGTGACGAGCGAAGAGGGCGGATGAACGTCAAGAACGGACGAACATGGAGAACCGATGAGCGTGGAAATCGGATGAGTATGGAGAGCAGATGAGTGTGGAGCATGGAGAGCGAATGAGCGTGGAGAGCTGATGAGTGTGGAGAGCTGATGAGCGTGGAGAGCGAATGAGCGTGGAGAGCGGATGAGTGTGGAGAGCGGATGAGTGTGGAGAGCGGATGAGTGTGGAGAGCGGATGAGTGTGGAGAGCGGATGAGTGTGGAGAGCGGATGAGTGTGGAGAGCGGATGAGTGTGGAGAGCGGATGAGTGTGGAGAGCGGATGAGTGTGGAGAGCGGATGAATATTGAAGAACGGAGGAGCATGAAGAGTGGAGGAGCGTGGAGAACGACTGAATGTCGAAAAGCACAGAGCGAATGTGGAAAACGACTGAGCGGAGAGCGCAGAAGCGTAAGATACAGTTGAGCCGCGAGAGCGGATGAGTGTGAGAGCGGATGAGTATGAGAGCGGATGAGTGAGGAGAGCGGATGAGTGAGGAGAGCAGATGAGTGAGGAGAGCAGATGAGTGAGGAGAGCAGATGAGTGAGGAGAGCAGATGAGTGAGGAGAGCAGATGAGTGAGGAGAGCAGATGAGTGAGGAGAGCAGATGAGTGAGGAGAGCAGATGAGTGAGGAGAGCAGATGAGTGAGGAGAGCAGATGAGTGAGGAGAGCAGATGAGTGAGGAGAGCAGATGAGTGAGGAGAGCAGATGAGTGAGGAGAGCGGAAGAGTGTGGAGAGCGGATGAGTGTGAGGAGCGCAGTAGCGTGGAGAGCGACTGAATGTAGAAAGCACAGAGCAAGTGTGGAGAACGACTGAGTGAAGAGCGCAGAAGCGTAGGATGCAGTTGAGCCTGGAGAGCGGATGGCGGTGGAGAGCGGATGAGTGTGAGAGCGGATGAGTGTAGAGAGCAGATGAGTTTGGAGAGAGGATGAGTATGGAAAGCACAGAGCGAGTGTGGAGAACGACTGAGTGAAGAGCGCAGAAGCGTAGGATGCAGTGAGCCTGGAGAGCAGACGACGGTGGAGAGCGGATGAGTGCGAGAAAGGATGAGTGTAGAGAGCGGATGAGTGTAGAGAGCGGGTGAGTGCAGAGAGCGGGTGAGTGCAGAGAGCGGGTGAGTGCAGAGAGCGGGTGAGTGCAGAGAGCGGATGAGTGCGGAGAGCGGATGAGTGCGGAGAGCGGATGAGTGCGGAGAGCGGATGAGTGCGGAGAGCGGATGAGTGCGGAGAGCGGATGAGTGTCCCGAAACAAACGAATACATGGAGCAGACGTACGAGCGACGCAGATGAGCTGATAGAGCGGACGAATGTGCGAAAAGATGAATGTGTGGTGTCGGGTGAGTGTGTGAAATGGATGTTGTGTGTGGAATGGACGAGCGTTTTGGTGCGGACGAATAGTGTGGAGCGGACGAGTGTGCTGAACGGACGAATGTGTGGAGCGGACGAGTGTGTGGAGCGGATGAGTGTGTGAAGTGGATGAATGTGTGGCGCGGATGAAAGTTGTGAAACAGATGAATGTGTAGAGCGAACAAATACACAGTGCGGATGAGTGTCTGGAACGGATAGTCACGCAGAACAGACAAGTAATATTATCAGGCCAACGAGTAGTATGTTTTGCCGATGTGTGGGTGGTCCGGGTAATCGAGTATCAAGACTGTACGAGTGTCTAGACGGGACGAGTGTGTACACGGGATGACTGTGTAAACGGGAGAAATGTATAGACAGGACGAGTATGTAGACGGGACGAATGTGCGGACCGGGTCGAATGTGCGGAGCGGACGACGTTTAACCAGACGAAAGTGTAAGAGTGAACGAGCATGTTGAAAAGACGAGCGAGGAGGGCGGATGAACGCCGAGAACGGATGAGCATGGAGAGTGGACGAGCGTGGAAATCGATTGAGTATGGAGAACGGATGGGTGGGAAACGTGGAAAGCAGATAAGCGTGGAGAGCGGATGAGTGTGGAGATGGGATGAGAGTGGAGAGCGGATGAGTGTGGAGAGCGGATGAGTGTGGAGAGCGGATGAGTGTGGAGAGCGGATGAGGGTGGAGAGCAGATGAGTGTGGAGTGCAGATGAGTGTGGAGAGCGGAGGAGCATGGAGAACGGAGGAGAGTGGAGAGCGACTGAATATGGAAAGCACAGAGCAAGTGTGGAGAGCGGATGAGTGTGGGGAGCGGATGAGTGTTGGGGAGCGGATGAGTGTTGGGGAGCGGATGAATGTGGAGAGCGGATGAGTGTATAGAAAGCGTTTGAGTATACAAAGCGGATGAGTGCGTAGGCAGACAGGAGTTCATGCGCTGGGCAGACTGGAATGCATGCACAAGAAAGACACGAGTGCACACTTATGGAACACATGAGAGCATGCGTGAGGCACACTGGAGAAGAATAGGTCAAGCAAGCACGAATGTGTAGTACAATCCCGAACGCCTGAAATGAACAAAATGAATAGAACGGACCTGCCCGCTCGGAACTGCGTGACATACATAATATGTTTTGGAATGCAGTGAACATTTGAAAGAGTACTTATCATAACACACCTCACGCCTACTCTCTCCCTTACATCACCACTCAACTAGAACACAGAGATACTATGACACCATTCGGTATAACTGTTCTCATATCTACATCTCCCGCTCACTCCACAACACTAAGTAAACACTGCTGGTTTCACACCCCCCAGCCAGGCGTTCTCCTCAGGCCTAACGCAGCCACATTCGTCCTGGATAAAGCCAGCCAGAGTGAACACATACTCCTGATCTCTCAACCACCACACCTACCACTAAGAAGCAGCTACCACCTGAATTCCGCATCAGCTGCACACATACCTGGTGCACACACGCACTTTTGACTCTCTCCTCTCTCTCTACTGACCCGAACTTCGGTTCCCGAGGGCGTTCAACCTACCAGCGCCTTCAGTCCATACCAATGCTATATAAGGCGCTATATAAATGCAAAATAACATAACATAACATAACATGTCATCTTGTTCAAAAATGGGTCAAGTATTACCCCAACCCATATATTCAACTACTCTGGTCATAAGACCCCTGTACTCAGCATCTGCATGTTCTGCAGGATCAGGTTTGGCGAACTCTAATCCTGGGGATGTGTCAACTCCACTGGCAGAATGTAGAGTATCACTCAGGTCTCTCATTCTAGATTCCTGGTCAATGAGTTCTTCAGGAACTTGTCTTGTACCATAAGTAACTCCCAAAGGAGAAACATAGTCTTCTTCTGAAGCAGACTCTTCATAGATTGCTGACATAGATTTGAAAAAATCTGATCTGATCTGATCTGGGTAAAGGAGTGAATCTCCTTTCTTCCTCTTCCATCTGCTTCGAAGAAAATTGTAAATCTCTCGAAGTTTTCGAGGTTGTCTTCGAGGTTTTCGAAGATGACTTTGATAATGGCGTTGATGACCATCTGGCTTTGGCGTCGAAATTATCGACGTCGAGGGCGTCGACGAAATTGTCGAAGTCTTCGACGACTTGCGTTTCTTATACGGCACTGGAGATGTGCTCGACTCTCGAAGAGTCTTAGACGGTTTTACGTCGACTCGAGGTTTTTTGGATTCCTCGACGCTACTGGTTTTAGCCATGGTAGCCTTGGACTTCCCTTTGTCGTCCAATGGAGCGACTTTAGGGGTATGGCTTTTTCGAGGGTCTTTCGAGGGGGTCGGGCCGCATTCTCGAAAACCTCCATCATCTTTTTGCAGAATTCTTCCCACTTACTGGGAGAATCCGATTTAGTCGGACAACAAATTTCTTTGGTCGACTCTGAAGAAGAAGATGATGAGGGAGATCTATGTCTCCTCTTCATTTTCTTCGATGACGACGAAGAGTGTCTCGATCTACTCCTACATCAAGATCTCTTCGAGTGCCTATGTCAATCCGATTCCTTAGAATCAGTCGTTTTCTTATGTCTTTTAGACGAAACCTTTTTTGAAGCCTCCCTCCCCACCGACAGTTTACCTCTCCTCTCACGAAGAGCTTTTTCGGTCATCGATTGGCAGGACCCGCAGTCGTCGGTTCGGTGACTGGAACCGAGACACCAGAGACAAATCCGGTGGGGATCGGTGATCGACATCTTGGATCCACAATCTGCACACTTTTTAAACCCAGTCCTGGGTGTCGAAGGTGTCGAAGATGATGACATTTTCTTCACAGAAAATAGAAGCGCGCCGTTCTTGATAGCGAAGCGATCGGAAAAACGGAACTGAAGCAACAGGCGTGTCTTGAGGTATTTATACATCGATGATGTCGACAGAGTACGGAGTACGTCGAGGGACAATCGACACCACAACCTCGAGCACAGCGCCCTCTGCCGAGAATTTTTTTTTCCGAAGCAGCAAAGCTGGAGATAACGATTTATCACAAGATGAGGAATACGTGGGTGGACAAAATCAATTTGAAGTTTCCTTTTTCAATTAAGAGAAGTGTTTGTAGATGACATTTGAGCCTAGCACGGCACTGAGAAGGATAAAGGGGAATATGAACCTATGAAAAGGGCGAGGCAAGAGAGAAAATAAAAAAAATAAATACGTGTGCTTTCTGGTCCCACATCATAGGCACACCCAAGTACAACATAGATGTACAAAGGTGATACTAAAATAAGCACAAGCGGGAGGAGAAGTAGCCATTCAACTATATTTTTTTTTTTTAAAAAAAAAAAGCAATTTAGTAGCAAATGTTTAAAAGGTAGTCAGATTTCAAAGAAACAAAAGTATTGAAGTAGTAATGTTTAGGTTTTAGGAGGAAGAGCTGATAATATAATGTACTTATTTTTCAAGAAACTGACTGGTTTTTTATATTACAGATGGAAAGAGCATACCTGCACTCCAAGTGACCTATGCACCCGAGCCTACGAGCAGGGAGGAAGGCCCTAACAGTTACAGAATGGATTTAGGGGATCCAGCCAGATGCCCAGTTGCCACCAAACTGAAAGAAATAATCCTTGTGTCCCCAACTGCAATGATGTCCGCTTGACTGACTATCCTGCTCAAGAAGATAAAGCATGGCCCTTATATGAACTAAGGGGCCGTTCAGTTTGCAGCAAAGCAGCCAAAGAGATAAAGCAATAATGAAAAGGTCCTTCGACTCAATATGGAGAATAACAAAAGAACGTGATGGAAGATGTGCAGACGGAAGTTGAGCTAGTTAATTGGCCGGCAATCAAAGAAGAACTACTGGCGAATGGGACAGAGACAAGGAAACATTGTGTGGCGGAGAAAGAAAATGTGTATATACATTTTTTATGATTTCTAAGAGAAGAAGAAAGAGCAATGAAAGTAAAAAATGGGCTTGTGAGTCCCCTTAATGAATATGTAAATGTCATCTAACGATATACATCCCGATTCTCGTAGTGGCAGGGTCACTTGTTGAGGATTTTAATTAACCTTTAATTGGATAACAGTAGTGGGAACAAGATAGAAGAACATTTTCTGGGGATACATAGATGCACACAAGAGGGCAAAATATGCCACACCTCTAACCAAAAAGATACATATACAATAGATGAGAAGAATACAATATAATTGGAGACACTATTGGTCCTTAGAAGTGGTTTCGCTGACACCTCCTATATTTAGATAGAGCACTGAGCTGGAGGTTGTGACTGAGATAGGGCTACACACCCATATCTCATGCACTTGGGGGAGGGTAAACAATGAGTGTGTGGTCGATATTTTTCGACCAGAGGGGGGAAATGAAGAGAAGTAGCCCCCCTCCTCTGGTGATCGACAGGTGAACATGTCACGCAGGGCACATGCCCCGCGCCCCTGTCTAACATTGTAAAAAGCAGTTAAAAGCAGTGTCAATTGTGGCAGTCATACTGCTCTTATTCCAGGCAGGTGCTTTAGGGAAGGGATGGCATGTAGGTTAGAGGTGACGAGAATAGGTGAAAGGAGTACACATGTATACATTTATTTAAGAGATATGGAAAATATTACATGGCACATATTCATTTAAGAAAAAAGAAATAAAAGAAATGCATACATTGCTTACACATATAACATGGAATATAGCTCTCTGACATAAGAACTACTATAGCAAAAGGTAGCCATCCTTCCCAAAATGGACGTCACAGCATTCATTACAAATGAATACAGGCCTTAATCCTCATGAAAATTGAAATAGCTGAAAACACAGAAAAATAGGGCAGTGTGGCGCTCAGACAAACAGCAAGCCAAGCCAAGATTATTGGGAAAGGGGAGGCCTGGGCAAATGCCAGGTGCAGTGATTTCGCAGTATTAAATGGTAGGAAAAGACTGTGTTAGCGGTGCCATGGAAGAAAGGGAGTTTTAGACTAAAATCTGGCAGAAAGTAAGCAATATATAAAAGATACAGGGAACCAATGAGAACGCAACAGCAAATTTGTTCGATGATTCATTTGAAATTGGGAAACGAGCATATACTGATCTGCATAGAATGAGTCATTGGAAGTGAAAACAATGGATGAATCTCCTAACACTACTACAAGTACTCTGCAGTGTGGTTCACTTCAAAACATCAGTAAAGTCTAGTACTTTCAATAACACACAACGGTCCTAAAAATTATAAGTTACTCAGTTCCCTTTCCTCCATACTGCACGGGAGACAGAACCTTTTTCATCAGAAAAAACATTCTTCCCCTTTAAATTTAGAGGCGCGCGGGGGTGCAGCCAGGGAACATGCACTGCCCCGACTCCACCCTCCGGTACCACACCTCAATCCCCATTGATGCGTCAACAATAGATCTTACATTGCCTAATGACACCAGTATTATTGGGGGGTGGGGGGTTGGTGGAACATATGGAGGAAAGGGGACTAAGGACTAAGAGTAAGCTAGCATGGACGATTACAACGGAATGTAGCCCCAGGGTGGAGAGGAGACCCTCCTTAAGCAAATAGGTTTCTGAGAACCGCCTGTCCGAACGCCGCATCAGACCTAGAGCCAGCATCCAAACAGTAATGCTTACAGAAAGCCGAGGGAGTGGCCCAAGTGGCCGCCCTGCTTATGACTTGCCAAGGGACATGGCATTGGAATGCGATGGCCATTGCCTTGGCCCCAACTGTGTAGGCATACATGTTGGCCGGGAGCAGCTTGTGCTGGCCCTCATACGCTTCTTTGAAGGCCAAGACCATCCAGCGGGATATGGGGGCCTTGGAGGCCTGATAGCCTGGTCTTGAGCCTCCGAACGTGACAAACAGGGCGTCCGATTTGCGGAAGCCCTTAGTCCTGTCCAAGTATAAGTTCAGGGCACGTCTGACATCCAGGCAGTGCAGTACCCTCTGTGCTTCATCATTGGGATCGGGAAAGAACGTAGGAAGGACTATTTCCTCGTTCAAGTGGAAAGCAGATGGCACCTCAGGCAGAAATGCCGGGTGTGTCCGCAGGACCACTCTGTCCCTGTGAAATGTGGTATATGGCTCTGAGGCGACCAACGCCTGTATTTCGCTGACTCTATGAGCCGAAGTGAGGCCGACTAGCAGGGCCGTCTTAATGGTGACCAGCCTGTGTCCGCGGACGTTATTGGCACAAACTGTTTGTGCGCCAGAGCGCCCAAGACTATGTTGAGGTACCACACAGGGTGCAGCTTCTTGACGGGCGGATAGAGCCTTGCGAGCCCCGTCAGATGTTTCTTGATGATAGGATTGGAAGAGGAGAAGATCCCCCTGCACCCCAGAGTGGGCAAGGTGCGCCGAGAAGTAGAGCACGGCATCCGAAGAAAATGCAAGGGGGGAGATTTCCTTGGAGTCTGCCCAGTGGTCCATTTAGTCTTAAACTGGGCCCTGGTAGCATTGCTCCTTGCGCCCTGTATGATTTCCAGATTAGCCAATGAGAGGCTGAGGTGCTGCAGCGCTACCTGCTCAGGTACCACGCTGTGAGGGCTAGTTTCTGTGGGGCAGGTTGGATGACTCTGCCCCCCTGTTGAGCCAGAAGATGTGCTCGGCCTG